>NC_081409.1:778416662-778731162 GCF_030272615.1 Cryptomeria japonica | reverse complement strand
ATGGAAGTTATATTTTGATGGGTCCCATACCAAGTTCAGGTCCGGAGCAGATCTTGTTTGTCACCCCTCAAGGTGATGCTATTCCCAAGTCTTACAGAATAACTTTCCATTGTACCAACAACATTGCAGAGTATGAAGCACTGGTCACAGGACTCCGAGTAGCAGTCCACTGGAATATCACGCATTTACAAGTCTATGGAGATTCTCAATTAGTCATCCGACAAGTCAATGATGACTACGAAACAAAAGATGAGAAACTTATTCCCTATAAGCACATGGTGGATTTCTTTAAGACAAAATTCACGGCCATTCATTTCAGTCAAGTTCCAAGAATGCAAAACAAGTCGGCAGATGCAATGGCTACAATTGCTTCCATGTTAAATATGCCTCATAATATGGACAAGTGTGAATTTTTGGTCGAACAATTGCTTGTCCCTTCTTTTGACATACCGACAACAGATGTGATGTGTGTTCTTGTTGGTCCCAACTCCCCGTGGTACAATGACATATATCAATATTTGAAATCCCAAACCTTACCACCCAACCTTTCCGTTAACCAACGCCGAGCCTTTATCCGACAGACAGCCAAATATGTCATCATCGCCGATACCCTTTACCGCCGTTCCTTTGACCATAACCTCCTCAGGTGTTTAGATTCTGACGAAGCACAAATGGCTTTACACGAGGTTCACGATGGTATATGTGGGGGCCATTTCAATGGTCTTAGCTTAGCCAAAAAGTTGATTCATGCTGGGTATTATTGGCCTACTCTGGAAAAATATGTTCATGATTTTGTTAAGAAATGCTATAAATGCCAGATTCATGGAAATTATATTCATGCACCAGCTCAATAGCTTCATTCTGTTATATCTCCGTGGCCCTTTTCTTAGTGGGGATTGGATCTTATTGGCAAGATTCACCCGACATCTGCAAATGGACACAAGTTCATCATTACAGCCACAGAGTATTTTACAAAATGGATCGAAGCTATCCCCATGACCTATATCATGGGTATCCAAATTTCAAAATTCTTGCTGAACTATATCATATGCAGATATGGGGTACCCCTTGCCATAGTCACAAATAATGGTCAACCTTTTAAGAATAAAGATGTAAAAGAACTCTATGACAAGTTTCATATTCAACATCATTTTTCCAGTCCGTATTATCCACAAGGTAATGGTCAAGCTGAAGCATCAAATAAGACCATTATCAAGATCCTGAAAAAGGTTGTCAATGACGTTGGTCGAGATTGGCATGTATAGTTGAATCCAACAATATGGGCTTATTGCACTTCTATCCACACCCCTACTGGCGCAACACCTTATTCCTTGGTGTATGGTGCGGAAGCTATTTTACCTTTGGAAGTGGAGATTCCTTCCTTACAGGTTTCCTTGCAACACTTGATTAATGATGAGACACACAGAGTCTCTCGGCTGCATCAGCTTGAGATGTTAGATGAGAAACGTCAGACAGCTCTGACACATTTGCAAGCATATCAAAACCGTCTCCGTCGCTCTTATAATAAGAAAGTCAAAGGGCGACACTTCGAAGTGGGAGACCTGGTTTTAAAGGAAAACCCCAAGAATGCACAGTCTACTGACATCATCAAGGGCAAGTTTGAACCTAATTGGGTTGGGCCTTTTATAGTAACTGCAGCCTATGGCTCGGGGGCATATCAGCTTGCGACTCCAGAAGGTGAACCTCTGTTTGATCCTATCAACAACATGCATCTTCGCAAGTACTAGGCACAATTTTTTATCAGCACTTCTTCAAGTATGATCCTGAAAAAATACAAAAAATATGAAAAAAGCAAAAAAAAAAAAAAAAAATGAAAAAAATCAAGAAAATACAAAGAAAAAAGTGAAAAGCAAAAGAAACAAGAGCAAAAAAGTAAAGAAAAAATGATTCGCCCTCTAGTGAAAACCTGACAAACAGGCGCTTTGGGCAAGTACCATGGTGAAAACCTGGCAATCAGGTGCCATGAGTAATGAGATCATTGCTCCGTCATCTATCATGACTTCTAGCTAAACTTTCTCTCGGCCGGTTTATCATGCCTATCTTTGTCTCGACCCAATGTTCTGTTCCAGGCCTGTTATTGGTCAACATCATTGTCTTGCCTACTCCAGTTTCTTGTACATATGTTTTGGTCCTAGGTCTATGTGTCTTTCAGATGCGCATTGGGTGCCTTCCCCTTGTCATGATCAATCACTAGAGCTTTTGAATCAAATAATGTCCTGAAAAAAGTCTTAAAAATTGAAAAATGTCTTGAAAAAAATTCATAAAAATCAAATAATGTCCTGAAAAAATTCATAAAAATCAAATAATGTCCTGAAAAAAGTCATAAAAATTGAAAAATGTCCTAAAAAAATTCATAAAAATCAAATAATGTCTTGAAAAAAGTCATAAAAATTGAAAAATGTCTTGAAAAAAATCCCTAAAAATCAAATAAAGTCCTGAAAAAATGAACAAAAAATTATAAAACTCACAAAACACGCATTTTGCAATAAATGATCCTTTTGTGCATAAGACAAATCACTGAGCATTCATCCAACGACACTCGCAATCCATTTCACACTATGCTTTAATGAAATCATGCATTAACAGATGCACATTTTCAATCAGAACCAAACATTCAAACTGATCCAAACTATCATATCAATCGCATATCAGTATCAAAATCATTTGTCCTTGTTCCTACTATCATGGGTCTTATACAGGGTGTGGTATACTCGAAACCAGACTGTGTCCTGTCTTAGACGGGGTACCACATGTCCTGAAACCAGACAACATGATCATCTTATCAACACTTTCAACTTTTGACAATGAAGATCAAGATGTTTGTTTGATTTGTTTGAATTAGTGCATCTTATCTTTTTCTTGATTTATCTTTGGCTTTGATCATGGTCCTATGTTGCTCGATGATGTCACTAAGTGATTTAGAGTGACCGGGATGGATCATGGTCCTTTTCTTTTTGATTGTGATTGTCGTTTGTCTGTGATGTGTCTGTCTTTTGCAAAAAGGGTTGCATTTCAGCGCTGGCCTTCCATGCCATGATGCTACGCATCCATTTTGCTACATAAAAATAAAGGTTCTCACCTACAAAGTGCATTACCGAAAGCAAATTTTTCTTCATCTCTAATTGTCCTCTGTCTCATTTCTTCTTACTAACGTTTCTTCTGTCAGTTTGGATAGTCCATTTGGTCTAGTGCTCTGATCTCCACACACACATGCTGCAACCTGCATCCATTTGGTTAGTACATTTGCATTGCATCAAGCATCACATCAAGCATTTTATCCATTTCATATTATAAATGCATCAAAAATACATAAAAATACATCCATACATGTTCATAAACAGTGCATAAATCATCCATCCATAGAAAATAGCTATAAGTCATAACATATAGCATCCAATCATATCGATGCATATCATATCACATATCACAATCATGTCGGAGTACAAAATTGGACTGTCTGTCCTAAGTATGGCCCGCAGGCTGACTACATAATATCAAGCTACATAATCTCCACTGTCTGTCATAAGGAGTACGTGCCTCTGTCACTGGGTGCTCCCTCTGTCCTCCTCATCCCTGCCATGTCTCACAGATGATGTCCCTCCTAGTCCTGGCTGTGGTGGTCTCATAGGTCCACTCACCCCCATGCTGCTCAATGACCTCCAAGAGCGTGACCTGCTCTCTATCCTCGATCGTGCCCGATATGAAGGTGCTCTCTGCTTTGGTGGAACTACACTCTCATATAGTGTCCTCCAATACAGTCTCTCCTCTCCGGTCTCTACCAGCATCTGTGCCATCTCCCGTGCACTGGCATCCCTAATCGACCCAATGAACTCAGTGACTCTCTGTCCCTCTCGCTGTGCTTGAGCTATTGCTGTATCTTGTTCTGTCCTCAAGATGGCATTCTATCTCTCCAATGTCACAAGATAATCCTACTGACTCGCTATGGTAGCCCTGCACATCTCCATCTCCTCTATCCTAGCTGTCTCCGACTCTATGGGAATATCCTGCAATGTCTCCTGATCAGCTGAGTCTGGCTCATCATCATCCTCCCCACCATCATCTCCATCATCGTCCTCCCCACCATCATCTCTATCATCATCCTCCCTACCATCATCTCCATCCCCATCATCCTCATCATCCTCGTCATCCTCCTCATCCTCATCATCTCCCTCCTCTCCAGTGAGCGGGAAGTCCTCCTGTCTCCTCGGTACTGGAATGTTTGGATCTGTCAATGGCACTAGCCGTCGTCGTGCAAACCATATCTCATACTCCTCTATCATCCCAGCATCCACCACATCTAACCTCCACTCCCACTGTCTCTGTTGTAACTGTGTAAAGTTGGCATATGCTATGTGTGGCTGAATCATACTCCCCCACTGACTCGTCTCTCTGTGAGATCGGGCAAACTGAGCCATCCTCCTGGGTACATCCTGCCTCTCTCCAAACTGTCATCTAACCCTCTCTGGTAGGTACATCTCAATCGCTCTCTGGTGATTCACTGGTCGCCCAATCAGGTACCTCTCCTATCTGCAATATGGTAGCTCATCATGATCATCTGACCATCCTGAGCAATCAAGATATGGCCTCCATGTGAACTCTCTCAGTCTGTCTAGCTCATGTCGCCAGTACAATATGTATCCAAATGGACCCTGTCTCAGTGCTCCCCCATAGCAATACACATATGGTCAATGTGGTACAACCTGTCTCTCTGTAATCGGTCGACATATGGCTATGTGCTCAAATGCCCATACCTGAAGAAATGTGACTCCACAGCTCAGAGTCTGAACTCCCTGATACGCTATCTGATGCAGCTGAAAGTACAGCATAGCCAGTACACATGGTCCCCATGTGTACACTATCCCCTCTGTCGCCATCTGCTCTAGCACTCTTCCCCATCCAATAGGGAATCCATGTCCTCGTCTATCCCCTGCTAGAAGGCATGCTATCACTACTGCTATCACCACATATCGTCGGTCATACTCAGACACCATGCTCTCCCAGCCGATCTCCCTCTCGACGATGTCCAGATCATCTGCCTCACACTCAAATAGCCTACATAATGCATCTCTCCCTATCACTAGGTCATACTCTATCATCTCTCCATGTATCGGAATGCAGATGATGCGCCATACATCCTCTAATGTCACTGTCACCTCGCCAGTCGCCAGATGGAAAAAGGAGGTCTCTGAATGCCATCGCTCTCCCAATGCGGTAAGCAATCCTGTGTTTGCCCTAATCTCGGGCATGAATGTGATGTAATATATCCCTAGTCCTGCTAAGATATCTCTGTCCGTGCTCCTGAGTCTATGTCGTAGCATGAAGCAGTCTGGTCGATTCTCCCACGTGATCAACGGATACTGTCGACTCTGCATCACAATTGGGGCATATTTTTGTCAGTTTTAGGGTTTACTCCTACGGGCTGCATTTCCTTGTTTCATGTCCAAATCAGGGTGTTTTTCATCTAATCTGACTTATCCTACCCTTATCCCCCCTTTTCGGATCATTTGCATGTCATTTTGACCAAAATTAGGGTTTTCAGTGCACAATTGTGCCTGTGTCAGAGAACCTACACCTATGTTAGGTAACTTGCACTTCTATCTTCCTACACAAGCACAGAAGACCCTACACAAGTGCAGGTTTCACCCTACACAAGCGCAGGAGTCTTTTTTGGCATCCCCTATGGGCCTCGCAATGTCCCGCAAGCAATCAAAATTCATGAAATTGAAAACATGGGTTTTTGAGATCCATACCACTGCTCCTATGTCGTCTGGTCGTCTGAATGTGCATACACATTCCCCAAGGTGATCCACCATTGGAATGTTCACCATCTGTCTGCAAGTGTCTTTTTCTAGAGCAACAAATTCTCCTCTTTGGCTAGTGCAAATGAGCAATTTTCACTCTCTTGGTCCCATTTATAGCTCTTTGTCATTGCATAGATGGACGTGCATCCTCTCCATCTTATCTTGGTCACGGTCTTGTGCACCTTAAATTGCTTGTCCTTCATGCATCCGATCTCCGATTGTCAATCCGTTCGATCCTATCATTTTTATCGATCAATTGGCCTCTTTTCTGCATGTTTCTGGAAAATTCCTCGAGGGGGCATGCATATGTCATTGTTAGTTGTCTGGGGCATTTTCAGTATCATTCTTTGAAACAACACTTAAAAATCGCATTGTCTCAAAGAGGGGCAAAATGTAGACACCTAAAAATGGTCAACGCTTGCGGAGTCATACTTTAACATTTGCGCATTGCCTCATTTTAGGTTTTTGCGTCGCATTAACATTTCTCCTATGATTCGCACTTGGTTTTTATCATTTGTGAACATCGAGTCATTCTTCTACATTCTTCATTCATCTCGTTCTCAAATTTGGTCTTGTCGACAGCACTATCCAGTCATGATTTTGATCGATTTTATCCTGTCGCATCAATGTGCGTGCTTATTTGTCATCATTTTGGACATCGTCAATCCTAATTAGGGTTTTGTCCTCTTATTAATCTTATCATCAATCTTATCATTTTGGACATCGTCAATCCTAATTAGGGTTTTGGCCTCTTTTCAATATTATCATCTGGCAATCGGTTTATCAATCTTGTCGTTTTACGATCGATTTGTCATCGATCGTTCGCTTGTTCGATCTTGTCATTTTGCAATCGATTTGTCATCGATCATGGTCATTTTCAATCTTGTCATTTTGCAATCCATTTTGTCATCGATCCTTGTCCTCTTGTTAATTTTGTCATTTTGCGATCATTTCGCTATTGATTGTTGTCTATCTCAATTATGTCAATTTGGATCAATTTGTCATTGTTCCTCGTCAATTGGCGCATTTATCAATCAAATCATTTATCACATTGGTCCTTTGTTAAATCAAAATCATGATCGACATTAATTATCTTCAATCAAGACCTAATTGTCATCCTCGCATTGCTAATTCACTTTCTAGGGTTTCATGATTTAGTCATTTAACCTTGCTTATCATTTTCTTCCTTTAGGATTAATAAATTACTTATTTATCCTAAGTCTTCTCATTACAATTAAATCTTCATTTAATTGGCTAATTATTCCTCTTTGTGAATTAATTAATAAATGACAAATTATTAATTAATTTACCTAATTTACCTAATTCCTAAATTCTTAATTCTCTAATTTCCTAATTTCTTAATTCCTAATTTCAAATTCCTCCTATTTCTCTCCTAAATTCATGGAAATAACATGTCAATTTGTCATAATTGGTCATAATTGTCAATCAATCAATTTTGACATAGAAGTTGTCATAATTTGTCATAAATTATCAATCAACAAATTTTGCATAGAAAGTGCATAATTTGTCATAATTTGTCATAATTGACACAATTGATTTGCAATTTCCATTTGAATTGAATCATGCTAATCTTGTCATTTCTTTAGTTCTTCTATAAATTGGATGATCTTCATCAATCAAAGCTAATTGGTAATCAGACTATCAAATTTCTAGTACTCTTGATCAATAATCTTGTCTACTTGCTTTCAATTATGTGTGTGCACTTGTAGGTGAGATCCCCAACCAAACCATTTGAAGAGGAAAGAAGAACAATGGAGCCGCATGGAAGGAGCATTCAAATTGTCATCCAGTTTGCATAATATTTTTGTATGCTTTGTTTTCATGTCTCTATTGGATGTTGTTTAGGATAGATCATTGCAATTTGATTTCGTGATTGAGCTAGATTAGTTTTGATATTGCTTGTGATGATTTCCTATTTCCTAACGTACATTATCCTCTACATCCATACTCGCAGCTGTCGGTTGATCTTTAGTAGTTGTTGTTTTCACCGGTGGAGTATTTAAAGAAGGTGGGGATAAGTTGTGTTTAACTTTGATGCTTGGTGGTCCACCAACATTTCCTTTCCCTTTGTCTCTATCTTTTTGATAAACCTTTATAGGTTTGGGATTCCTGTACTCTTCTTGTTTTTCTTTCTCAACCAAGAATATATCCCATCCATCTTTTGTTTCATCTGTCATCTCATTAACTCTTCCTGGCATTAGTGAAATATGACGGTGTGCAGTAGAAAATACTGACCGGTTTGCTTGAGAAATTAAATCATCAATTTCTTGTGGAGAGTTTACTAGATATACAACAAGCAGCTGCTCAATTTTTATTTTCTTATCCAATTCTATCATTGCTTGTCTTCTTGCCTCAAGTCTTTTGAATAATTCATCAGGAATTTCATTGACTACTTCCATCAAAAATTTCTTGTACATATCCATGTGCAATACAACACTATTTTCAACTTGCTCTTTTTCATCAACTGTTAGAGTGTCATATATTTTGTCTATGTTCTTCAGTTTACCTTCCTCTATGATTTCATTCAGTAATATATCAAGAGGGGCCAAGTCACTGTTTGTCCTCTTCTTCTTCTTGGGTGTCAGTTTCTTCTTTGGTGTGGCCTTTCTTACCAGAGATCTCACAGCTTGTTGCTTTTGCCTTGTCCTCCTAGGTGAAGGTGCAGTTGCCGGTGAGGGATCTCTTTTCTTACAACTCTTTTAAAAGTTGCAGGCATGTCACTTCCTGAAGAAGTACCTACCGGTGATAGGTGAGTTTCAGGCTGTGGAGCTACTAACTCATCCTCTGTTATGCCGATTTTCTTCAATACATCTTCTTTAATGGCTTTTTCTTGTCTGGTCCCTTTCCTTACAACTGCCTCAATCTTTTTCACCCTTTTCTTTGATTGAATTTGTGTTTCAATATTCTCTACACTACCAAATACTTCTTCCTTTGGCTCTCTGGGGGCTTCCAGAAGTGCTTTGGCATATGTTTCAACTATGTGATCATCTGTTTCATATCCCATCTCGGTTACCCAAACTATCCTTGGGATGACCGCTTCCATCCAGATTTCATCTTTCTTGATGACAAAGCATATATCATCTTTGTATTTGTCCACAATTTTCTAAGATAACCTTACTCTTTCCTTCATTTTGGTCTTTAATGCTTGGAAAAAGTCATGAATATTGTTTTCCTTGTTCTCACCAATGTTATTGAATAGTTCAGTCAATTGTTTTCCTACCGGTATGTCATATCCAAGTTCTTTGTAACCTATACCAGGAACCTATTTTGTTATGTGTAGCATTAGGCATACTAACAGATTTCCAAATCTGAAAGTTCCTTTCTTGTCCTTCTTGATCTTTCCAAGGTTGTCAATTAGTTCATCCTGTAACCACTCACATATGTCAATTTTTGCATTATCTATGACCATGTCATAAGCACTCTTAATGCATAAACTTGAAACTGAATTAAGTCTATTAGCATGAGTAACTTTATAACCTAATATCATACTGATGAATCTCACATTGATATCTAGTACATCATTAACCCTTAAAGACCTTTTGTCAAATGTTGCACCAGTTAGGTTTATAACTAGGTCATTAGAAACCTTCTTAGTTTTATCTGGTCTCTTACAGGTGGTCGGTAACCCTGTGATAGCTTTCACAACTTCCTTGGTGATCTTATGGATTGCATCTAACCAGAAAAACTCTCCATGTACCCTGCTTAAAACTATCCTAGTCACATCCTTTGGAAATTTAGGAATGCTAAGGATCTCTGTAAATCCTAGGGTCTCAATGATTTTGTGTTCATCCCTTACATTGCTGGTATTATCACATATCATGGTTTTATACGTGGTTTTAATTTCCTCATCTCCTAATTCTTCAATGTTGCAGTGGATGTACATTCTAGGGTCTTCAACATATACTATTAGGTCTCGGAGACAACTGAGAGGGGGGGGGGTGAATCAGTTGTCTAATAAATTCAAACCAAAAACTTATTAACCGACTTAATACTTAACACTGGTGAATCAGTTAAGTATACCGGTAGACAGTGTTAACAGTAAATTGCTATACCGGTAAGAATTAATGCATGAAACATAAACACAAAGTCATCCACAACACATGACACCAATATTTGTATGTGGAAACCCTGTAAGGGGAAAAACCACGATGGGAAACCTTACCCACAATCAGATGATACTACTGTAGATAGTAAGTGTACAAAAAGGGGTCTGCACATGCAGAAAGGCCAACAGCCTAGAGCTCACTGCTTAATCACAAATGGGAGTCACACTGACTACAGTTGGATGGTTAAATCCAATAAGAATGTACTGCACAAAATCGCATCTTCCTATGCTGGATTCAGTACCGGTGTAATGCTGATATGCTTCTACAAAAACCTAACTTTACCTTCAAATGATGTCTTCATGTATGCCTCTGCTTGATCTCACATATACCTTTACTTTAAATATTTTTTGCATTCCACACTTGATTTTACAAATAAGATCTTACATTTATACCATACCCTAAGACCAATTTTAGTAGGTCGGCTCTACAAGATATTACAATAAATTTTTTTTACAAATAATATAATATCCGATGCAATAAATGATTAAACATGTTGGCTTAATGCATTTACAACAATAATAAATCATCTCCATAGCATGCCATGCTGATCTGGAAAAGATAAACCTGCCGGTGTAACCCTAGATAACCTGGACCTATTTGCCGGTAAAGGCAAATATGCAAATATGAATATACCAATGATTATTACTTCAAAATAAAGTGTCCACATGATGTCTTCGACATTACCAAGTGTCTTCCATGTCATTCTAGGTACCGGTGAACATTATATCCTGCCGGTTAACCATATACCAGTAAGTGTTGCATAGATTACTGCTTGCCAGTGAATGTTGTTGGATCTCCAAAGTAGGTGTATTCAGTAGGTGTTGACATCAATGACAAAACCATACCAAAATACTAACAATCTCCCCCTTTGGCATTGATGGCAACACAAGATGGAAAAACCATCACAGTGCCAAGACAGAAATGCCAAATAATATCTCCATTTCTCCCCCTGGGAGTAACAATACCAATTTCTCATACCAATTTCTCCTTAGATGTATTTTTCAAAATTTATTCCCTAAAAATCTCTTTTTCTTACTGAAAGATAATGTGTTTTTCATAGATATCTCTCCCCCTTTGACATCAAATGCCAAAGTCACAAAAGGTCAAGTTCATACAAAATACCAACCAATTCAATATACCAACTACTCCCCCTTTGAAGTAGCTTCCTCATCAAATACCGGAGTAAAGATTTGTCCATTTAATTCTACCAGTTGATGACAATCATCAACTGTCTAAGTCTATACCGATGGTGGTATGACTCCGAGCTAATCTCTGAGATACTCAAAAGTTTCCTTAGGAAAAGGTTTTGTGAAAATATTTGCAAGCTATTCTTTAGTATTCACATAAACCAGTTTTATCTCTTTTTCTTCAACTTTTTCCCTTAGAAAATTCAGTTTGATAGAAACATGTTTTGTTTTAGAATGTAATACCAAATTTTTAGATATATCAATTGCTGCATTGTTATCACAGTATATAGTAATAGGTTCCTTGCATATACCTTTATCAGTCTATACAATCTACAATCCTAAAAAGAATTTTATTTCTCCAATCATAGACATTTCAAATTCTTGCTACATTTCAAGAGAAAATTCTTTACATAATCCATCTTTTCCTCCAAAGATTATATCATCAACAAATACTTCAATAATCAAGATGTCATCATTAGTTACTTTGTAATATAAATTGCTATCTACATTTCCTTTAGTAAGATACTTATCCAATCTTGCATACCAAGCTCTTGGGGCTTGTTTCAATCCATACAGAGCTTTTCTTAGTCTGCAAACCATATCATTGTCATTTGTCAAAGATTTGTCAAAGAAAATCCATCAGGTTGTTCAATATAAACTTCCTCTTCAAGATCTCCATTTAGAAATGCACATTTAATATCCATTTGATAAACTTTGTAATCCCTGTGAGCTGCAAAAGCCAAGAATAATCTAACTGCCTCAATTCTGGCTACCGGTGCAAAGGTTTCATTGTAATCAACTCCTTCTTTCTGAGAATATCCCTTATACACTAGTCTTGCTTTATTTCTGACAACCTTACCATCTTCATTAAGTTTGTTTCTAAATACCCATTTGGTTCCAATTACATTTTTATCTTTAGGCCGGGGAACAAATGTCCAAGTATTATTTTTCTCAATTTGTCCTAATTCTTCTTCCATAGCTTTAATCCAAAATTTATCTTCACATGCCTCATTTATAGATAATGGTTCAATTTGAGAGATAAGACATACCTCTTCATTTGCCAATCTTCCTCTAGTCATAACTCCTTTAAATTTGTTTCCAATTATCTGATCTTCATAACGATTCAATCTCACATACTGGGGTGTCTTAGTCTGTTGTTGTTCTTCAATTACTATGGAATCCTCTGATGATACCGGAGTAACTGGATCATCATTCTGTACCGATGGATTCATTGTAGGTTCATTTGTCATAACTTCTTTTTCTGGTTCAGAGTCTATATACCTTGAAGTTCCTCTAAATTGTTCATCAATCTTTACATTTGTACTCAACAATTTTTTGTAATCTTTTATTAAAACATCTATATGCCTTGCTCTTAGATGAATAACCAAGAAATATTCCTTCATCACTTCTAGGATCAAAATTGCCAATATATTCATCTCTTCTAATATAACATTTACTTCCAAAAATTCTGAAATACTTAAGAGTAGGAATATTACCAAACCATAGTTCATGAGGGGTCTTACTGGTTTCACCTTTGATGTGAACTTTGTTGAATGTATAGACAGTAGTGCTTACTGCCTCTCTCTAGTACACATGTGATAGATTTGCTTCTGATAACATACTTCTAGCTGCATCCAAGATAGTTCTATTTTTCCTTTCAACAACTCCATTCTGCTATGGTGTCCGAGGTGCTGATAACTATCTTTTGATTCCATTCACTTCACAAAATGTAGTAAAATATTTAGATGTGAATTCTCCTCCTTGATCTGATCTTAAACATTTGATTTTCTTATCAGTTTCATTTTCAACCATTGCTTTAAATAGTTTGAACTTTCCAAGTGCTTCTGATTTTTCTCTGAGAAAAGTAACCCAACACATTCTAGAATAATCATCAATAATTAGCATGAAATATCTATCACCTTGTAAGCTTTTAGTTCTAGCTGGACCACATAAATCAGTGTGAATTAAATCAAGAGCATTATTGGATTTTTCTAGAATACTTTTGAAACTAGCTCTGACTTGTTTTCCAAATTGACATTCCTTGCAAATTGTATTATGAGGTTTCACAATTTTAGGTAGATCTCTAACTGCCTTAGAAGTACTAATTTTTACCATGCAATCAAAATTTACATGACATAGTCTTTTATGCCATAACCAACTTTCATCTATATGTGTAATTAAGTATGCCTTTTCACTGTTATTCAAATGAAATATATTACCTCTAGTCTAATTACCAGTTCTATTCATGATTTTGCATTTTCCATTTTTAAATTGTAACTGAAAACCTTTCTCAACTAATTGACCAACACTTAAAAGATTATGCTTTAATCCTTCAACATAGTAGACATTGTTAGTGTTATGTTTACCATCATGAGATATTGAACCCTTACCTTTGATTGAACAGGCTTTGTCATCTCCAAATCTTACTAAACCTCCATTGTATTCTTGAAAGTTCAAGAATTTACCTTTGTCTCCAGTCATGTGATGTGAGCATCCTGAGTCAATAATCCATTTATCCTTTGATTCAACTTTAGCTGCTAGGGCTTGTTCTACTGGTTGAGCAGTAGGTGCCGGTTGATCTTCTATTATAGCAACAAAAACCCATCCATTATCTGTTGGATCCTCATCAGAATCATCACTCACACCTTCATCAGCAATGTGACAAGATTTATCTTTGTTCTTCTTAAATCTGTATCTCTGATATTCAGGATTAGGCTTGTATGTTCTTCTAGCTTCTTCTCTTAGTCTGGCATGTCTATCAGGGCATCTTGAAGCCATATGACCAATCTTATTACAGTTAAAACATTTAAAAGGTGCTTTACCTTCATACTTACTTCCAATTGGACCTTTTGGCATTTTCCTTGCAAATAGTGCTTCAAGTTCTTCAAGCTCTTCATTCTCCTTCCTGGTTTCTTCAAGTTCTTTTGCATAAAAGGCTCTCCAGTTTGATTTGTCAAAAGATGGAGCAGATGATGTTGATGCTTTAAAGGCCAAATCAGTCTTTATAGTAGCAACAGGACCAAATTCCTCAATTTCAAAAGCTGAAAGTTTTCCAATCAATGTATCCCTAGTTACTGATGTATTAGGCATTGTTCTCAACTCATTTATAGTAGTAACCTTCATTTTATATGCCGGTGGCAAACGTCTTAAGATTTTTGAAACAATCTCATCCTCACTCAAGGTTCCTCCACAACATTTGATACCCAAAACAATTTCATTTACTCTTTCCATAAAAGCAGAAATCCTTTCATCTTCTTCCATTTTCAGATGTTCATACCTGACTCAGAAGCTTTCAAGTTTTGCAATTTTGACTATGGAATCTCCTTCATTTAGTGTTTCCAAATGTTCCCAAATAGCTTTAGCAGTAGACCTATCAGATAATCCCATGATTTGTTGATCTGATAATGCGCTCAAGAGTGCTTCTCTTGCTTTGCAATCATTTTCTTCATCTTTGTCTAGGGTAGTTGGAGCAGTCTGACTAGCTATAGCAGCAGTATAACCATTCTTAGTAACTTCCCAGATGTCTTTACCAATGCAATTTAGATGTGTCTCCATTTTGATCTTTCATATCCCATAGTTGGTTCCTTCAAGTTTAGGACTGTCCTTCCTAAAATAATTAGTAGACATTGGATCTCCTCAAGTTGTTAAACTTCTGCAAAAAGAGGACTAGGCTCTGATACCAATTGTTAGGTCCTGGAGACAACTGAGAGGGGGGGGTGAATCAGTTGTCTAATAAATTCAAACCAAAAACTTATTAACTGAATTAATGCTTAATACTGGTGAATTAGTTAAGTATACTGGTAGACAGTGTTAATAGTAAACTGCTATACCGGTAAGAATTAATGCATGAAACATAAACACAAAGTCATCCACAACACATGACACCAATATTTGTACATGGAAACCCTGTAAGGGGAAAAACCACGGTGGGAAACCTTACCTACAATCAGATGATACTGTTGCAGATAGTAAGTGTACAAAAAGGGGTCTGCACATGCAGAAAGGCCAACAGCCTAGAGCTCACTGCTCAATCACAAATGGGAGTCACACTGACTACAGTTGGATGGTTAAATCCAATAAGAATGTACTGCACAAAATTGCATCTTCCTATGCTGGATTCAGTACCTATGTAATGCTGATATGCTTCTACAAAAACCTAACTTTACCTTCAAATGATGTCTTCATGTATGCCTCTGCTTGATCTCACATATACCTTCACTTTAAATCTTTTTCACATTCCACACTTGATTTTACAAATAAGATCTTACATTTATACCATACCCTAAGACCAATTCTAGTAGGTCAGCTCTACAAGATATTACAATAAAAATATTTTACAAATAATATAATATCTGATGCAATAACCGATTAAACATGTCAGCTTAATGCATTTACAACAATAATAAATCATCTCCATAGCATGCCATGCTGATTTGGAAAAGATAAACCTGTCGGTATAACCCTAGATAACTTGGACCTATTTGCCGGTAAAGGCAAATATGCAAATATGAATATACCAATGATTATTACTTCAAAATAAAGTGTCCACATGATGTCTTCAACATTACCAAGTGTCTTCCATGTCATTCCAGGTACCGGTGAACATTATATCCTATCGGTTAACCATATACCAGTAACTGTTGCATAGATTACTGCTTGCCAGTGAATGTTGCTGGATCTCCAAAGTAGGTGTATTTAGTAGGTGTTGACATCAATGACAAAACCATACCAAAACACCAACATATACAACTCCCTTAGAAATTTGAGAAAAAGCACCTAAGGTATCATCCTTCTTTGCTATCTCGGGAACTAACTGAAATACGGGCCTAGGTCTTTTTATTACTTCAACAACAATAAGGTTTGCCATGTATTCAATTGCAGAGGTGGATGCCATGATTAAATACCTTTTACTGCCTTGGATGGATGATTGCTTGGAGTGTGCTTGCTTCTTGCTCGAAATGCCTTAGCTCAGAGTCTTCGCGCTCTCTGAAAATTTGAAATCTCGGTGAAATGAAATGGAGCCAAAACCTTAACTTTATAGTGTCTTTTCGCAATCTACCACACTAATTGCATGTCGGTTAAGTATTCACTTAACATTGTTTGCCAATAATAAGTAATTTTCAACTTCTTATCTCTAACCGAGGGAATAATTAGCACATGTATCAATAGATTGCCAAACCCTCAAGGAAATTTTCTTCAATTTGATGAAGAACTTCCTGCCAGTGGAGCACTACTCTGTCCTTCTGGTGAAGCATCACTCTGTCCTACTGGTGAAGCATTGATTGGTTCTACCGGTGGAGGAGTATTCCCAATATTTAGATCAGCTTTTCTAATCCATTGTTTTGAGAATTCTTGCTTAACCTCTTCAACTTTTTCTTTACCTTTCAAGCTAGAACTTTTGTTGTCTACCAGTGTTCCTTTAATTTTACAAAATTTAGCAATATGCCCAATCTTGTTACATGCATATCAAGTTACATTATTCTTTTGAATAGCTTTCCCATTACCTATGTCAGTTTGTGTTCTGCATTGATTAGATAAATGTCCAAATCTTCCACAAACATAACATCTCGCATTCATTCTACAGTTTTTAGAGTTGTGACCAACTTTGTTGCATTTAGAATGTTGAACGGTGGGCGTGTTGATATTCTGATAATTTCTAGATCTACATTCATTTGCTCTATGACCATACTTATTACAGTTAAAGCATTTACCATTGAATTTATAAGCATTAGGTTGTCTTACCGGTTTGTTGTGATCCTGAGTATTTGCAGTACCAGATCTTTCACCAACTTCAAAGCCAATTCTAGAAGTGTCACCTTTAGGTTTTTGATTCTTTAGCAAGGTACCAAGTTCCTCTAAGCTTCTCTTGAATTTTTCTTTGTGTTGATTTGCAGTTTCCAGTTCTCTTTCTAAGATTTATTTTTGTCTCATTAGTTCATTTGAGTCATTCTGAGTATGCATCAGATCTGTCTTCAACATGTCATTTTCATAGCCAAGTCTTTTGCTCTCATTTGCTGCATCACTTAGTCTTCTAGTCAATTCTTCTTCATTCTTCTTCCTATCCTTAATCTCTTTGCAAAATCTCATAGTCATATCCTGCATTTCATTTTTTGTTGTCATGATCTCTTGTTTCAACTTGCTTATCATATCATTAAGTGATTCCTTTTCATCATTCTCATTTTGCAATTTTTCACAAAGTTCTCTTCTCTTATTTCTTGCAACAATAAAATTTTCTTGAAGTGCCTAAATGATATCCTAAGCTACCCTTAAATCATCTTCTAATTTGATATTTTTCAATTTTTCTGCATCATAGTCTGTAAGAGCTCCTTCAAGTTGCTTCATCAGATTTTCCATCTTTACCGGTGTCAAGATCTTCCTCAAGTTGTTAGGCTTCTAAAAATAGAGGACCAAGCTCTGATACCAATTGTTAGGGGTCCCACAGATACTAAGAGGGGGGGGGGGTGAATCGATATCTAACCGGTAATTAGAATCTCTTAACTTAAAACATGCAGAACATAATATAACAGTGTACCGGTATGCAAGAAATAATGCAATAAACAGAATCAAGAACATCCACATGAAAAGTACACCATAACACAAGATTTTAATGAGGAAACTCGGAGTGGGAAAAACCTCGGTGGGATTTGTGACCCACAATATTCACTCACTAGCCAATAAGAGAATATTACTTACAATAGGGGCCTGCACATGTAGGAAGGCCAACTGTCTAGAGCTCACTGCTCAATGGGAAGTCACACTGAATTACAAATAAGGATTATACTAATCCAATAACTTGTACTACTTTACAATAGCATCTTCAATGCCAGATTCAGTACCGGTTCTTGCTCTGTTCTTTACATATACCCTTTGACCTATATTTCACACATTAGGTCTCCCTAATATTTTCCTTCTTACTTCTACATCACTCATACAAATGTCTACAATGATCTCCTTTATATATAAGAGTCATTTTAAAATTTGCCAAGTTAGCTTACAATAATAAACAAAATATTATATAACAAAAATCTTGTCGACCTTTGTGCCGGTATACTTCTTTTCTTCTGTACCAGTGCCGGTGTCGGTGTCCTAAGTGCCAGTGTTGAGTGTGATCTGCTGATGTCGGTATAATGTCTTTGTTGGTGCCATAGGATTGCAAGGTTGCCATCAATGACAAAACCTTCAATCACATACAATGTCTCATTGGAGTGTGCATATGCCAATAGTCCATAGGGGTCATATGGTGTCTTGGGACACCATAGGACCCCTTAAGACACAATATGGCCCCTTAAGACACAATATGACCCAAAGCAACCCAATATGGTGTCACTAGGGGTCATATGGTGTCCTAAGAGGTCATAAGGGTTCATGGGACACCATATGACATCACAGGACCCCTTAAGAAATAATATCATGTCGTTAGGGGTCATATTGTGTCTTACGGGGTCGTAGGACACAATATGACCCCTAACGACACAATTTGGTGTCTTAAGGGGTCTTATGGTGTCACAAGGCACCATATGACCCCTAATGACACCAAGTGAACCCTTAAGACAACAAATCATAAAATTAGGGGTCATATTGTGTCTTACGGGGTCGTAGGACACAATATGACCCCTAACAACATGATTTGGTGTCTTAAGGGGTCCTATGGTGTTATTAGGGGTCATATGGTGTCCATAGGGGTCATATGGTGTCCCATGAATCCTTATGACCTCTTAGGACACCATATGACCCCTAATGACACCATATTGGGTTGCTTTGGGTCATATTGTGTCATAAGGGGTCATATTGTGTCTTAAGGGGTCCTATGGTGTAAGTATGACTCCTAACGACATGATTTGGTGTCTTAAGGGGTCCTATGGTGTCACAAGACACCATATGACCCCTAACGAAACCATAGGACACCTTAAGACACCAAATCATGTCATTAGGGGTCATATTGTGTCTTACGAGGTCGTAGGACTCAATATGACCCCTAACAACATGATTTAGTGTCGTTAGGGGTCATATGGTGGCCATAGGGGTCATATGGTGTCTTGGGACACCATGGGACTCTTTAAGACACAATATGACCCCTTAGGACATAATATGATCCAAAGCGACCCAAAATGGTGTCACTAGGGGTCATATGGTGTCCTAAGAGGTCATAAGGGTTCATGGGACACCATATGACCCCTATGGACATCATATGACCCCTAATGACACCATAGGACCCCTTAAGACACCAAATCATGTCGTTAGGGGTCATATTGTGTCCTACGACCCTGTAAAACATAATATGACCCCTAATGTTATGATTTGGTGTCTTAAGGGGTCCTATGGTGTCGTTAGGGGTCATATGGTGTCCATAGGGGTCATATGGTGTGTTGGGACAACATAGGACCCCTTAAGACACAATATGACCCCTTAGGACACAATATGACCCAAAGCGACCCAATATGGTGTCATTAGGGGTCATATGGTGTCCTAAGAGGTCATAAGGGTTCATGGGACACCATATGACCCCTAATGACACCATAGGACCCCTTAAGACACCAAATCATGTTGTTAGGGGTCATATTGTGTCCTACGACCCCGTAAGACACAATATGACCCCTAATGACATGATTTGGTGTCATAAGGGGTCCTATGGTGTCGTTAGGGGTCGTATGGTGCCTTGTGACACCATAGGATCCCTTAAGATACCAAATCATGTCCTTCTCTCTCTCTCTCTCTCTCCTTCTCTCTCTCTCCCTCTCTCCCTCTCCTCTCTCTCTATCTATCTCCCTCTCCCTCTCTCTCTCTCTCTCCCTCTCCTCCTCCTCTCTCTCTCTTTCTCTCTCTATCTCTCTCTCTCTCTCTGTTTCTCCCTCTCTCCTTCTCTCTCTCTCTCCCTCTCTCTCTCTCTCTCTCTTTCTCCCTCTCTCCCTCTCCTTCTATCCCTCTCTCTCTCTAAAATATGACCAATAAAATCCAATATCCGATGGCAGTTTAGTTCATAAATGCTGGCAATAGGAATTTTTTTGGGGACCACATATTTTTGTACAAAAATCGGATATTGGATAAAATCCGATATCTGATTTTATCCGATATCCAATTTTAGTACTAAAAACCAAGAAAAAAAGGGTTTGTGGGCCATTCTGTAGATTCCAATGGCCGACAGTTTGGGTCCTATGTTTTCTGTTGAGGATCACGGGGTTTCAAACAACTAGAGACAAATTTGTGCTTTTGGGAGATTCTTAAAGTGAAAACTTACATTGTCAATCACGAAGGAGCATATGTGTGGAGGGAAATGGGGAGTAGTAGTTGTCGGAAGTCTAAACGCAAAAGAAAACTTTCAAATGACCAAGTTGAAGTGTATAGAGAAAGAGATAGAGAATGTCATAGGAGGAGAAGACAAGGTATGTTAAATATTGCTAATGTTACTTCAACTGAAGAGGAAATTGAAATTGAAAATGTGCCACAAGTTATTGAAAATGAAAATGTAAATTTTGAAAGTGAAAATACTGAAAATTTTGAAAATGTTGAAAGTGATAATGAAAATGCTCAACATGTGGAAAATTTTGACATAGGAGGTGAAAATGTGGAAAACTTTAACATTGAAGGTGGAATTGCCTCACCAAGTGAACCATATGTAACACCTAATTACTTTATAAATGAAGACCCTCTCATGGATGAAAGACAAATTCCAAATCCAAGACCTTCAAGAACCCCAAAATGGTTATTTGAAATCGATGAGAACATTATTGCGAATCTTGAAGGCAAGAGGTCAACAAGAACCATTCGGTTGTGGGCTACAAAACTTTTCAACCAAAATCTTAGCAATAAGACATTGACCGAGCAATGCCAACTCTTTGTTCATTTGCTAAAGATGATAAAGATGAGACCATTGCTAAACAAACTGAAGATTCGTATGAACAAGAAGACGAAGAGAAATTCTATTATTGCAAAAATTTATTTGACGCTCTCAATTCTATTGGAAAGAATACCAAAGAAAGAGATAAATGAGCTGCTTGAAGAGTGATTACAACCTCGTTAGTAAGCCATCAATTGAGAAAGGCTCGTCAAATGAGACAAACTTGTGTTTGTTTTAACATAAACCGTAAAACTTTGGATAGAGCACTTGCACGAAGACAAAGACTTGACGATCCACTTCAACAAGATACATGGGCATTTGGTTGGAGGCTTCCACATGTTGATAGAAAGTTGAATGACAATGTGAAGGAAGAGATTCAACAATTTTGGCACTCTAATTCTAGAGTGTCACCCAATGTCAAGGACATTTTGAAATTAAGAATCGGCAACCGAGACCGCACACCGCATCCCAAACATTTCTTGGAATCAAGCCAAACAATGTTGTACAAATTTTTTTGTGAATTACATCCAACTTTGCAAATATCACAAAGGGCCTTTGAATCTTTGAAACCATTTTATTGTGTTCCTCTTAAGATTCACAATACCTATTGTTGCAAGTACCATGTGGAGGTTTCAATGTACCATGAACTTTTATGTCATATTCGTTCTACGATGCATACTAATGAGATGTTGCAGGAGTGTGGTGCAATGCTATTTCCAAGATCATCAAGAGACTTGCAAGATCTATTTTTATGCCCTAGAAATGATGGCTGCTATTTCTATAGAAATGATTGTTTGAATGAGAAGTGCTCAGAATGTGGTGGGTTGTCAAAGTTTGTTTCATGTTTTCATGAGGGCAGCGAACACGAGTTTGGAAATAATTATGTTGAGAAAAAAAGATACGAGACAGTGAAATATAATTTGAAAAGTGGAGGTGAAGGTTCTAGATGCGAATTAGTCTCAAGAGAAGTGAGTATTGCTGATTTTATTTTGGATTTTAAGGAAAATCTTTTCTACAAGTATGCAAGGCACACCCATAGGTATTAGTGGTTGGATCAATAGTTTAGGATGTGTAAGAACTCTTTCCCGATTGGCACTATTGTATCAGTGGTTGATTTTGCAGAGAACTATACATTGCAACCACAGAATGAGGTACAGTCTCAGTACTACAATTCAGTCCAGATTGCTATTTTTGTTCACATTACATATAGACATGCTCCTGATAGTACAAAAGATGATAGGAAGATAATCAGGGAGTATCATTTTTATATGAGTGATGATAGATCACACTCCTCTGAGTATGTGTAACATTCTTTCGAGAATTTTTTTGAGTTCTTGCATGAGAAAGATATTGCAATTGACCGACATATAATATGGTTAGATAACTGTATGGGTCAATTCAAGAATGCCTGTATGTTTTATTGGTTGAGTAGAATGCATGTGGAGAGGCGTATACCTCATATTTGGTGTTTTTTTGAGGCAGGGCATGGGAAGGGAGAGCATGATGGAGAAGGTGCATGTTTGAAGAGAGCTCTAGTTAAGGAGCAATTGAGGATTTCAGGTACAAATTTCTCTAATGCACATTCTATTGTTGATTGGTGTAGTTCAGCATTGTCACATGGAGGTACTCTTGATTCATCAGTGAGTAAATTCTTTTGGTTGGTTGAGGAGGGAACAGTGGGAGATAGATTGGATTGTCAAACAATTAAAGATTCTTCAAAGATGCATTCATTTCTCAGCTCAGATGCAAGTACATGGACCATTTGGACACGAGCGTTGGCTTGGTTTTGTCAAAATTGTCTTCGGTGTGATTGGGATTAGTGCGAGTCAAGTGAGTGGGTTGATACGTGGGTTCCCCACTATCTAACTCCTTTATCTCAAACAATATCCTTGTCAAATGATGACATGGAAAGTTCACTTAAGTATGACCGTCTATTAGATCTTGTACAGCCAGGACATGTTTTTGCAGTTGTTGTACCACAAGGGAATGAAGAGAGATCAGAATATTGGTTGGCATGATGTGTACAAGGAAAACAAAAGCTAACACAACTAGTGACAGATGATGATGGGCTCACATATCCTAAATGTTTAGTTGTTGTTGTGGGAACTTGGTTGCGAACATACATGATTAGAAAGAATGGCATACCTACATTTGAAGACTATGAGAGACACCAAACCATTATAATGTATTCACACCTTATTATAGCTGCAAATGTCAAGTTGTTGAAGCATCAAGCAAAGCCGAAGACCAAAGAGCTATGGACAGTGACTACTGCCGATCATGAAGTAATACTAGATACTCTTAAACAAAGAGATGACCCTTCAGACACACTTGAGTAGTAGGTCTTTAATGGTGCCTTATTTTTTTATCATGCATTTCATTTCAAACAATGATCATTAAACCTTAATGTTCAAGTTTGTTACGTGTATATTAAGGATGTGTTCAAAATGCAGGTCTATTGATGATCATTTTTTTTGGGAAACACGGTTTTTGCATGCACATAGTGAGTACACTCGATATAATTGGAAGGGACGTATTTTTGCAACACCACTTATGTTCATCCATGTAATTTATGTGTAGACTAACAATTCTTAAAAATACAGGTTCATGCTAGCTCATTCGTCCTTAACAAGGCCCTCTCTTGGTGATGGTACATATTCCTTTGTGCATTAATGAGATTAAATTGTGGGTCTTGTTGTGTTTATTATCATGAAGATGATTCAAATGCATGTGGCCAGGACACATCTGCAGTGGATCAAATTGTCATGATAGATGATCTATTAAATCAAACATTTGACATTGACTAGTCAAGGTGGTCATCAAACTTTCATTCAGGTAACCTTGTCTATTTGTATTCATTAATGGTTTATAAAATAAAGTCAGTTAGATTTTGGCAATTTAATAACATTCTTTCATTTTCAGACGCTGACATCAGATGCACCTAATATTCTCTGCACAATGGAGCATGGTGTTCTCTAGCAGTAGCATCTTTGATGCTTTTGACAGTATTATGAGTCAGATTAGTAAATTTCTATTTTGATGCTTCCCATAGGGCTTTGCAACTTCACATTGTGAGTGTGCCCCTATTACAAATGAATTGTACTTTAATCGACATATAACAATATCCAAATGGTGGTTGGCATGAGCTTGAATATGGTAAGTTGTATGCATCTTGAAGTTGAATATGATATGTTGTATACATCTTGAAGTTGAACTTTGATTAGACTTTGTCAGCATTTGATGAATCATAAATGTCATTTCATTATTAATCTTGTGAGTGTGAGGTGTAGGAATAATAACTAATTGAGAACATCAACTCAAATCCATAATATAGAGGATACTAATTTATTTATTGTAGTGTAGAACTTATTTATTTTTTCTAATAATGAAATAGGTACAACTGTATTGAGATAAAATGAAGCTTTTCTCTCATATGAAGATGTCACATTGGCATATTGGTCTATATTATAATACACAAGACGTAAGTAAAATCAAAATGCTCTCATCAAATCCTTCCAAATTCTATGTTAAGTTGTGACTAATTACTGTATGCTGGGAGAGGGAAGAGTGTGTGGCTTCAGGGTACAGTTTTTGACTTGAACCATATTGCATAAATCTCAAGGCTTCAACTTGATTATCATTAAAGGTTTCTGATTGTTTACAAAATATCCTTTCATATCCCTTCATGGATGTCACATGCGTAGGGTATGACCTCGAGCATTCGATCGAGTGGGGGAGAAAAATAGAAGCATGCGTAGGGTAATAATGCCTAATTGGACATGTTGGAGTTGATGGTTCATCATCATGATGAGCATAAGGAGAAATTGGTCACGCGACAACATTCCATTGAGTGAGATTGACGATTTTTTCGCCAACCAAAAAATTGTTGCCGTAATAAAACTATAGGGAAAATTGAAAAAATGAGATAGGCTTTTTTAGAGACCCCTCTTGTGGCCCCGTAGGTTCAAATAGATCATTTGTAGGTGCCACGAATTTTGAGTTAGGGCCCGTCAAAGTTTGACAATTTTGAGCACTTAGGGCGCTCAAGGGACGACGCCAGTAGGGTATGACCCTGAGTGTTTGATCGAGTGTGGGGGAAAAATAGGAGCATGCGTAGGGTAATAATACCTAACTAGACATGTCAAAGCCAATGGTTCGTCATTGCGATGAGCAAAATGAGAAATCGGCCACATGACAACATTCCATTGAGACTGACAATTTTTTTGCCAACCAAAAAATTGTTGCCCTAATAAAACCATAGGGAAAATTGAAAAACTGAGATAGGCTTTCGTAGGGAACCCTCTCATGGCCCCATAGGTTCAAATAGATCATTTCTAGGTGCCACAGATTCTGAGTTAGGGCTCATCAAATTTTGACAATTTTGAGCACTTAGGGCACTGAAGGGATGACGCCGGTAGGGTATGACCCCGAGCATTAGATCGAGTGGGGGGAGAAAAATAGGAGCATGCGTAGGGTAATAATGCCTAACTAAACATGTCAGAGCTGATGGTTCATCATCACGATGAGTAGAATGAGAAATCCGCCACGCGACAACATTCCATTGAGTGAGACTAACGATTTTTCGCCAACCGAAAAATTGCTGCCCTAATAAAACCGTAGGGAAACTTGAAAAACCGAGATAGGATTTTGTAGGGACCCCTCTCATGGCCTTGTAGGTTTAAACAAAAAATTTTTAGGTGCCATAGATTCTAAGTTAGGGCCCGTCAAAGTTTGACAATTTTGAGCACATAGGGCGCTCAAGGGACGACGCCGGTAGGGTATGACCCCGAGCGTTCGATCGAGTGGGGGGGAAAAATAGGAGCATGTGTAGGGTAATAATGCCTAACTAGACATGTTAGAGCTGATAGTTTGTCATCGTGATGAGAAAAATGAGAAATCGGCCACGCGACAACATTCCATTGAGTGAGACTGACAATTTTTTCGCCAACCGAAAAATTGCTGCCCTAATAAAACCATAGGGCAACATGAAAAACTGAGATAGGCTTTTGTAGGGACCCCTCTCATGGCCCCGTAGGTTTAAATGGAACATTTGCAGGTGCCACAAATTTTGAGTTAGGTCCTGTCAAAGTTTGACAATTTTGAGCACTTAGGGCACTCAAGGGACGATGTTAGTAGGGTATGACCCCGAGTGTTCGATCAAGTGGGGGGGGGAAAGAGGAGAATGCATAGGGTAATAATGCCTAAGTAGATATGTTGGAGCCGATGGTTCATCATCGCGATGAGCAGAACAAGAAATTGGCCACGCGACAACATTCCATTGAGTGAGACCGACGATTTTTTTGCCAACCAAAAAATTGTTGCCCTAATAAAACCGTAGGGAAACTTGAAAAACTGAGATAGGCTTTTGTAGGGACCCCTCTCATGGCCCTGTAGGTTTAAATGAAATGTTTATAGGTGCCACAGATTCTGAGTTAGGGCCTGTCAAAGTTTGACAATTTTGAGCACTTAGGGCGCTCAAGGGACGATGCCGGTAGGGAATGACCCTGAGTGTTTGATTGAGTGGGGGGGCAAAATAGGAGCATGCGTAGGGTAATAATGCCTAACTAGACATGTCAGAGCTAATAGTTCATCATCGTGACGAGCAGAATGAGAAATTGGCCACACGACAACATTCCATTGAGTGAGACTGACGATTTTTTCACCAACCGAAAAATTGCTGCCCTAATAAAAATCTGAGCGTTCGACTGAGGTGGGGGGGAAAATAGGACCATGCATAGGGTAATAATGAATTGCATCAAGTATTGTTCATTAAATGAATTGTATTGTATTGTTCATTAAATGAATTGTATTGTTCATGAAATGTATTGTTCATTGAATGAATTGTATTGTATTGTTGATTAAATGAATTGTATTGTTCATTAAATGAATTGTATTGTATTGTTCATTAAATGAATTATATTATTCATTATAAAAACAACACTTACGATGAAATGAAATGAATTGTATTGTTCATTAAATAGCCATTATTAACCATTGTTAATTATTGGAATGAAGATTAAAGATTTCCATGATAACACCACGCACAGATGAGCAACAATTTATATGATTGAATATCAACTTCTATATATATAAAAATGTCAAATGATTACAAATGTATGTCCATACACAAATATGGAATAAATGCCAACTGAAACAAAATGTATGTCTAAATACGTGAATGTATGTCCATATACAAAATATACATGCCAACTAGACATGTAAGCATCCCAAAACTATCTATAACATCCTAAGCTGATGGATCATCAAAATCGATCCTCTTCGCCACATTGCTCGGCTCTGAAGGATCCTGCACAAGAAAAACAAACCACGATTAATATTAGTTATATTATATAATTCACATTCGAAAAGTTAACATAAAAATGAACTATAATTGAACTATTCATGTTTACCTCATCTCCACATTTTCTCTTTAGCTTTGCAAGACTCTTGATGTATGTCTTCAGTAGAGGAGGTATGTTTTGAATATTTTCATAAATAACCTACATATGTTCAGAAACATGACATTGATACAAGTTAGCATATAATTGTCATTGATAATAATAAATTATAACTACTAATGAAAAAATAAAATAAACACACATCTACTTGAGGCATCTCTTCTTCTTCTTTAGGTATAATGGGTGTAGTTATCAAGGATGTGAAGCCAAGAATTCTCTGTATATATACACAACAAGTATATGAAACTATCAATCTATGTCTAGACATGTATAATCGCTATAAGTTATTTAAACTATTCATTCAATCATATTTGCATTCAATTACCTTTCCCTTATTTCCAACTACACTACCAGATCCTAAATCACACTGCCCCGCACTCATGCTGCTTGTGCCCTACAAGAGTAAAATAAGATATACATGCAAGTTACTACATAATCTAATTAATACCAATATAAATGATGAGCATGTATGTACAATAAAATACAAACGAATAGGTGCAATAATATATGTACCATCAAGCTATCAAGGCCAAATGAAATGGCTGACAAGGTGCCCTCCTGAATCTATCTCAACTCATCCTCAGTCATCAACTGTTAAATAGACCATGTAAATAAAAATTAGTACTTAATATTATCTAATTTATAAATATTTAATTAAAATATAACATGAACTATGAAAATACAAATCTTACCACTACATCATCAATGTATGATGATAGTGCCTCCTTGCCTCTAGCATGTGAGGACTCCCCAGGGTATCCTCCAGTCTGTGTAATAACATCTGGTGCATCATGCATCTCATGCACCTCATAATCTGCACTGTCCACAGGATGATCGATGGGCTGTCCTACTGGACCCAAGCATACGTGCCCACACATGACACAACTATGGGGCACGCATAAGTGTGGAGCCAAGGATGACGTGTCAACGCACCAGATGCACCACTACCATCAAGAGTAGGCTGAGCTACTGACGCAGCCTGAGAAACCAAAAGGCTACTCAAAGAGTGAATAGCCGATATGGTCCATGAAGCCACCTCACGAATGATATTAGGATGCTGCACTATAGGTGGGGGATCAACAGGACGAGGGGGGACATACGGGCCCTGGACTACTCTGACTGTCGTAGGTCTATTTTGGGGCATACCTAAACCTACACCCTAGAAAGGTTGGATGTCAAAGTAGTTCACATGTTTGTGTAAAACAAACTCAACATACAATTTTTTTATAAAATAGAAGGGGATATCAAGATTGTTTTTGGGTGGTTTGTCGAAAACCATCCACCAACGATCCCAAATTTTTTTCACAATCCCATCATTTGTGCACCATTTAATAGAAAGTTTTATTTTTTTGGGATCTATGGGCTGACCAGTATAGGGATTGACAAACAATGAGGCGATTTCGGCTTTGGATATCTCAAGATCCTTGATATCCTTATACGACAAGCCATCTGCATATTTTTCCCTCATAGAATCTTGCCACAAAAGGATGGAATCGTGCTCCTCAATCATGGTTTCCATACTTTTTATGATTGACAATCAAACATTGGGTTTAGACAAGGGATCCTACGATATACTTCTGCAATCCCCCTCAATTCATTCAAATTTTGTGCAATCAAATCCTGAATTGAGGGGGGGTTTGGCAAATGAGGGTTTGGCTGTTGCAGTTGTGGTTCATCAGTGTTTTCATTGTTATCCCCCATTTTAAACCTAATTCAATGTAAACAATTAAATTTAGCTAACAAACTTAAACAATTAGGTATTTGATTTAAAAAAACCTAGTTTCCATAAAAAAAACATATTTTCAATGAAAAATCAAATAAACATTAACAAAAACTACAAAAAATGAATGAAAATGATTCAAAATGATAAAATTCTTACCTCTGAATCTATCTTTTAGCATTTTTTTGTCAAAAAACCAGATATTGGATGGAGCGGATATCGGATTGTGATGAAATCGCACGGCCTGTGAGTTAAGAATGACTCATGGGCTGCCATTGTCAAAATATAAAAGTCTCAGAAAATCGGATATCCAACTTTTATACTTAAATTATTTTTAAATAACATATATAATATAATAATATATTATATAATATAATAATATATTATATAATATATTATTATATTATATAATATGTATTGTATTATATTATATATATTATAATATATAATGTAATATAACATAATATGTATTGTATTATATTATATAATATAATATAATATAATATAATATAATATTATATTATATTATATATTATATTATATTATATTATATAATATAATACAATACATATTATGTTATATTATATTATATATTATAATATATATAATATAATACAATACATATTATATAATATAATAATATATTATATAATATATTATTATATTATATAATATAATATAATATAATATAATATAATATTATAATAATATATTATATTATAATATATATAACATAATATTATATGATTATATAATATTATATATTACATTATTATGTTATATATAATACTATATTATATTATATATAATATAATATAATATTACATTATTATATTATATTATATATATTATTATATAATATAATAATAGATTATATATTATATAATATGTAACACATAATATATTTTTTAAATTAAAATTACAAATAAAAATTGGATATCTGATAAAATTGGATATCTGATAAAATCAGATATCCGATTTGCATAGGTAATTACCAGGCCAAGGTGTACTGACACCCAAGCCAAGCAAAAAGTCAACACGGATTTTCGCATTTTTAGGCGAGTGAAGAAGGCTATTTTTTTCACATCACCACTTTTTGGCCCCCCTTGATCCTACACTAACCCATACTCTAGCTTTACCTTCTCTTCACTGACTTTCTCTCTCAAGTAATGATATTTGATTGACACATGCTTAGTCTTTGAATGTTGCACTGGATTCTTTGACATGTTAATAGCACTAGAATTATCACAGTAAATGAAAGTAGGCTCATCATAAATAATTCTGATATCCTTCAACATTTGCTCCATCCAAACTACCTAAGTGCAATTACTAGCAACAACAATGTACTCTGCTTCAGTAGTAGATAAGGATATTGAATCTTGTTTCTTACTAGCCATCCAATTTATTTTCCAAAAAGAATGCTCCATCAGTAGTTCTCTTCTCGTCATCAACATCACTAGCCCAATCTACATCAATGTAGGTGCATAGCATGAAATCATCATTCCTTGGATACCACAGACCATAATCCACAATCTCTTTTAGGTATCCAAATATCCTCTTAATAGCAATGACATGACTCTCTTTCGGATCAACTTGATATCTAGTAGTCATGCGCACAACATGCATAATGTCCAACCTAGTTTGAGTAAGATATAGCAATCCACCAACCATATATATGTACGAAGTCTTATTAGCTTTCAGAGATTCATCATTCTTAGACAATTTACAACCAATCACCATAGGAGTTCCAACCATTTTGGAGTTATCTAACCCAAACTTCTTTAGAAATTCTTTCACATACTTAGTTTGAGATATAAATATACCTTTTCTAGTCTATGAAATCTACAAACCTAAGAAAAATTTCATCTCACCAATCATAGACATCTCAAATTCTTTCTACATATCACTAGCAAACTTCACACTCGAATCATCATCACCTAAAAATATAATATCATTGACAATCAAGATATTATCATTCTCTATCTTAAAGTGCAGCTTACTATCAGCAACACCTTTAATAAATCCCAATTTCAGTAAATACTTATCCAATCTAGCATACTAGGCTCTAGGAGCTTGTTTCATTCCATAAAGGGATTTTTAATCTTACATACCATGTCTCCATCATATGATAATGAAAATCCATCAAGTTGCTCAATGTAGACTTCTTCCTCTAACTCACTATTCAAAAAGGTAGATTTGACATCCATCTGATATACCTTGAAATCTTTATAAGCAACATATGCAAGCAACAATCTAACAGCTTCAAGTCTGGCCACTAGAGAAAAAGTCTCCTCATAATCAATTCCTTCTTTCTATGAATACCCTTTGCAAACTAGACTAGCTTTGTTTGTGACAACTTCACTAGTTTCATTCAATTTGTCCCTAAATACCCATTTAGTACCAATAACATTCTTATCCTTAGGTCTAGGCAAAAGTTCCCAAGTGTTATTCTTTTCAATCTGATCTAGTTATTCTTCCATAGATCTCATCTAATTTTTATCTTTACAAGCCTCAACAACATCCCTAGGTTCAACTTTAGAAATCAGGCACACTTCTTTAGTAGCTAACCTTCTTCTACTCATTACACCTTTATTCTTATCACCAATAATCTAAATTTTAGAATGATTTAGTCTTACATACCTCGGAGTCTTTTGATTATCAGGCTCCTACACCTCTTCACCGACAAAAACAACATCCAGGTTAACTATCTCTACCAGATCATTTTGCTTAGGATTTTCAATCTGAATAGGGCCTAAAACAATATATTCTCCTTCATCACAACCACATGTTTTGATTTCTTTCCCAAGGTTCTCATCCACCTTCACATTTGCACTTTCCACTATCTTTCTCAGTCTCTTATTGTAGCACCGGGAGGCTTTTCTCTTTATAGAATATCCTAGGAAAATTCCTTCATCACTTCTAGCATCAAAATTTACTATATCCTCATCTCTTTTGATATAAAATTTTTTACCAAATACTCTGAAACACCTCATAGTAGGAACATGACCAAACCATAACTCATAAGGGGTCTTATTGGTATCACCTTTGATGTGAACTTTGTTGAATGTGTAAACAACAGTGCTAATAGATTCTCCCCAGTAGACCTTAAGAACATTGCCTTCAATCAACATAGTCCTTGTAGCATCCAAGATAGTCTTGTTCTTCCTTTCAACTCCTCCATTCTGTTGAGGGTTTCTAGGAGCAGATAATTGTCTTCTAATCCCATGCTTCTCACAGAATGAATTAAATTCACCGGAACAAAATTCTCCACCTCTATCAGATCTCAAACACTTTACCTTAAAACTAAACTCAATCTCCACCTTAGCATTGAATATCTTGAATTTGTCCAATGCTTCTGATTTCCCCTTCAAAAATACAATCCACATCATCCTGGAATAGACATCAATTAGCAATGTGAAATATCTATCACCTTACACACTTATAACATTTGTAGGTCCACACAGGTGAGTACGCACAAGGTCCAATAATCCATCTGATGTATATTGTTTTCTCTTGAAATAAATCCTTGTTTGCTTACCCAAATGACATTCCTTATATACTGGATTAGTAGGCTTAACAATCTTAGGTAGATCTCTAATAGCTTGTCTAGAACTGATCTTAATCATTGAATTAAAATTTACATGACACATTTTCCTATGCCACAACCAACTTTCATCAATCCGAGCAATCAAATAGCTTTTATCATTGGCATTCAAATGAAAAATGTCATGTTTAGTCTTAGTTATCGATGCAATATTTATACCAAAGGTATTTAGGATCTTGCATTTTCCATTCTTGAATTGTAGATCATAACCTTTATCAACTATTTGTCCAACACTCAAAATATTATACTTAAAACCTTCAACATACAATACATTACCAAAAAGAAATAGAACCTCTCCCACGGATTACACAGGCTTTTTCATCCCCAAATCTAACTATTCCACCATCATACCTTTCCATACTCACAAATTTTCTTTTATCACTGGTCATATGATGTGAACAACCACTGTCAATCACCCATTCATCTTTCTCTTCACCTTTAGCAGCTAAAGCCTTCTCCTCAATAGAGAAGCTTGTGGAATGAATAGGTATAGGTCCATCTTCCTTAATGGAAAGGAATACAACTTCATCTCTTTCTGATTCTTCATTTGTAATACCTTCATCAACAACATAATAATACTTCTTCTGATTCTCATACTTTTGGTTAGGCTTGTAGGCCTTATAATACTTCTCATGCTTCTCATATCTATCATTCCTATCATTCTTATCAAACATATCATGCTTGTCATACTTAGTCATTCTCTCTGGGCATCTAGAAGCAAAATGTCCTATCTTATTAAAAGAGAAATATTTTAGAGGCACTTTTCCATCATACTTACTGGCTCCTTTAGGAAATCTCTAGGCAATCAATGCTTCAAGATCATCCAACTCCTTTTCTTGCCCTTCCATTTCTCTTCTCTCTCTTTCATATCTAGATATTCTGCACTCATTAAGATCATACTTCTAGTTACTAGATATAGATGTTGATTCTCTAAATGTTGCCTTAGACTTTCCATGTGATTCTCCAAATTCACTTAGCTCAAATGCAATAATATTTCCAACCAGCATATCTCTTGTCACCGTAGTTACACTTCAAATCTCATCAATAGTAGAAACCTTATGTTTGTAGGCAGGAGACAAAGATCTCAACACCTTAGCAATAAATTCATCTTCTTTAATGGTTCCACCAGTACATCTGATACATAGGACAAGGTCATCCACCTTAGCCATGAAAGAGTGTATGTTCTCATCATCTCATATCTTCAATGTCTTGCACTTTCCTTTCAATGTTTTCAACTTAGCAACTTTCACTTGTTTATCACCTTCATACATAATTTCAAGCTTCTCCCATATCTCATGTGCGGTTTGAAGTCTCATTACATTTGTCATCACAGAATCAGTCAGGGCACTAACCAATGCTTCCTTCACTCTAATATTATGTTCAGCTTCCTTGATCTCATTAAGAGTAGTCAGTCAATTCAAAGGAGTAGAATACGCATTCTTTGTAATCTTCCAGTAATCTTCACCAACACATTTCAAGTACACTTCCATCAGGTCCTTCCATATAGCATAGTTACTTCCACCAAACCTTGGACTATCCTTCCTAAAGATAACACCATGAACTGCCATCTTGGATCTCCTCAAGTGATTAAGCCTCTATCGGAGGATCTCACTCTGATGCCAATTGTTAGCAAAAAGAGGAGGAAAACTGAGAGGGGGGGTGAATCAATCTTCATCAGATCTACAAACTTAATCGCATTAAAAAATATGATAAATTGCAGTAATGATAAAGATAAGCAAATTAACAACACAACACACAACACCAAGATTTTGACATGGAAAACCCGGTTAGGGAAAAACCATGGTGGGAATCTACCCACCAATAAGATGATACTTTGCAGTATGTGAAATATTACAATGGGGAATGCACATGCATTTAGGCACACTTCCTAGAGATCACTTCTCAAAAGATAATGACCTAGAAGGCTACAACCCTCAGCTAAGTCTCACTGACTTACAACAAGATTCAAACTACAATCCAGAAGAAATGAATTGAAGGAATAGCATCTCGAAATGCCTGATTACAGTTCCAGTTAAGCATAATTATTTTCTCAACAACACCAATCTCCACACAATCACAACACCAAAGGATAAATCACTTGTTCACACTTACACCACTCTTTAATAATACATAAACAACATCGACACCCAAATTACGTGAATATGTCATCTATATATACAAATCATCAACCTTGACAACAAGGTCGACTAAATTCTCAACCCTCAATTACCAAATTACATCACATGATACAAAGATAAACCACTAGACCAATATAATAATTCACATGACATAACATGGACCTAAATCAAATTCTCAAATGCTCAAATCCATCAAAAATCTTGCCAAGATCAACCGCAACACGCTACACCACTAGAAATACTGCATAACATGAAAATCATCACCGGTTCATAGAAACTACCAAAAACATGCACAACGATCAATGCAGATCACCTGAAAAAATAGGATAGGACTAGGAAACACCAATAAACATGTTATAATCATCAATAAGAGCTACAACAACACCACTTATCAAATCTTCATCGATCAACATCTGAAACTCGGAAATACAACTAATCAACAACTTTCACAAGGAAAGATAACTTCTGGAGAACCAAATAAAGAACTATCTAAAATGAAGATACACAAGACCGTCCCAAGAAATATCCCAAAATCTCAACACAAGATCTGATCACACAAGAATATACTGGAGGAAATACCTCACTCTGTAAAATAATGAAAGGTAAAACAACACTGAAAACTAGATCATAAGATCTTCCCAATCAATAGTCAACAAAGAAAATCACAAGAATATGTTGACATCAATGACAAAAAAATATCCTAGCAGCAACAATGCACAACAATATCCAACATGGCTGATGTGGTTGCTATGATCATAGGAGACGATCCAACTATACAAGCTCCTGATACATAGGTATGTATGTGCACATAATTTTTAAAAGGACATACATGTAATTTCTAGATTTAATAAATAACTTTAAATAAGTATCATTTATTGTTCAAACTAATCCTAAAATACACATCTATATATACAAGAGTTACCTCATCTCACTCCTAGCTTGAGCTCAGAGTGTGTGCATAGGCAAGACTCTTTCGATAAAGTTTTGTTTATGCGAAATATATTGTAATGTAATTAATTATTTGTAGCCGACATGATATATTGTAAAGACTCATATATGTATGAGATCTTGTAGGTCATTTTGTAGTATGTATGGAAGATGTATGATGTATGATTATGTGTGGAAATTATTGTAAGGTAAAAGTGATAGAAAGGTTTTGGGGGAGGTATCGGACATAACATAAACTGGTACCGAATCCAGCATTGCAGATGCTATTTTGAAGTAGTACACTGTATTGGATTTAACCATCCATTTTGTAGTCAGTGGGACTCTAGTTTTGTTGTTGAGTAGTGAGCTCTAGGCTGTTGGCCTTCCTGCATGTGCAGGCCCCTATTGTACTAAGTAATATTTATTCATATGGCCAGTGAGTAAATATTATGGGTCACAAATCCCACCAAGGTTTTTCCCTTACCGGGTTTCCTCGCCAAAATATCTTATGTTATGGTGTGAATTGATGCTATCTTTCTTATTTCTCTTTACTACATTATTATTTATTTACCAATACATTAATTCCAGTTGTAATATTATAATTTAGTTTAAATCTTTCATCAACCGGTCTAACACTAATTCACCCCCCCCCTCTTAGTGTCTTTGGGACTAACCGAGTATTTAACAATTGGTATCAGAGCCTGGTCCTCTATTTGCAGAAGCCTAACAACTTGAGGAATATTTGAAAACCGGTACCAATGGAAAATTTAAGACAAGAGTTGGAAGGAGCTCTTAAAGATTTTGATACTAAAAAATAAAAGAATATCAAACTGGAAGAGGAACTCAGATCTTCTAGGGAATTCATCAAAGCACTTCAAGAAAACCTAGTCATGGCACAGAGTAAGAGGAAGGAATTGTGCGAGTCATTACAAAAACAAGATGATGAATAAAAGGAGACTCTTAGAGATATTGTAGACAGACTGAGACAAGAGAATGAGGAATGAGATGCAAGACTTAACTATGAGATTATGCAAAGATATTGAAGATAGGAAGAAGAATGAGAAAGATTTGGTCAGAGGACTTAATGAAAGATCTAATGAATTTCTGAAGCTTGGTTATGATAATGACATGCTTAGGACAAAATTGATTCAGATGCAACACGATAAGGAGGAGCTTATGAGACAAGTTGGTACTCTCGAAGGTGAGCTGGTCACTACTAATGAATACAAATAGAAATTCAAAAATAGTTCATACAAGCTTGATGATATGCTGAAAAGTCAAAAACCTGATGGAGAAACAATTGGACTTGGATTTGAACATGGCGAGATTTTCGGTACTGCAAACAATCATGATCATAGTAAAACAGTAAGACAACCTAATGCTTATAAATTCAATGGGAAATGCTTTAATTGCAACAAATATGGTCATAGAGAAAATTAGTGCAGATATAGGAATAATTAGAATACAAACTCATCCACCGGTCAATGTTCAAAATACAATAAATATGGTCATAACTCAGACATGTGCAGAACGAATGTAAAATGCTATGCTTGTGGTAAATTTGGTCATCTTTCTAATCAATGCACAACTCAAACCGGTCAAGGTTATGGAAAAGTAATTCAGAGAAATAATGTAACTTGTTATGCATGTAACAAGATTGGGCATATTGCAAAATTTTGTAGAATTAAGACTGTACCAGCAAACAACAGAGGATCTAATGATAAGGGCGAGGAAAAGGTAAATGAAATCAAGCAAGAATTTTCTAAACAATAGATTAAGAAGAGAGATCAGAGAAGTGCTGAATCTGTCTCTGCACCAGTAGGACAGGGTAATCCTGCATCGGTAGGAGATTCTTCATCTAACTAAGGAGTAATCCTTAGGGGTAAGACAACAAATTGAAAATCATGCATTTTACCCTTAGATGGTAGTAGGAAGTGGTAGTTCTTCTTTACCGATAGACATGTTAAGTTTTCACTTAACTGGAAGCATTTAATGTGGTTATTGGTGAACATTTTAGTTATAAAGCATGAAAATCCTTCATTTCGAATCACAAAGCATTCAAATATTTGAAGAACACAAAAAGAGAGCGAAGGAATTCAAGAGGCGAAGAAGCTAAGATATTTTCAGGGCATTTCAGAGGATTTCACTTGCAGAAAAGGTATTTATTTTAGTATCATGGCTGCTTCATCTTTTGTTCCCGAATTCATTTCAAACCCTACCGTGGTAGAGAATGTTAAGAGTCCTAGACCCATTTTCAAGATCATTCCTAAGATTGCTAAGAAAGATGATTCCATTGCAGATTTTTCTAAAATTTCGAAGGGAGTTGCTTTTGCTGAAGATCCGAAGATATATATTCATTGCAACATAGAGAATTTAGGGTCTGATGATATGAAGAACATGTACATGAACATTATAGCTGATGAACAAGGTTTAATCAAGCCAGAGCATATGATTGTTGAGGATTTAGGATTTGTTGATATCTTGAACATTCCTAAATTCCTGGATGAGATAGTCCATCTTGTGCTTAGCAGGGTTCATGGTGAGTTTATGTGGTTGTATTCAATTTTGAAGATTACTAAGGAGGCAATCAAGGCAGTCACTAGTTTACCCTCTACCAGTACTAGGCCTGACAAAAGGAAGAAGATCCCAAACAAGGATTCTATGAACCTAACCGGCGCTACATCATATAGTAGATCTCTTAGGGTTAGTGATATCACTGATGAGAATGTGAAATATGTGAGTATGGTGATTAGTTAAAGAGTTGCTCATACATATAGGTTAAATTTTGTTTCTAGTTTGTGTATACACGGTGCATTTGAGATGGTGAAGAATAGTGCAAAGATTGACATTTGTGAAGGCTAAAGGATGAACTGATAGATAATTTAGGGAAGATCAAGAGTGATAAGAAAGGAACCTTCAGATTTGGTAACATACTTGTATGCCTAATGTTGTATTTCTCAAAAGAGATTCCCAGTATTGGTCACAAGGAATTTTCTTATGACATCCCTATTGGAAGACAGATTATGGAAGCAATTACCGGCATGGGTACTGATGGTGACAAGCAGGTAAAAGAATATTTTAAGATCTTTCAAACTAAGATGAAGGCAAGGGAAAGGATTCCTCAAATTATTGTGGACAAATATGATAAACAAATATGTTTTATAATGAAGAGAGATAAAACATGGATGGAGTTTGTCACTCCTAGAACCATTTGGATTATAGAGATGGGCTATGAATTAGATTTGAACATTCATGAGTCTTATGCAAGGATACTTCTTGATGCACCAAGGGAACCTAAGGAGAAAATATTTGGTATTGCTGAGACTATTGAAAGTGATGTGAACATTCAAAAATAGAGGAAGAAGAGAGACAAGATACTAAAGGACGAATCTAAACTTGTGGAAGATGTTAAGGAAGGTCTTTTATGACTTCATCAGATGATCAGAGCTGCAGAGAGAATGGAGGAAACTAAGATTGGACAACGACCAGTAGCTCATGTTTCCCCAGTTGTTACTTCTTCTGAGACAGAAAATGATAAGGCTTCAGAATTTAAAAGAGTTGAAAGAAAGAAAAGGAAATCTTCACTAGCACCTACTCCTTCAAAGAGGACAAGAACACTTAGGAAGAAACAAAAATCTATGAGAGAGCTTAGCATTCAGAGAAAGAAACTTACACCAAAGAAACCAACACTTAAGGTATCAGATATTCTATCCCCAGAAGAACTTGTGAATGAAATTACCCAAGAAGGAAACCTTAGCAATATCAACAAATGTTATCATACTTTCATAGATTCTGATAAGGAAACAATTGAGGAAAGTATCATTCTACATCTTGATATTTACAAGAAAGTTTTAATGGAGGTCATTGATGATTTGCCTAATGATCTTTATCTGAGACTTGAGGCAAAAAGAATGTCTATAATGGAACTTGACAATAAATTAAAGGTTGAAGCATTGTTGGCAATTCACCTTGTCAATTCCCGACAGGAGATTGATGAATTGATTACAAAAGCCAACCGGTTAGTTTTTTCTATTGGTCACTGACAAGTTAGCTTAATGGCTGGCAGAATAAAAGAAATTGTAGACAAAACAACTGACAAATGGGATATATTCTTTGTGGAAAAGGAGAAGAAGGAAGAGAAGGATAGACAAAAAATAGATAAATCTTTCACTAAAGTATATCAGAAAAGTGATAAGGGTAAGAGAAAAGTTGGTGGCATTCCTGACTTGACTATCAAGGATAACCTACCCTCATCAGCTGAAGACACGCCATTGGTAGTGGTAGAGGCACAGGTTGAGGAACAAGCAAAGAAACAGGTTGAGGCATAGGTTGAGCATGAGGAGAGAATGACAAAGGAAGTGAATATTGAGAATATTGATTCCGAGTCAAACATTTTTTTTTACCATGAATGTGGACACTCAGGATATCAATGTAATTATAGATAAATCTTCTGAGAATGTTAAGAAGAAAAATGAACCTATAAATATTGACACTCAGCAAAATATTGAGAAACCGGCAAAACAAGAACCTGAACATATCACACCTGAATTGACACTGGGTACAAGTAAGGTAGAGAAAGAAAAAGAGAAAGAGGAAGAGGTGAAGATAGTTCAACAAGTTACTGTTGAAGCTAAAGGAAAAATCACTACAGAACCATGTACATCTACTATGGACTTTAGACCGACCAATGTGACAAATGTTTTGTTAGATTCTATCAAGAAGATCACTGAATACAATGCCTTAGCATTTAAGGCTATTGATGACACCTTACCTATTTTACAACAGATAGCACTGACATGTAAGGTAGATGATATTGTAGGCTCTATTGGTAAGTTAGATACATTGTCTAAATTCATTTCATCTAATATTCAATCAATTGATAAGCTTAATGAAGAAACGGTTAGAGAAAGGGTTAAAAAGGAGAAGGCAAATTTCATAAATAAATCTATTGAGGACTATACAGGAAAGATAGATTCCTTATTACCAGCACTAAATTCAACAATTTTAGAGTTTAAGGAACTGTATAAAGAAGTTTGCAAGCCAAACCATTTGACTGTTGATATTGATGATTAGATTAAATAGACACAGAAGGAAATTGATGATGTAGAAGACAACCTAATTGGTTCTTCTAAACTTACTTCAGTTTTGGATCAAGAAATGGCAGTATATAAGGAGAAAATAGAAAATATTGAAAAGGAGAAAGCTAGATTAAGGTTGAAAGCCTAGGAGTTAAATAACAAACTTGATCCTAGATTGGACAATCTACTGACACACTGGATTACACTATCTAAAGCTACTATTCAAGGAGGAAGATCACCAGAGGAACAAATGCATCATCTAACAGGCATGATCCGATAGATTGAGGATATCATTTCTGATAGTTCTAAATTTTTTCAAGGACTTAACTTGGTTGTAGCAGACATCTTTCAGATTTTACACAACTGGTTGTAGGTATTTTGGTATATTTTTTATGCTTTTGACATTCTTTGTTATTGATGTCAAAGGGGGAGTGATAAGGAGAAAAAAAAATGTACAGAGTAAGATGGCATGAAGGACAAAAGGAGATCATTTGCTCAGGGGGAGCATTTTTAGTTTTGGTAGTTTTGGTTTTTGGTTTTTCTCATGAGTGTTGTCATTAATGCCAAAGGGGGAGATTGTTTGGATTACACACTCAGATTAGTATGGTTGATGTTTTCATTGATGGCATCACATTGGCAACAATGTTCTATAGGATTCTATTGGTTATACTGACAAACAGACTTCGCATATCAGCACTGATAGATACACAAAGATCATTCACACCGGTATGCAGTTTACACCGGCAATGAATCATACCAGCACCCCATGCCGACATAGATAAAGTTTTGTTTATTTGAAATATATTGTAATGTAATTAATTATTTGTAGCCGACATGATGTATTGTAAAGACTCATATATGTATGAGATCTTGTAGGTCATTTTGTAGTATGTATGGAAGATGTATGATGTATGATTATGTATGGAAATTATTGTAAGGTAAAAGCGATAGAAAGGTTTTGGCGAATGTATCAGACAGAACATAAATCGGTACTGAATCCAGCATTGTAGATGCTATTTTGAAGCAGTGCACTGTATTGGATTTAACCATCCATTTTGTAGTCAGTGGAACTCCAGTTTTGTTGTTGAGCAGTGAGCTCTAGGCTATTGGCCTTCCTGCATGTGTAGGCCCCTATTGTACTGAGTAATATTTATTCATATGGCTAGTGAGTAAATATTGTGGGTCACAAATCCCACTGAGGTTTTTCCCTTACCGGGTTTCCTCGCCAAAATATCTTGTGTTATGGTGTGCATTGATGTTGTCTTTATTATTTCTCTTTACGACATTATTATTTGTTTACCGGTACATTAATTCCAGTCATAATATTACAATTAAGTTTAAATATTTCATCACTTGGTCTAACATTGATTCACCCCCCCCCCCCCCCCCCTCTCTCAGTTTCTTTGGGACTAATTGAGTATCTAACAATTTTAATATTTAAATATAAATTCTACTTTGGAAGGGGTCTATTGGGCATCCAGACTCTCACCAAGACTCTCACTCAGATGCTCTCTATGTTTGTGACCAACATGATGCATGTTGATTTGCCCCTTTATAGATCATGTGTTTATCTTTTTATATACATTCCAGAATTTCATCTAGACATGCATGTATTGCTACATTCAGACTTACTTTACATTTCTATGTATTTAGAGTTACTTTATATTAAGCTTTTATTCTTGGACTTACTTTATATTGCTATGTATTTATATTATATCATGTGCATGTTAGATTATACTTTATGCATTTTGTGTTTGATCATACTTGCACATTTGATCATACTTTATATATATGCATGTGTTTGATTATATTGTACAAGTATAAATCATATGTGTATACATGTGTTTGATTATACTTAAATATCTAGAAGCCTCTCAGCTTAATAAGTTTTGAGTAATTTGTATTTTTTATAGAAAATTTTTTAAATATAAAATAAAATGAAAATGAAAATTTGATTTATTATTTTTATTGTAAACAATTTTTTTGAATACAAAAGATGAACAAAACAACATTTTTTTAATAGTTTGTTTTCCCTCCACATCATCTAAGTATTTCTAAAGTCATAGAATTGTTAAAAAAACATTCTAAACAAATCTAAATTATAAAATGACATAAATCTAGTGAAACTCACAATTGATATCAATTGTTTGAAAACAATTATTTGTAGTTAATTCAAACATGTTTATTTTAAAATATTAAAGCTAAATTAATGTTAGAAATGAAAAAACTGTGAGTGCCAACTTTGCATATTTATTTCCAATCATTAATTGGATTGAATAAATAAAAAGAATAGAACTAAATACAATAGTATTAGTATGAGTTAATTAAAAATATTTATTTATTATACATTGATAGATGTATCAAATAATGTCAATATAGGAAAAAGGAAAGGATGGATTGCATAAATTAAATTATTATATTGTAATTGATTATTTCATCACATTATATTTGATCTAGAACATATAACTTAAATAATTAAAAAATTTAATTTTAATAAAAAAAGGAGAGAAATTAATGTAAATTGGTAGTTAATTTATTTATATATATTAATATATAGAGCAATACTATAATCTACTGACAAATATTTCACACCAAACTCCTCTTATAGCTTCTTTCGTCCTCTCCACTAAAAAACATCCTCTCTTATAGTGTGCCTAGTCTAGCCATCATCTCTATGATCTTGACGATCAACCACAACCTAGATTCTGCAACAAGCCTCTAATTATGCATTCCCAGTTATCTCCATTTTGGAAGACAAATGAATTAATTTCTATCGAAACCTTTGATTGTAGAAGGGAAATTTTTATTAGATCAACTCTTACATGAAGATCTTGTTGATTGATGTTTTAACAAATGTCAAATTAGATGAGAATACAAAATGAAGTCGTATCTCTCTTGAAAGGTATCAAATTTTAAAATATAAAATGAATAACCCCAAGGGTCTTTTTAGCTAGGCCTTGACTTGTATAATCTACTTGTTCATTATTTTATTCATGTCACATAGAGGGACTTACAAAAATTTTTATTGAAATGTTAAATATGAGGGTTAGATATATAAAAAAATTATACTTGTAGTATCCCAAACCCTTAAATGGTTTTTTGATCTCATATTTGATTATATTTTATTATTGAAAATACTTGGGTAAGATATATATTTTTTAGACTTTTGAATATTTGTTTTGATTTTAAATTTTATTTATAAAAAAATCAAAAGATGGGGTAAGAAAGGAATATGGTTTATAAATCCTCATCTTGAAATTCTATTGGAATAAAATAATGCATAAGAAGATAGATCTCAATGTAACTAGTCTTTTCTTAACCAAACACAAGTATAGTGCTACAAATAATTGAAATCTTCAAAGGATTCAAATCATAAATAATAGATTGAACATCCACTTTTGGTGCAACTTAATAAGATTTATACATTATAATAATAAATTAAAAGTTTCTTGAATAATCCACACATGGGAATTGAATATGGCTCTGTAGGTTAACAGCGATCGGCGACTTGGTGCTTGGGCAGATGTTGGTTGGGATGACCTACCACATGTGCTGTAGTGGGTGTTCTCCAAAGGCCGATGGGTGGATAGGGCTCCGTTTCTGTGAAGGCATCGCAGAGAGTTTCGACCGGTATCAAAATATTTCCAGGGTTTTTTCAAAAGGGTTCCACGGCATGGAAGGGAAAGCTCTAACAGGAAAGGATCAGAAGGATGAAATACAAACAGGGGTGAGAAAGCATTATGTGTTCACCACTCCTTCACTGAAGTGGTAGCCATGGGAATTCTAGCGGTGTCTAGGGCATCAGGTTTTATTAAACAACCAAATGGAGCTTGTGGCACTAGGGCATCCGGGTCTGCTAAACAAATGGATATGAATGTGGTTGTTAATGACAAGGATGTGGGGAGCTCGAGTAGTAAAGAGCATGTGGAAACTGGTAACAAGGATCACTCTATTCCTTCGAAGGAGGTTTGGTTTCCTCGACCTTGTTTTGATTTTTCTAGTTCTATTATAGCCGATAGGGCTTCCAAGTTACATTTTGTGGCTATTTTGGGGGAAATCTAGGGTCCTCCGACCAACTTATCCAAATTACATTCTAAATTACGTAAATGTTGGCCTACTTTGATTTGTTTTCAGTTGTTATCCTCCAATTCCTATGTCTTGGTTTTTTAAACCCCCCGTTGCAAGGATGATGTTCTTAAAAGCTCATTCCATTGTTTTGGTAATGTTTTAGTTAGGGTTTTTGTTTGGAAACCCTTCTTTGTGCCAGAATGGGTCAAACCTAAAACTCTTCCAGTTTGGTTTGGCTTGCCTAAACTTCCTTTTGAATTTATGGATCCGGAGGAGCTGAAATCAATAGGGGATAATTTTGGTTGTTTTCTAACATCTAAATCGGTTCTTGAGGAAGGGAAGGTTTTGGTAAAAATATGTGTTCTGATTTCCCCAACATCAGTATGCCCAATTTCTTGTAATATCAAGTCAAATGAAGGCATCTGGAAGCAACCTATTGTGAAAATGAAGGATGACTTGGTTCAAAATCTGATAATTGTGGATGCTCCTTTGTTTTTTGACTTCTGAAATGTAAAAATTGGGTTAAACAATGAGGTTGATCGAAATATTTCTTTTACTCCTGCTCTAGCCAAAGACTCTTCTCAGGTCTTGGTAGGGTCTATTTGTCATGGCAAGGAAGACATAAATAATGCCGCTCAAATAAATCATAATAATCTTGCTAAAGAATCTCCTTAGGGATTAACTGGGTCTGTCTGATATCTCAAGGAGGGACTTAATAGTATCATTCTCCCTAATAGTAAAACTGCCACTATCGTTTCTACAAATGAGGCAAACATCTCATCTCAGGGTATGGGGACTATTGGTCATGTTAAAGATGGCATTCCCAATTTTGGTAAACAGTCGGCTCTTCCTTCATTACATGAGTCTTTTGTTTGTTCTCTTAAGGAGGGGGGGTTGGATAGTAGCGTAGGGGTTGAGGACATTAATGTTTTAGATCGATCATCTAATCCTATTGCTGCAACCGGGGTAATTGCTCCGGTTGGGCCTAAAATTGTTAATCATGATGACAATGCTTTAATTAAACAAGTTAAAGAGTTACTACCTAATGAGCCTCCTAGGGATAGTACTAAACCTCAATCTCTGCACATTCTTCCAGATGATCACACGGCTCAGCTAGTTGAATAGTTACTTAAATATAATAAGGACTTTGCGAAAGATGAGGTCTCGAAAAAGGTAGTGTGCTCTATTGGGAATGATCTGGATTTAATTCATAAGAGTTTGTCTATCTCTCCTTCCTTAAATCCTTCTGAGGCCCCTATTATCACCTCTCAAGATGATCCAAATAGAGTTGTTCTTTAGAATGTGACCCTGTTGCATCGCTCATCTCTGGTGAAAATGCCCATTAAATCTTCTATTGCTCAGGTTTAGCTGAAATTCCCTAACACTATAGTGTCTCCTGGAAGGGGTAGACCTCCAAAGAGTCGTAAAACTTAGTTGGAAATTGATGCAGGTGTTCAACAAGTTCTGTCAGCCTCTCCTGGTTTCAAGAAGGTGGCCATCTTGAATTTTGGGAATGGAAAAGGTAGTGGGTCACTCAAGTCTAAAAAAATGTATGTTATTAGCCCTCCAGTTACTAGATCCGCTTTGGTCAAGAGAAGCTTACACAAAAACTTTGGGGAGAAATGTTCTTCTCCCATTAGTGAAAAGAGGGGAGTGTCGACCTCCCCTCAAGTCCAATGAAGATTATATCATGGAATGTTAGGGGCTTAAATACCCCTAGCAAGAGACACTTGATCAAGTCTCAATTAGATTTGGTTAAGTGGGATTTAGGTTTACTTCAAGAAACTAAACTTTCATCAGAAAACTCAGAATTTGTATTTTCTTCTTGGAAAAAATGGAAGTTTTTTTCTTGTCCAGTTGTTGGGGCTTTGGGAGGTCTAGCTCTATTATGGAATGATTTTGTAGTTGATGTAAAATTGGTCACATATGAGCCTAGCTGGATGTTGTCATTAGTCTCTTTCAGAGCCTCAAGTTTTAAAGTATGGGTGTTCAACATTTATGCCCCCTCAGGTATTTTGGCTAAATATAGGCTGTGGCAGGAACTCATTAGGGTGTCTTCCCCCCTTAGGAATTCTTTTATCCTATTTGGGGGAGATTTTAAAGCAGTTTTGAATTTAAGCGAAAAATCGGGGGGGATTTACCCAAATAAGAAATCCATGGATGATTTTAATGCATTCATTGTTGACATGTCCCTTTCTGATTGCAAGCCCAATAATGGTCTATTCACATGGACAAATATGAGGAAATTTTTTTCTTAGATTGCGGAAAGATTGGATAGATTTTTACTCTCAGACAATTGGTTTGATTCAGCCATTGAGTTTTTTTCTTCCATTCTCCCCATGGCTGGATTGGATCATTTCCCGGTCTCTCTGACAATTGTATGGGATAAACTTGGTCACAAGATTCCTTTTAAATTCAAGCCAATGTGGTTTAGGGATCCCTCTTTTCTTCCCCTCCCGAGACAATGGTGGAGAGAGGTTCCTTTTTGTAGGGGTTCTAGAATGTTTCAATTGGTTAAGAAGATTACTTTCTTAAAAAAAAATATTAGGGGTTGGAACTCCCTTCATTTCAAGAATATTTTTGCAGAAAAACAGAGGGTTTTAGACATGTTAGAGGTCCTCAATAGGCATGTCTTGCTGCATGGTTTGGGCTCTAAGGTGTTGGATGAACTTAGGTCTCTTAGGAGTGAACTAGAAGAAATCTTGGCTAGAGAGGAAGTTTATTGTAGACAAAAATCTTGGGAGTTATGGCTAGCATATGGTGATAAGAAAACAAAATTTTTTCATGCTAGCACTAAATTGAAAAGGGCTAGGAATAGGGTCTCTTGTATTTAGGATTGCCAGGGGAATATCCTTTCTGAGGATGAGGATATCTCTAAGGAAGTGGTTAAGTTTTTTAAGAATCTTCTTTCTTCTGAAAATATTGATCAAACAATATCTCATCTCTTATTCCTTCTCTGGTCTCTCCTGAGGATAATAGAATGTTAATGGCACCATTTTCAATAGAAGAAGTTTGGGGGGCTGTCTTTGCTATGAATCCAGACAAGGCTCCCGGGCCTAATGGTTTCACTCCTTTGTTTTTTCAAAAATGTTGGGAGTTTGTCTGTCAGGATGTCCTTTTGGTTTTAGAGGAAGCTAGGAGGAATAGGTCTATCCTCAAAGAAATGAACACTACCCTGATTGTCATTTTACCTAAAAAGGATGACCCTAAAACTTTCACAGATTTCTGTCCTATAGCTTTATGTAACACCATTTATAAGATATTCTCTAAAGTAATTGCAATGAGGCTGGCTAAGTTATTACCAAGAATAATTTCCCTTGAGCAAGGAGGTTTTGTCCCTCATAGGGAAACTTCTGAAGGGGCTATAGTTGTACATGAGGTCCTACATTCAATTTTTGCCTAGAAATCTCCTGCAATGATTCTTAAGTTAGACATGATGAAAGCCTATGATAGGGTTGAGTGGAAAGCATTCAAAATTGTCCTGTCAAGGTTGGGTTTCTCCCTGGCCTGGATAAAATGGATTATGGCTTGCATTTGCTTAGCAAGATTCTCGGTTCTTATTAATGGTTCCCCCTATGGTTTCTTTCACTCTTCTAGGAGTTTAAGGCAAGGGGATCCGCTCTCACCCTTTTTATTTATTCTACTAGCTGAAGGTCTGAGTCAGGCAATTGGCTCAGCTCGTGAGAGTGGTTCATGGAAGGGCATTAAAATTCAAAATTTTGATTAGAGGATCTCTCATTGTCTTTTTGCTGATGACACCCTCCTATTTGGTTGTGCAATCTTGAAGGAGGCTTGGGCTATTGATCAAGTGATTAGGGATTATGTAGCTTTTTCGGGTCAGAAAGTCAATGTCGAAAAATCTAAGGTTTTTTTCTTAAATACTCACTCCCTACTTCGAGATAAGCTTCAAAAGTTTTGGGGATTCCAACTTGGGGTTCTTCCCTGTACTTACTTAGGTGTTCCTTTTTTTGCTAACAAGGTTAAGGTTAGTTTTTGGGATAAAATAGTTTCAGGGGTGTCTAAGAAAATTTTGGCATGGAACCACAAATGGCTTACCTTGGCGGGGAAAATCGTGTTGATTAAGTCAGTCTTGAATGTAGTGCCAACTTACTTAATGTCAATTCTCAAAGCTCCAAAGGAAGTTGTTGTCAGTTTAAAGGATACACTGAGGTCTTTTCTTTGGAACAACAACAAGGATGGGAAATCTAGGATCCCTCTGTTAGCTTGGGATAAGGTTTGTCTTCCTAAAGAACTTGGGGGATCTGGAATTCATAGCTTGGAAAATCAAAATTTGGCACTGGGGGCCAAATTAGTGTGGAAATTGTATGATAATTCAGCCTCCCTTTGGGCTAGAATCATGTTCGCCAAGTATATTTCTAATGGTGATAGGGAGTCTGTATTTCGATCCGGGTCTCTACCTAAGGGGTCGGCCATTTGGAATTTCATGGGAAAATGTAGAAGAGTCTTGCTGCCGCATCTTTCTTGGGTTGTGCATAATGGTCTGAAAGTTAGATTTTGGGATGATACTTGGAATGGTCATTGTCCTATGGATTCTATTAGGGATTGGTCACCCTTGAAATCTATTGTTTTGGATAAATGGGGGGCCTACTTATCAGACTATTTTACTATAGTTCATGATGGCAATATGGTGATGGCCCAGTGGAAGTCGATTGATTTTCTTCCTATTAGTCCTAGTCTGAAAGCTAATTTTTATTCTACTCTTAGAAATAGAATAATCATCTTATCTGAGCTCAATGATGAGCTGATTTGGACCAAGAACTCTACTGGAAAGTATTCATTGAAAGATGGATATAATTCCCTTATGATGGTCAAGGATCTCTCTTCTTGGCCTTACAAATTATTTTGGCATCCTGCATGTCTGCCGAAGGCTGGAGCCTTTGCATGGCTTGCTGTTCAAGATAGGGTTCTTACTGGGATGAGATTGGATAGGATGGGCTTATCTGTTGTCTTCCCTTGTGTTTTATGTAATCAGAAATTGGAATCATCATCTCATCTTTTTCTTCATTGTGATTTTTCTCTAGGATGTTGGAATTGGTTCTTTGAGAAGTTAGGTCTCTCTTTTGTTACTAGTGGGGACCTCCTCTCACACTTTAGAGCTTGGCCTCTTTTGTTCCCTTATTCTTTTTATGCTTGCCTTTGAATCATAGCTCCATCGATCATTGTTTGGAACATATGGTTAGAGAGATACAATAGGATCTTCAAAAAATCATCCACGTCGCTCTCTGATATCTTAGTCAAGATAGAGGCTTCTATCTCGGAGGTGGCCTTGTCATATATTCATAAGAATTTAGATCATTTGACATCCTTCTCCCATTGGGATGGCATGATCACAAGGACATGGAAATCCCTGTCTATTATTCCCTCCCATGGGTCAGTTTCAAAGGGTATGGCTTTTAAAAATAAGAGAATTATGGCTACCTGGGTTCCTCCTCCTCCGAGTCATTATAAGCTCCACTTTGATGGTGCTTCTAGGGGGAATCTGGGTATGGTGGGGGTTGGTATGGCTATTCTGGATCATAATGCAGTTTTAATATCAGCTCAATGTCATGCCCTTGGGTTTTAGTCAAACAACTTTGTTGAATGTCAAGCTCTGTCACTTGGGATTGACATGGCTATTTCCCTTGGGATAAAACATCTTCACATTTAGGGGGATTCAATGGTTGTTATCCAAAGTGTTTTGAATTGTAAAAGTAATTGTTGGCACTTGAAGTATTTAATTGACCACATTTTGGAGAAATTATCTTTTTTTGATACCTATTTGTTATCTCATTGTTTTCGAGAGTTAAATAAACTGGCAGATTTCCTGGCTAATTTGGCAATTGACTCGGCTGCTTTTCATAAGATTGTGGAAAGAGGTGACATTCCTCAAGATGTCCTCCCTGGGTATATGCCTCTTCCCAGATATTAATTTCATTTGTTTTGAGCCTTTTCCTCCATTTCTTATTGAAGTATATAGATTATCCCCTTCTTAAATTTTGTATTGGGTTAGAAGGTAATATATGTACTTCTTGAGAATTGGGGAGGCAGTAAGGTAGCTGGCAATACATTATAATTAGTTCCTTCTCTTTATCTTTCATTTCTCACTGAAGTATACATATTATCCTCTCCCCAGTACAGTTTGTATCTGTTCTTTTTGTGCTGATAGGAGTCTTTTGTTTCTAGTTGCACTTGAAGTACTTATACATCTCTGCTCTTGGGGTAGATGTTAATGTGTGCATTCCTTGAGGATTGGAGAGGTTTATTCAGTTAATTCTATTAATTCATGAGTTACATATGTCTTGGAGATATACCTGGGTCAAGCAGAAGGATGGGGTGTTTATCCCGGACATTTTTGCTTATCTTGTTTTTAACTATGGGTGCTTGTTCTATTATTTGTAAATGTTGTTATTAAGTACGCCCTTGTGTCTTATATTGTTCACTTTCAAACATAAAAGTTTAAAGTGGTGGTATCCTACTTTGGTTCATTGATGCATTATTTTGACATATTTGTGTGTAATCCCAAACAGGGCTCGAGGCCTTTGCTTCCTCGATCCGGTTGGTCTTATGGTGCGTGGAAATTGTTTTTTATCTTGCTTTATTCTTTGGTACCACTTTTAAGAGTTTTTCGTTTCTTACTCATTGGCAAAAAGCTTGTCTATGTACGGTGGCTGGAAGATCAATTATAGGAATGCACTTCTATTTTTTTACCACACAGGGCGTCATTATTGAGAGTTATGTTTGCATGTTTTTGGGGTATGGGGGAGTTTTTTCTTGTACGTGAGTAATCCTTCCCTCATAAATTCATTATTTGTTTTCCGCCCTTGTTGATTGCACGACTTTCATTTCTTCATGTTCATAACGTGGCAAAGTTTGTGATCCTCTGAGTAATCTTGTTCGTGTGGATATCTTGAGTCATTAATTGGCTTGGCTAGCTTTATGCTTCACATGGACATTGTCATCATCATTTAGTAAGATGGCGGCTTTTGTTTCTATCTTGCATTCTTGGTGCCAAGCTGTTTTGAAAATATCATCATTATTTGTTTAGGGTGGCAGCTTGGATAATGACATCATTTTTTGATTAGTGTGTCGTCCTCTCGTGGTTGTTTTTACTGTCTTATGATGGCATTAGCTTCTTTAATTCTCCTCAGCTCTCTTGGCTTTGCATTTGCTTTCCTGATGGAATCAGTGGGTTACCACATTTTATTGCCCTGCAAACACTATGATTTTCAAGACTCTTTTGTTTTGGATGATGAGAAGCTTGGGCATTTGTTTCAAATTCATTCGGTGGATTTTTCTCTAGCTATTCGCAAAAGTTTTGGGAAAGCGATGGCTTGTCACTAGTAGATTTGGGTCAAGATTTCAACGGCCAATCGTCGGATTTCCAACCACATTTCGTCACACTACCAACAAAAATGGCCGTCAAAAACTTTGCATCAGAAGTTCTGACTGTCCTCGTGGTCGTCGCAATTTTGACATTACCACAACCTTTCTAATGGTCACCATGCATGCTCATTCCGTGAACGAATACCGTCGCCATCTTGAGCTATCGTCAGAATTCTGACACCAAAGTATGAAATTCTGACAGAGGAGTGTCGTGGGATGCAAAGCATCCTTGTCGGGCATTTGAATAGTGGGTGTCAGAATTCTGACGATGAGAGATGATGTGGGTCGAACGGCTTTGCCGTCGGTGCATGAAAGCATTGAATGAGTTCTACTTTTAAAAATTACATATAAACATTTTTAATTTATTTGATTCAGTGTTATTTGCAAAAAATGATTATCAATGATGTTTCCTTTCTCCAAGAATTGTCTACGACCTTTCCGTTAGATAATATGTAACATCGAATGACTAAATTTTTTCTTTACAATTGCTTATTTAATTTAAGTATTATCTCAGCATGAATTAAAATTTATATCTATACGAAAGTAGAACATACAAGTTGAAGAGTCTCTTGCATGCAAATTTCCTAAAAGAAAGCAAGCAGACATTATCTTGAATGACATGGAAATAAGCTCATCTGCTGCCTAGAAGAGAGCAATTGGAGAATGGCAAAGGAAAGTGTTTAAGGGTGATAAATAGATAGATAGTATGCAATACAAAAAAACAATGTCTGGAGTGTCTGATGTGACGTCTCTAATTTATGTCCGGAGGGTCTAACTGGTTTTGGAGTTCCTGCGAAAACCTATTGGGCCACACTTGGAGGAAATCAATGTGTTCATGCAAGGAGCACCTTTTTTCTATTATGAGAATGATACTTTTGCACCTAGGGATATTTGGAAGTCAATATCCAAAAATTTCTATAGTGTGGAACAAGAGTTGGTGGACTCGAAGTATAATTGTCAGCTTTTAGAAGACCAAGAGGTTATGTACACAATCTCCCAATAGAAGACCGACCACAAGAATTACCTCTCCCCCCAATGACTATTCAGGAAGCACTTCCTCAAACAAAGGACTATTGGCCTCCATGGGATCAAAGAAAAAAATTATAGCATAGACTCTAGACGATGTGGTGGTGTCCTCCGTGAAGAAATCTACACTATAATTGAAAATTCACAAGGGAAACTGCAAGATAGTGAAGAGAAATACAATCTTGAAAAGTGGGAAGAATGGATATTGGTTTGGGTGGGGGCCAAGTCAGGTGGCTCCTCTAGAGGTTGTCGAGATAGAAATCATATTAGGATTTTAAAAAGATCACACTCGTGGAACTTCGTGTGCGAGTGATCAATTGCGGTGTTTGGGTAATGCATTCCAAATAGATACAGTTGCATTCCAAATAGATATAGTTGCATGCCATCAAGACTGTATCTATTTGGAATGCAACTGTATCTATTTGGAATGCATTACCCAAACACCGCAATCGATCACTCGCACATGAAGTTCCACGAGTGTGATCTTTTTCAAATCCTAATATGATTTCTATCTCGTCAACCTCTAGAGGAGCCACCTGACTTGGCCCCACCCAAACCAAGATCCATTCTTCCCACTTTTCAATATTGTATTTCTCTTCACTATCTTGCAGTTTCCCTAGTGAATTTTCAATTATAGTGTAGAGTTCTTCATGGATGACACCACCACATCGTCTAGAGTCTATGCTTTAATTTTTTTCTTTGATCCCATGGAGGCCAATAGTCCTTTGTTTGAGGAAGTGCTTCCTGAATAGTCATGGGGGGGAGAGGTAATTCTTGAAATCGCTCTTCTATTGGGAGATTGTGTACATAACCTCTTGGTCTTCTGAAAGTTGACAATTATACTTCGAGTCCGCCAACTCTTGTTCCACACTATAGAAATTTTTGGATATTGACTTCCAAATATCCCTAGGTGCAAAAGTATCATTCTCATAATAGAAAAAAGGTGCTCCTTGCATGAACACATTGATTTCCTCCAAGCGTGGCCCAATAGGTTTCGCAGGAACTCCAAAACCAGTTAGACCCTCTGGACATAAATTAGAGACGTCACATCAGACACTCCAGACATTGTTTGTTTGTATTGCATACTATCTATCTATTTATCACCCTTAAACACTTTCCTCTACCATTCTCCCATTGCTCTCTTCTAGGCAGGTGATGAGCTTGTTTCCATGTCATTCAAGATAATGCCTGCTTGATTTCTTTTAGGAAATTTGCTTGCACATGACTCTTGGACTTGTATGTTCTACTTCCGTACAGATATAAATTTTAATTCATGCTGAGATAATAATTAAATAAAATAAGCATTTGTAATGAAAAGATTTAATCATTCGATGTTACATATTATCTGATAGAAAGGTCATAGACAATTCTTGGAGAAAGGAAACATCATTGATAATCATTTTTTGCAAATAACACTGAATCAAATAAATTAAAAATGTTTCGTGTAATTTTTAAAAGTAGAACTTGTTCAATGCTTTCATGCATCGACGGCAAAGCCGTCTGACCCACACGATTATGCATAATAGAACAAATCAATATAATAGGCTATTATAAAGAATATATACAAAAATATGAAAGAACATTAAATTACCATTACAAACCCATAAACCATTAAATAGTGAAAATAGATATAAATTTGTAAATGTCTCCCTATAAACACCACAACCATAACCAAAACAAAAAAATTTCTTACCTGCAAAAACTTAGTTGGTGAGTTGCAAGTCTACAACATCTCTCAGATGATCAAACCATTTCTTAATTTTGTTCTTCTGGTTAGTCAATGGATTTAGTTGCATGTTCAAGTTTACTATTTGAAGCCTTCTGTTTCACTATATTTGAGACATAATAAAATTCTTGTGAGCAAGAAATTGATTCAGGAGTTACGTGTGAAGAATTTGGCAAAGTAAATGATGACAATCAAACTCAAATTTTATTTGTCTTGATTAAAGACTTTTATCCTGATGGCATTAAATTAAATTTCTTTCTCTATTTTTTGGTGATCTCTAGAGCAGAGGTTGCTTTGTATCGACCTGGGATACATTTAACTTGTGTTGTATCTGCGGAAATATGTATCCTAGGATGATGCAATGCAACCTCTGCTCCACCAATACTAGGTAGAAGAGAAAGTACTTTAATTTAAAGCCATCACAATAAAATGCTTTCAAGACATATATTAGGTATAAAAGGAAGCCTACCCTGTCATTTGAAGGGGTTTACCTACAATTCAAGTGATCTCTTAATTATAAAATCAATTCAATTCCAAGTGAACATGCAATCAAGCATTCATCAAGAATTGAAGGAGAAATCAAGTTAATAAAGATATCATCTTTTAAATTAAGAAATGGGCAAGAGATTAAGAATACAAACCTTCCATATTGCACACTTCAAGGTATATTAAAATTAGTTTAAAGTGTATTCATTTAGGGACCTTTCATAAAATATTCTCAACTTACATATCATAAAAGGATCTGCTCCACCAATACCAGATAGAAGAGAAAGTGCTTTAATTTAAAGCCATCAGGATAAAATGCTTTCAAGACATATAAAATCAAGTGATCTCTTAGTTATAAAATCAATTCAATTCCAAGTGAATAGGCAATCAAGCATTGAAGGAGAATTCAAGTTGGTGCAGGTGAATTTGGAAGACAAAAGGACTCAATGAAGCTAGTAAAGACTTTTGAAGGTCTTAGGAGTGAAGAGCCAATCAATTATGCACACAATGAAGCCATTAAAGACAATCACCGTTAGCATAGATTGTAAGATATGCACAAGATGTGTTTGAAATGGATTTAGAAACTTCCAACCAAATGTGATTAGTGAGTATAGATGTTGTAGTGCAACTGCCCAGGTACACATGCATGCAAAATATGTAAGCTTAGATAAGGCACATGAACTATTTGACATAATGCCTCAAAGATCACCCAATATCCAATGATGGTTGGGAGAAAGAAAACATCAATTTTTTCATAATCTTAAATATTTATTTATTCATCACTATAAATCTATTATGAATATAGTGTCAATATTGCAGAAATTTATTCTATTATGAATGCAATATTTAGGGATGTAATCTTTATATATTTTTTTTAATTAGGAAAAGGTCCTAATACAATCCCCAACTAATTAATCTACATAAAGATACCACTAAAGAAAGAAATTCAATCCTCACCACTATGGTCTTGAAGGCTTTTAAGACACTTGGATTCCTATTTTGGCCCACTTTTCCTTGACCCTATGTTAAGATAGTAAACTAGTTTGAGAGAATACATTGGGTGGGAAATTGTGTATGGTTGCAATTCTTTTCATGCATGGAAAGTGATTTAAAGTTTGGACCAATAGAGGATAAGTATTTCTTGAACCTTCAAGGACATGTGTAGAGCACCGCATGGATGTTTCTCCATTATTGAACTCTTTGAATATGTAAGTAAATTATTTTTGGTTGATGACACAGTAAGTGTGGTATTTGTCTTTTCGATATGTTGTGGATAATATTAATCAAATATGGATTTTTTTGATGCTATATACACTATGTTTTGGATTGAATTTAGGTAAGCGAAGAGGTAATGGAAGAATAAAAGAGGTACACAAAGGAAGAAGAGTGAAATAGGTGGTTTGGGATGGAGGTTACAAGTATATATGATAATTCGTATGGATAATTTGTTGTCTATAAAGAGGCAAATAAGCTATCACAACTTCAACATGAATGAATGCCTCATCTACAAAAGTAAAAGGTACCTCTAATGGTTTCAAAATTTGTCAAAATAGTTATGATATACCAAATAATCAAGTGGAATATCCTTTAGGTAACTAATATTATCTTCAAACTATTTATTTTGATTTTCATCATATCCTTTCCATGTGAATTTCCCTTGGTTTTAGTCCCTTTTTTTCTTTATTTTATATATATTCAAAACAAAATTTATAGATACATGCCTCTACTTGTCTCACCACTCATTAATTGTTTGGGATTTTCATTCCATTCACCAAGGTTGGCATCTATTCTAAGACTTTGTGTCATGGCCAAGCTAAATTATTTGCCTCTAGTTTCTCTCCAATCTAGTCACCTAGTAGCATGTGAAATCTATCTCTTCCTAATTATAATTCTCTCCATCTTGTTAATGACCATTTCATTAATGAATCCTTCCTCAAGATTCTTTCCCAAGTAATAATCTTGCATATTGGAAAATAAATTATGCTTCTATTTTTCCAAGCTACTCTTCCTTAGAATGTTTAGATTTATTCTAATGTGCTCATTGTGACTCATGTTTACTACTCTTCCTATTAGTCTCATTCCATTATCTCCTACAAAAATATGGAATGATTACATTTATATTTTATTTGTGTCTCCTAAATATCCACAAAATTTGGAACAATAATACAATTTTTCAATAATATTTAATTGTAAAAGAAAGGATTAAAATGGAACTAAACACTCTAAATAAATTAATCAGGGTTAAAGGGATAAACTAGGATCCATCTTCTTACAGTCTAGGCCTTAGAATAGATTTTATTAACACTTCACCTTTTGCCCTTTTTTCAATTCAAGTTAGTTTAGGACAAAAAGAATCACGAGATTGAAATATCAGATGATCAAGTTCCAGCTATTCAAGCATTCGACAATTCAATGTAAGTCCCCTTGTGATACCAGCAATCACATCAACCAACTATGTTTATCCACACATCGTGACCCGACAAACCAGAACCTTCGAGTTGTCTCAAGTGATCCTTAAGAAAATCTCCAGCATTTGAGTAACTTTGTTCAAGAGAGGATAAGATACTTTTGGGTATTTTATTCTACGTTCGCATGTGCATAAAAAACACATCAACACCTCCCACTTGTCAATGGATAAGCTAAAGTTTCTCTATAATGAATGGTTTATAAGGCACACCACTTGATGAAGGTTTTGCAAATGGGGTGGCAAGTTGAATGGGTTTGATCTTGGGACAATCTACATGGTTAAACGTGCTTGATTTAGAGTAGTATTAGTATGGGTGACCTCCTAGGAATCCCTAATGCTTCACCGCTATGAGCATCACTTTGATGAAATGAGTACTAAGTGATCCATTCTTATGAGGGGTTCATGTAAACTACTCATGAGAATGGGTCAACTTGACTCTAAAACTATGCAAGTGAATTTTGATATAAATATCATAGTATGAAAGACTTGTGAAAACACTCATTCTTCTAGCATTGAAAGTTGTGAGAGAGTTATTAATGGGATTCTCGTGTGTATAGATTCAATGTATAAGTTCAAGAAAGATATTGAGGTGATATTTCTTTCCTTTTGGTACATCAATCTTTAAATTGGATGTTCTTTTGCCTTCATGGTAGGGAGTAAGTAATTTTTATGTGGGTTACTTTTTTCATTATTGGATTATTAAGGAAAACATAGTTTGTGAAGAGGAGGTTTTGCTTGTTATCTTATAAAAAAATTGGGTATTAGCTATTATAATAAATGATAGACAAAACAATGTCCTCTAAGGCTGTTGAAAAGAAATATCTATATGATGGATTCTCTTCCCAATTTATCTTCAAAGTTATTTAGTAAATATTTGGGAAACCAAAATAGGGTATGTTGATTTGCAAATGAAGAACTAAATACAAAAATTCCCAAAAGAAGATGTGTTAGCTAATTATTTTTACAAAGTGATTATTGTACTACCTTACTTTGTTTTGTCTTAGATTGAAAAAAAAAGTCTAGTTTAGATTATTTTCCTATAAAGCAAAATGGTCTAACAATATTGTTATCAAATGCAAATATTTAGAAGCTATTCCATATGATATTCTTGATAAAACCATTTCTTTTATAGAATCTAGAAAGGTAAATATTTTAAGATTTGACTATGGAGATGGCCACCCAAGATCTAGAGGTCTAATGGAAAGCACAACAAAATGAGAAGATCAATATGACACGAATAAACTATATTCCTATCAATGAATTCAAGTTTACAATATGAATGAATGAGATTATAAATAGAACCCCTTGATTATATAGGTCATGTAGGACAATAATAATTTGAAATAAATGTCCACCACACATCCGATCTCCTTCAAGATAAGCATTAAAATATGAAGTACACAACCTATCTTCCCTACAATGAGGAAAATACAAATTATCTAACACCAGAAGATGCAATCAACTTCACTCCAATGGCTTCCTAAAAACCAAAGCATGATCTATCTAGCCATAGTTGGAAATTTTTCATAGCATTTAAAATAATGTCTCCCATTACCAACGACTGATTGATCAATGTCGGCCCCCATTCCCTACTGCGGCCGTGGCATATGAAGATATGATTACCATATTGATGTGTAAGCTACTGGTAGAGTCTCCCACACCTGGAGGGAAGTTGATCAGCCATCAAATCAGTGACCACTTTTCTTAATGGCTTACACCAAAACAATCTTATCACTTTTAGTTTGTCTGGAAGCAAAAAAATTAATGATACCAAGGTGACGCGTGTTATGTTCCACTCAATGCAAAAAGAATAAAATATTTCCGGGATCTTAACTCTGGTGACAGTTAATTTTTTTAACATGTTATCTATATTAAAGATTATTGGATAATTTTTCTAATTCCTGCTATTTTTGTAGAAGTTTGAAGGGAGGAGATAAAGGGTTAGAACGCTTAGAGAATGAACGAAGAAGAAGCCAATTCCATAGATAAAAATTATAATTATCATGGGGAGGGACATTAAAATGATATGCTTCGAGTGGGGAGGTGCATTAAAATGATATGCTTCGAGTGGGGAGGTGCATTAAAATGATATGATATGCTTCGAGTGGGAAACTCCTTATGGGAAGTGACATGGATAACGAGACCTCCTATAATTGTGTGTGGAATTTAGGTTGAGTCAAGGAAAAATAATCTTTGATTGAGCAGGTATTAAAGAAAAGAATCTTTGATTGAACAGAATCATTATCATTTGTTTTTTTTCCGAGTTATTGGACTGCTAGTGATTCAGTTATGTTTATTAGTTATTTTTGTAGCTTCAATTTTGTAATATTTAATTGTTTTATTCAATCTAAAAATAATAATAATCGATATTTACAAAATGCTACTGGTCAATAAAAATCAGATAATATGATTCTTAAACTTCCCTTAGTGGGACGATAAACTAACAAAAAAATGATACATTTTCAGATCCACTTTGACATACTATGTTAGTGGCCCTTAAATCTCTAAAAGATATAAAAAAGAAATGATAAAATGGAATCCTCCCTTTATTGGCTTTAAAACTGAACTTTGATGGGGTGGCTAGGTATAAACCTAAGATTTTTTATAATGAAGAGATTTTGTGAGCTATTTTAATTTTTTTTAATCTATTGGTCCAGAATATGAGGCTAAGTTTTAAGCCTTCTTGAGTAGTTTGAATCTCTGCAAAGAGAAGAATCTTGCTAATATAGATGTGAAGTGGATTCTTGAATTTAAATAAATGTAATTAGCACACATAAATTTGTAAATTAGAAAGTTCAAAATATTACATGCTCCATTTGAAAATTTCTAGATAGCTTACAGGATGTATGAGCAACTGCCAACTATACCTATGAACAATACATTTTGGAGGTTATTTTGAATGACAAAAAGCATTGGGAGAATCTATAGTTTGGATTTCATTCATATTGTATTCCCTCGGATTGGCCAAGGAGATCCCAAGGTAGGTTTCGATTAATTATCTTTTCACGTTCATGTGGCTGTCATAAGTGTCCATGGCCTTTCTTTTACTCCTGCTAAGTTTCAAAGGATGGACGATGATGTAAAAACTTAAACCAAGTGATTTTGTAATGGATGGTGTTGTAAAGGCCATATGATAGGTCACTAATCTTTAATGTTTCCAAGGTAAACATTTACATGGAGGTATAGTGTATGAAGAATTTCTTATAACTTTCATTCTTATTCTCATAAAAAAGCATTGTGTAGCTAGCAAACGCCTTCATCAAGGAGATGAAAGAGGTAGTTCATGATGAGAAGCCAAAAGGTTGGGTTTCTTGGTGGATATTCAATGTTAATTATATGTCTTAACCAAGCCACCTTCTAACCATGATTAAAGATAAATATAAAAGGTTAAAACAAGACAAATATGATGAGCCCAATCTCATACAAAATTATGCAATTTATATATATACACATTAAGACATTCCCTTAAAAGGATGAAAAAAGAAAATGAAAAAGAAATCATTTATAGAAATTTCACCATTATAGAATCAATAAACCAAATGAATCTGAATCACCACATATCCTCCCAGTTTCTCCTCTACACCACAAAAAATCTGATAAACTAAAGAAGTGACGGCCTAATATTTCAGTCAAGAAGCTATTTCTTCATCTGGTGAAGAAACTTACTGTAGTTGTGTAGAGTCCTAAAATTGCGACACTTGCAATTTCGACTGCATTTGAGTCTTCACGATGGCGACGCAACACTGAACCTGAATGGAGACCCTGAAACCTATTTGTGACATCAAAAACTGCATATTTATGCACCTTGGCCTGATCCTTCCTTGCACCCTGCTGTCCCGGGAGGTGGGACCATGGTGCCCAGCACCCTGGTCCCTCAGGACCATGGCACCCAGCACCCTGGTCCCTGGCCCTATTTTGGGCCCGGTCTCTTATGGGGCATCGGGTCTTCAAGTTTGCAAATTGGAAAATAGTCTTCCTAGGTCAGCCTAAGGTCGGAAAAATCAGTCTTTTAACCCTAATTGACAAGTATATAAACTACATTTCCTCTCCCATTTTGAGGAGGAAGGACATATGTGTACAAGAGGCGGAAGCTATAGGCAAACATTCAAACATTCAAGCATTCAAGCATTCCTTCAAGCAATTGAGCATTCTAAGTCTCCATTCAAGGCTAAGTGTTGCATTCAAGACAAGGATTCAACCATTGAATAGGAGATCACATACAACATACAACATTACACCTTCGCATGTAAGAATACAAACATTCTTACAACAAGGTATTAGTACTTGTTTACATTACAAACATTTACATTTACAACATTCTCATTTCTTGGTTAATTCCAAAACTGGGGTTTGACCTGAAGGCAAACCCCTAATCCCTAACCCCCCAATTGTCCTCTCTTTTCTATGTGTAGGTTACAGGTACGCGACTGTAATTGAAGATCTGGAACCCTTGTGCAGAAACAAATAGATCCCCCTTCATTTCACAGATTTTTCGGAGGACCGTGTGCACGTCGGGTGCCATCATCCTATTAACTTTCACTCAAACTTGCAGGATAGCATCGTCTCAACATTTTACTACTAATTCCAGGTCTGCAGCTTCATCCCATGTTTCTATTTCTGTCTGCAAACGAATCTTTCTTACTTTCACCTACACTTCTAATTCAATCCTTCTATCTACATTCTTTACAAAAGAGGGTAGCCTTGCTGTCTCAACCCTTGAAACTCATTTAGAATTCAATCTTGCATTGTGTGGGATTGGATCTTGTGAGCTTCAACCCCTCTTTTGAATGTAAAGTCTCTCCTAAGTGAAAACCGTCAATCCTAGTGACCTCCTTTCTCCTTGGAGTGGGGGGGGAACACCTAGGGTTCGATTTTCCGCTTTACATTTTGGTGAACCCAACGTGAACATCCTAATTCTGATTATTCATGGTTAGATCTGAAAAATTTGCTTCCTTAATTACATTTCCATGTTTGACCTTTTGCAAATTTTAGAGGTTAATTGCATAAAAACCCTAAATTTTCTTTTTAGTAATTGAGCTTGTGAAATGTTTAATTGTTAATGCTTGTTTTAGATCTACCCTTCTTTTGCAAATTATCAATTCATATTTGTGCTTTAATTCTAAAAATTAAGTGGTTAAGTGTCAAAACCCTAATTTTTAAAACCCTCTTGATTCAACCTTTGACCGATGATTTCACTGATTAAAATACCTCCAAATCAGCTGTAACTTTGGATTTCGCAACAAAATCATAATATCTCTCATCCCTGAAAATTTTGAAAAAAGTTGCGAGGACCGTGTGCACCCCGAGTGCCATTGTCCCCGACATTTTTTCTGAAATTTCGGGAGCTAGATCTTACTGTATTTTTCTGCTAAAATCCAGAATCTTGGCTGATTTCGTTAAGTCTAACACTTTCAAAATTAAAGTCAAAGTTGGTCTAGTGATTGCTTGGATCAAGGCTTCAAATCATTCAAAAATTGTTGAAATTGAAATTTTGTGTCAAAATTGTGTTTCTTACTGTCCTAAATTTGAAAAGTGTGTTGGCATTCATTCAAAGTTTCAGTGCATTATTCAAATTTTTGTAATTTGTGACTTTTGAAATTAAGTGTTTAATTGCAACAACTTTGATTTCCACTTTCAAAATTGAATTTTGCATGAAATTGAGTCAACTTTTAAATTTCAAAGCTTGCATTGCTTTTAGTATTCCCTCTAAAATCATAAAATTCAAAATTTCAGTTTCCCTCTCTTTTTCAAAATTCAAATTTTGCATTTTTCAACAATCTTGGTAGGGTTCAATTTTGAGATTGCAACTTTAATTTGGCCTATCTACAGATCGTAAAATCACTCAATTTTTTCAGATTAGCTTTAAAATCATCATAACTTTCATCCTTGAAAATTTCAAAAAAAGTTGCGAGGACCGTGTGCACTCCGTTCGCCATGGTCCCTGACATTTTTTCTGAAATTTCGGGAAATTGTCATGATTGCATTTAACAGCTTAAATCTAGGAGATTGGCTAATTTTATTGAAATTTGCTACCTCTAAATTCAAAAATAAATTCAAAATCTTCTCTCTTTCTCTCTAAGTGCATGAGTTTAACAACAATAAGCCCTACTTACACTATTCCCATTAGACGAAGCCTTAGAATTAAGTCTTTCCAAGGTTTAATTACCGAGGAGATGGAACCTAATTTGAATGGCCTTTTTAACGAAGACATGGGTAATTCCTCTAATCCTCTTAATGATGAAGAAGCTCTCCATGAGGTTTCTGTAGAACAACTTTCGAAATTGGATAACCAATTTGATGATTTTCAGCAATGGATGTCTCAAGAATACCCCGATAGTCAAGCTCTTTCATTAATTGAGGGTCTAAAACGTATGGTTCAAAGTGATAAGAATGGAATTGATATTTTGTGTAGTATTGCACACATCGTGGATTCGAATGTGATGCCTATGAAGAGTTGTGCCAAAACTTTAGGTTATACACAACCTCCTACTCAAGTCAATCATTCCATCCCTTTGACAACTTCTATTGCTAGTATACCTACCTTTACATCAAACATAATGACTACTTCAATACAAAACATTCCACCTATGATCCCCAGTCATGGGGGCAATCCTTCCTCTTCAATCAACCCTCTTCCCTCATTCAATCCGACTTCTTTGTTCATTCCTTCAATGAGTGTCCCTATTACATTTCCACAAATGAACATGACGCAAGGGGGCAATTCATTCAACCATTCCATGCCTCCTTCTAGTGCTCCTTGTTTCCAATCATCTCCTATGACTAACCATCATAGTGTCCCACCACCTTACTCTCAATCAATACCTTCTTTCAATAACATAATACCTCCATCACAATCTAACATGAACTCTTCGACTGAAGTGACCATTAACAATCTTGCACAAACTGTCTCTTCTTTACAGCAACAAATTGCCTCTATGAATCAATCTAAGTTTAGTGTACCCACATTTGATGTTGCAAGCCCACTTTCTCTTGACATTGTTCGAGCTATCCCTCCTAAGCATGTTGAAATCCCATAGTTGGAGCTTTATAATGGTAAAGGTGATCCTCTAACACATGTTAAGACCTTTCAAACAATATGTACTGATTTTGCGCTCATGACCAAAGGTTGCTTGCAAAACTATTTACTAGAACATTAAGAGATAAGGCTCTACAATGGTATTGCTTGTTGCCTTCCTATTCTATTACTTCTTTCCAACAACTTGCAAATGCTTTTATTCAACAATTTCAAAACAATATAAGTCCTAAAGTTACTTTGATTGATTTAATGCATTGTAAACAAGGTGTTAAAGAAAAAGTGACTGATTTCATTGGTAGATATAAGCATTTGTGTGCTCAAATTTCCTTTCTAGTACTTGACAATGATATTCAAAGAATCTTTATTTCTAATTTACAAAAAGATATTAGAGAAAAACTTCTGTTTTCTGAGTTTACTTCTTTCCAACAGTTGTGTGGAACTCTTCACAATTATCAACTGACTGTGAGTCAAATGGAACAAACAAATCCCATGGCTCCGAGTGATAAGGGTGATAGTAGTCAACAACCATTTGGGAAGTTTAAACCGAACAGAGGGTTCTTTAATGAAAACATCATCAACAACAATGTGAATGCAGCATCAGGTGTGCCTCCTATTTCTAAGTTTTTCAAGAAAGAAAGAAAGTTTACTCCTTTGAATGAATCATTGCATAGTATTATGAATAAGTTATTGGAACAAAATGTGCTTACTCTCCCTCCTATAAAGCAAATAGATACTGCAAAGATTAATTCACCCTATTTTGATAACAAATCTTTTTGTCAATTTCATCATCAACCTGGGCATGATACTGAAAAATGTTTTGCTTTAAAGGGTAAAATTCAAGATTTGATTGATAATAATACTATCTCTGTTTCAGGTGTGAATGATAAAGGCAACACATCTGTAGCTCTTCCTAACCAAAATCTTAATATTTTTACTGATCCATTACCTTCTCATACCTCTAATGTGATTGAGACTAATGATTCATCTTTCTCACCTGATGGTCTTGTGTCTATGACTCCGAATATGATTAACTTTGTATAGCAGCAAAGAATCCCTAAAGAACCTTCCATCACATTTGATTCCAGTGAAACTATCAGGGCACCTGATGGTCCTTTATATATAGTTGCAAAAGTCAAGAATACACCTTGCCATGGAGTGCTTATTGATCCTGCTTGCATGGTTAATGTTATTACTGAAGAATTTCTTTTTACTTTGCAATTGAATCAAGTGATCTATGACAAAACAAATGTGGTTGTGAAATTATTTGATGCATTTTCTTCTCCTGCAATTGGTTCTATTACATTACCTATTGAGGTCCATAACAAATCCCTTGATGTGAGCTTTGCTATTATTCCATCGTCCGAACAATTTCGTGTGAAGCTAGGCTATCCTTGGCTATCTTCTATGAAAGCTATTACTTCTCCTATTCACAAGTGTTTGAAATTTCCCCATAATGGTGAAGTTGTTACTGTTAATCATAGTCTCTTTAAACTAGCTGAAAGAACTTCTAGCATTCCTATTGATTATTTTTGGCCTAAACAATTCCAATCTCTTCCACCGTGAAGTGATCATCTTTTCAAATCTTATCAAAAGTGGAAAAAAGATATGATCCTATCTCTAAGTGAACCTAGAACACCCAAACTTGATATTCCTATTGTTCTTGAGAAGGAAGCTCTTCCTTTGAAAGATAAAACTAGTGTCTTTCCTCAAGAAGATTCCCAACCCATCCCTATGGATGTGACTATGTCTATGTCTAATAAACTTTCCTAAAGTAGACCTATATCTCCTCGTCATGATGGACTTGGTCTCCTTCCTAAACCAAATATTCCTCCTTTATATGGAGCAGTTCCTCCTCCTTCCTCTTATAAAGAGAAGAGACCTGCCTCTTCTCCTATTATCCAACCCAAGAAACCACAACCTAAACACCCAAGTGATAAGGATGAGAACATTCCTCCTCCTCAATCTTCTCAACTTCCTACTAAGACTAGACGAAATCGTTTTGCGCGTGAACGCCGATGAAAGCGTCATCTTAGAGCTCAGGCAACTGCTTCTCAAACTTTGCAATCTCCAAAAACATCTTCAGCTAGTATTATTCCATTTTCTCCTCAACCGAAAATTGAGCCAAAATCTCTTAAACATAAGATGCATGATGATTTTGATCCTGTGCGAGTTAAAGATCCTATTTTTATAAATCTTGATGATGATATAGATGAAAATGTTATTCATGATGAAAATGTTACTTCTCTTGCTTCTGATAGTGAATATGAATATGTTGATGTTGATAACTATTTATCTAACGAATTTTCTAAAGCACTTATCCTAGCTCCTAGACAAGAACAACGTGGCTTGGAACATGAACCTGGCCCTTGTTTGGATCTTGTGATAGCTCCATCTGCTATGTTGGATGTTCCTCCTCTAGTGTGTTCCCTGCCTTCCCGAAATATTGATCAGCAAGATCGGGGGGTGGATGACGTGCTAGACTAGTTTCATTAGCATAGCAGACTCTCTCCTCCTCTCTTAACATCTTTTGTTACTTCTTCTATGTGCTATTATCATTCTTCTATTTGTTGTCCTTAGTGTTGTCTACGTGAGGACGATGCAAAGCATTGAGATCTCTTTTGGTCTCTCTCATGTTGACTCAAAAGACACATGTGTTCCCTTCTTCTAGGTGACCTTCCTTAATTGGGGAATGAAGAACAATTATGCATACATACATATGATATACATGAATTATCATATAGCATACTGACCCCAAGGAAAGCGAAGTCACCTCGTGATTCGTGTTTTGTGTCTATTATCCTTGGGTTTATCTCACACTTGGGGGCTAAATCTTTGTGATAACGTGCTCCTTTCCCTTCTCATTTATTATGTGTCTCACTACCTTAAAGCAATCACCCCCATTGAGGCATTTGCAATCGCTTTAACATAGGGGGGCATACACCCCGTCCATATCTCTTTAGGATACTTGAAAATTTCTTGACGAACTTAGCTTTTCCTTGAAAATTTTTGGTATTATTCTTGCATGACTCATAGTGAGGGAACCTTACTACTGTCAGCCATGGTTCTCCCTCGTGATCTTCCCTTTTACTTTGTCAATCAAAGTCGTAAGATCCTTAGTCCACTGGGGGCTTGGTGTATCTTGCCTCCTTGACATGGTGAAAGTCTTTCAATGTTGTTTCCTTGTACTTTACCAGAAGTATGGGCATACGCTTATACTCCCGCTAAAGTGGGGGCTAAATGTAGCGTCCTAAAATTGTGACACTTGCAATTTCGACTACATTTGAGTCTTCACGATGGTGACGCAACACTAAACCTGAATGGAGACCCCGAAACCTGTTTGTGACATCAAAAACTACATATTTCTGCACCTTGGCCTGATCCTTCCTTGCACCCTACTGTCCCGGGAGGGGGGACCATGGCGCCCAGCGCCCTGGTCCCTCAGGACCATGGCGTCCAGTGCCCTGGTCCCTAGCCCTATTTTGGGCCTGGTCTCTTATGGGGCATCGGGTCTTCAAGTTTGCAAATTGGAAAATAATCTTCCTAGGTCGGCCTAAGGTCGGAAAAATCAGTCTTTTAACCCTAATTGACAAGTATATAAACTACATTTCCTCTCCCATTTTGAGGAGGAAGGACATATGTGTACAAGAGGCGGAAGCTATAGACAAACATTCAAACATTTAAGCATTCAAGCATTCCTTCAAGCAATTGAGCATTCTAAGTCTCCATTCAAGGCTAAGTGTTGCATTCAAGACAAGGATTCAACCATTGAAGAGGAGATCACATACAACATACAACATTACACCTTCACATGTAAGAATACAAACATTCTTACAACAAGGTATCAGTACTTGTTTACATTACAAACATTTACATTTACAACATTCTCATTTCTTGGTTAATTCCAAAACTGGGGTTTGACCTGAAGGCAAACCCCTAATCCCTAACCCCCCAATCGTCCTCTCTTTTCTGTGTGTAGGTTATAGGTACATGGCTGTAATTGAAGATCTGGAACCCTTGTGCAGAGACGAATAGATCCCCCTTCGTTTCACGGATTTTTCGGAGGACCGTGTGCATGCCGGGCGCCATCGTCCTGTCAACTTTCGCTCAAACTTGCAGGACAGCATCGTCTCGACATTTTACTGCTAATTCTAGGTCCGCAGCTTCATCCCATGTTTCTATTTCTGTCTTCAAATGATTCTTTCTTACTTTCACCTACACTCCTAATTCAATCCTTCTATCTACATTCTTTACAAAAGAGGGTAGCCTTGTTGTCTCAACCCTTGAAACTCATTTAGAATTCAATCTTGCATTGTGTGGGATTGGATCTTGTGAGCTTCAACCCCTCTTTTGAATGTAAAGTCTCTCCTAAGTGAAAACCGTCAATCCTAGTGACCTCCTTTCTCCTTGGAGTGGGGGGGGGAACACCTAGGGTTCGATTTTCCACTTTACAAGTTGTTGAATGAGGATCCTCCTTCCTTCACCACATCTCTACTACTTCTCATCAATTTGGTGACGTGCTTCCTTATCTCTGTGCCATCTTCTCCCACTAGCAACCTGTCAACGACTCTAATAGTCTCCCCCTTCTCTATTATTCCATCCTTATTCGATTCCAGAGGCATGGAGGGAATATACCTTACTTTCTTCTCTTCTTTGGGAGCTCCTTCAATAACACCAAAAACAACCAGTCTAACCAAAATGCAAGAAGGAAAAGAAAAAAATTACGAAGAAGCATGACTCTGTCTTACCATCCTAAGCAAGGGTCCCAAGAGAGATGAGCCTCGGAATGAAGTAGCAGATGGCACAGTTGGTGATGAGTGATGTGTGGAAAGAAAAGAGAGGAGTCTTATAGAAATCGGCTACCGCCTTTAACCCGAAACATGCCATTGCATCTACTATTATACCTGTGATCTTGTGCTCTTCTTCCCTCTCATTGATCTCCTCAATAAGGCTCTTAATTATGGAAGGTGCCATGCTGTTATCTAATGCTTGCAATAGATTTGGAATGTTGGCGCGTTTGTCATCGGGCGGCAAGCTTGTCACACCAATATTGATCTTCCCCACCATGATTAAACCCACAGGTTCACTACAGAGGCGGGATTTATGAAATGACTTGGTTTTTTCTTCTTTTTTTTAAGTAATGCATGCTGTCATTGGAATTTCGACGAACGCAGGCACTTTTTCTAAAAAACCCTAAATGTCATTGCATTATCGTCATAATTCCGATGAAATCGGGCATTTTTTCAAAAAAAAAACAAGTTTTATCACAATATACCTTCTCCGTCAGAAACCTCCGTCAGAATTTTAGGCTAAATGTATTAGTGTGTGGATAACCCAGGTTTTTTCCTTGCTAATATTGCATCTCGGTTTCTCACTGCATGTATGGATGTGCTTCTGGATTCTGCTATGGTTAGGGCAATTTGTGATACATATTTCAACTCACACTTTTACTCTTCGATTGATTTGGATAATGCTCTCTCTAATTACTGCTTTGATTTTGGTAATTTTGCATATGCTAGCTTTATTACTCGTTCTCAGTTATTATCCTCTGGGTGGCATGGGTAACTCCTTTCAATTTTAAGGAATGGGCTAATATCTAACATATATGATGACACATTATTTGAATTGGCAGCCCTTTTAGATCATGCATCACCAGATTGTCTAGCTGCAGCGGTTAATGCTTTTGCAGGATTGCATTTTCTTTTAGAATCATTATCTAATGTTCAAGCTTTGCTAGTGTAGATTCCTCCTATATAGATGGTGCCTCCTTCCTCTCTGCCATTAGAAGGGCCTAGCTCATGGCTCTCATTTCCTTGACAACATGATCTTGGGTTTCTGTTTGAGTGTAGCAGGTTTTGTCCGCAGGTTTTTTGAGTAGGGGTATGCTTCCATCTAGTTCTTTCCTCTTTTTGGCAAGCAGTATTGTTGTTCGTGGGACATAATGGGTGGTTTTCTACATGGCTGTTGGACATTATGGTGTTGAGCGGGTGCTACAAAATCTTGTCAAGCATGGAAGCTTGTTGTCTTCCCCATTTTTTAAAATTTTTTTCTTCGAAATTCTTTTTGGGTCCTATGGAGAATGATAAGCATCTTCGAAGAATCATGTAAAGGGAGGGTGTTAATATCAAGTATGTAATGGGTCTATGGGGTTTTTTTGATAATGTCAGGTATATTCTGATAAAGCTTTGTAATGGGAGGGTGATCAAACTCAGATATGTAATTGGGTATATGGGGATCTAAATTTTAGTTTTTTTCTCTTTTTTTGGGCCACAACCAAAGGTTTTCTTGCGGGTTCTTTCCTGCCGGTATGCCCTTTGAACCCATTATGTATTTTAAACTCTTAAATTTAATAAAATATAAGTTTAGTGGCTTGTCCACTTTTATCAAAAAAAAAATAAAAAAATTAAAAGTTTCTTAGAGTAACCACACAAGGAAGATGCACTATTTACAATTTCCTAGTATGAACACAAGATTGACTAAATACTTGTGGCATTCACATTCACAATAAAAATTCAACTACTAGTTGATAAATATTGAAGTAAATTCTATTAAAAATTTCATATAGTTGTAAATGCATTTAATTAAAAATGAATACATGAACTAATTTAAACTTAAATACAAAAATGTACTAGAATTAATTTTATTTCAAATTTCATACATGTCCTAATTTACATAAATGCATCCTAATTTACACAGACACACATGTATCCTAGTTTACATGTCATGTCCTAATTTAAATCAAATTTCAATAAAATTATACATTTTTAATTAAATGAATTTATGCCATGTATGTGTCCTAATGAATACATCTATACATGCTAAATAATTTTAATAACTTACAAAAATTATGCATCTATATTTAAAAAATTAAATATCTACGTGTTCTAATTGGGCATACATCCCCTTAAGACACTTTCAACTCATCCACATCACAATTTACTTTGTACACATACACGCGTACTATTATTTAAAATCACAAGCTATATAAAAATCAATTCATGGGTTTGTAAAGCGGAAAATGATCGAACCCTAGTTGCTCTCCCCTCTTCCAACTCCAAGGAGAGAGAAGGGAGGTTACTAGGGTTGATGGTTTTCACTTAGGGGAGACTTTACATTCAAAAGAGGGGTTGAAGCCCACAAGATCCAATCCCATGCAAGGCAAGATTGGATTCTAAATGAGTTTCAAGGGTTAAGACAGCAAGGCTACCCTCTTTTGTAAAGAATGTGCATAGAATGATCAAGCTAGGAATGCATAGAAAGTGAGAAAGATTCGCTTATAAACTGAGATAGGGATATAGGATGAAGCTGCGGACCTGGAATTAGTAGTAAAATGTCGATATGGTGCTTAACTGCAAATTTGAGCAAAAGTTGATGGGACGATGGCGCCCGGCGTGCACACAGTCCTCCGAAAAATCCGCGAAACGAAGGGGGATCTGTTCGTCTCTGCACAAGGATTCCAGATCTTCAATTTCAGCCGCGTACCTGCAACCTACACATAGAAAAATGAAGATGATTGGGGGGTTAGGGATTAGGGGTTTTCCCTTAGGTCAAACCCCGATTTTGGAATTAACCAAGAAATGAGAAATGTTGTAAATGTAAATGTTTGTAATGTAAAACAAGTACTAATACCTTGTTGTAAGGATGTTTGTATCCTTATGTGCGAAGGTATAGATGTTGTTATATGTTGTATGTTGTATGTTGTAGCATGTGATCTCCTCTTCAATGGTTGAATCCTTGTCTTGAATGCAACACTTAGCCTTGAATGGAGACTTGGAATGATCAATTGCTTGAAGGAATGCTTGAATGCTTGAATGCTTGAATGCTTGAGTATCGTTTCCACGTCTTGTACACATATGTCCTTCTTCTTCATCTACCCAAATGGGAGAGGAAAATGTAGTTTATATACTTGCCAATTAGGGTTGATAGACTGATTTTTCCGACCTTGGGCTGACAAGGAAAGATAATTTTCCAATTTGCAAACAAAAAGACCCGAAGTCCCATAGGAGACCGGGCCCAAAATAGGGCCAGGGACCAGGGCGTTGGGCCCCCTGGTCCTGAAGGACTAGGGCGCTGGGCGCTCTGGTCCCACCTCTCGGGACAGTAGGGTGCAAGGAGGGATCAGGCCAGGGTGCAAGAAAATGCAGTTTTTGGTGTCGTGAGCAAGTTTCGGGGTCTCTATTCAGGTTTCGAGTTGCGTCACCATCGTGAAGACCGAAATGCAGTCGAAATTGCAAGTGTCACAATTTTAGGATGCTACATTTAGCCCCCACTTTAGCGGGAGTATAGGCATACGCTCATACTTTCGGTAAAGTACAAGGAAACAACATTGAAAGACTTTCACCACGTCAAGGAGGCAAGATACACCAAGCCCCCAGTGGACTAAGGATCTTACGACTTCGATTGACAAAGTAAAAGGGAAGATCACGAGGGAGAACCATGACTGTCAGTAGTAAGGTTCCCTCACTATGAGTCATGCAAGAGAAATACCAAAAATTTTCAAGGCAAAGCTAAGTTCGCCAAGAAATTTTCAAGTATCCTGAAGGAATAGACAGGGTGTATGCCCCCCTACGTTAAAGCGATCAAACATGCCTCAACGGGGGTGATTGCTTTAAGTAGTGATACACATAAGAAATAAGAAGGAAAAGGAGCCCATTATCACAAAGATTTAGCCCCCAAGTGTGAGATAAACCCAAGGATAACAGACACAAAACATAAAGCACGGGGTGACTTCGCTTTCCTCGGGGTCAGTATGGTGTATGATAATTCATGTATATCATATGTATGTATGCATAATTGTTCTTCATTCCCCAATCAAGGAAGGTCAACTAGAAGAAGGGAACACATGTGTCTTTTGAGTCAACATGAGAGAGACCAAAAGAGATCTCAATGCTTTGCATCGTCCTCAAGTAGACAACACTAAGGACAACAAATAGAAGAATGAGAATAACATATGGACAAAGTAACAAAAGAGAGGAGGAGAGAATCTGCTATGCTAATGTAACTAGTCTAGCACATCATCTACCCCCCGATCTTCCTGATCAATGTTTCGGGAAGGCAGGGAACACGCTAGAGGAGGAACATCCAACACAGCAGATGGAGCTATCACAAGATCCAAACAAGGGCTATGTACATGTTCCAAGCCACATTGTTCTTGTCTAGGAGCTAGGATAAGTGCTTTAGAGAATTCATTAGATAAATGGTTATCAATATCAACAAGTTCATATTCACTATCAGAAGCAAGAGGAGTAACATTTTCATCATGAATAACATTTTCATCTATATCATCATCAAGATTTATAAAAATAGGATCTTTGACTCGCACAGGATCAAGACCATCATGCATCTTATGTTTAGGAGATTTTGGAGAAAATGGAATAATGCTTGTTGAAGGTGTTTTTGGAGATTGCCAAGTTTGAGAAGCGGCTGCTTGAGCTCTAAGACGACGCTTTCGTCGGCGTTCACGTGCAGATCGATTTCGTCTAGTCTTAGTAGGAAGTGGAGAAGATTGAGGAGGAGGAATGTTCTCATCCTTATCACTTGGGTGTTTAGGTTGTGGTCTCTTAGGCTGGATAATAGGAGAAGAAGAGGGTCTCTTCTCTCTATAAAAGGAAGGAGGAGGAACTGCTCCATATAAAGGGGGAATATTTGGTTTAGGAAGGAGACCAAGTTCATTATGATGAGGAGGTATAGGTCTAATTTTAGAAAGTTTATTCGGCATAGACATAGTCACATCCATAGGAATGGGTTGGGAATCTTCTTGAGGAAAGACATTAGTTTTATCTTTCAAAGGAAGAACTTCCTTCTCAAGAATGATAGGAATATCAAGTTTGGGTGTTCTAGGTTCACTTAGAGATAGGATCATATCTATTTTCCACTTTTGATAAGATTTGAAAAGATGATCACTTCGCGGAGGAAGAGATTGGAATTGTTTAGGCCAAAAATAATCAATAGGAGCACTAGAAGTTCTTTCAGCTGGTTTAAAGAGACTATGATTGACAGTAACAACTTCACCATTATGGGGAAATTTCAAACACTTATGAATAGGAGAGGCAATAGCTTTCATGGAAGATAGCCAAGGATAGCCAAGCTTCACACGAAATTGTTCGGAAGATGGAATAATAGCAAAGTTCACATCAAGGGATTTGTTATGAACTTCAATAGGTAATGTAATAGAACCAATTGCAGGAGAAGAAAATGCATCAAATAATTTCACAACCACATCTGTTTTGTCATAGATCACTTGATTCAATTGCAAAGTAAAAAGAAATTCTTCAGTAATAACATTAACCATGCACGAAGGATCAATAAGCACTCCACGGAAAGGTGTATTCTTGACTTTTGCAACTATGTATAAAGGACCATCAGGTGCCCTGATAGTTTCACTAGAATCAAATGTGATGGAAGGTTCTTTAGGGTTTTCTTGCTGCTCTACAAAGTTTATCACATTCGGAGTTATAGACACAAGACCATTAGATGAGAAAGAAGAATCATTAGCCTCAATCGCTTTAGAGGTATGAGAAGGTAATGGATCAGTAAAAATCTGAAGATTTTGGTTAGGAGGAGCTACAGATGTATTGCCTTTATCATTCACTCCAGAAACAGAGATAGTATTATTATCAATCAAATCTTGAATTTTACCTTTTAACGCAAAACATTTTTCAGTATCATGCCCAGGTTGACGATGAAATTGACAAAAAGATTTGTTATCAACATAGGGTGAAGTAATCTTTGCAGGATCTATTTGCCTTATAGGAGGAAGAGTAAGCACATTTTGTTCCAATAACTTATTCATAATACTATGCAATGATTCATTCAAAGGAGTAAACTTTCTTTCTTTCTTGAAAAACTTAGAAATAGGAGGCACACCTGATGCTGCATTCACATTGTTATTGATGATGTTTTCATTGAATTTGATGGAATCTCTGTTCGGTTTAAACTTCCCAAATGGTTGTTGACTGCTATCACCCTTATCACTCGGAGCCATAGGATGTGATTGTTCCATTTGACTCATAGTCAGTTGATAATTGTGAAGAGTTGCACACAACTGTTGGAAAGAAGTAAACTCAGAAAACAGAAGTTTGTCTCAAATATCTTTTTGTAAATTAGAAATAAAGATTCTTTGAATATCATTGTCAGGCACTGGAAAAGAAATTTGAGCATACAAATTCTTATATCTACCAATGAAATCAGTCACTTTTTCTTTAACACCTTGTTTACAATGCATTAAATCAATCAAAATAACTTTAGGACTTATATTGTTTTGAAATTGTTGAATAAAAGCATTTGCAAGTTGTTCGAAAGAAGTAATAGAATAAGAAGGCAACGAGCAATACCATTGTAGAGCCTTATCTCTTAATGTTCTAGTAAACAGTTTTGCAAGCAACCTTTGGTCATAAGCAAAATCGGTACAAATTGTTTGAAAAGTCTTAACATGTGTTAGAGGATCACCTTTACCATTATAAAGCTCCAAATGCGGGATTTCAACATGTTTAGGAGGGATAGCTCGAACAATGTCAAGAGAAAGTGGGCTCGCAACATCAAATGTGGGCACACTAAACTTAGATTGATTCATAGAGGCAATTTGTTGCTGTAAAGAAGAGACAGTTTGTGCAAGATTGTTAATGGTCGCTTCAGTTGAAGAGTTCATATTAGATGTGTTAGATTGAGATGGAGGTGTTATGTTATTGAAAGAAGGTAGAGAGTAAGGTGGTGAGACACTATGATAATTAGTCATAGGAGATGATTGGACAGGAGGAACAATACAAGGAGGAATGGAATGGTTAAATAAATTGCCCCCTTGCGTCATGTTCATTTGTGGAGATGTAATAGGAACACTTATTGAAGGAATGAATGAAGAAGTTGGATTAAATGAAGGAAGAGGGTTAATTGAAGAAGAAGGATTGCCCCCATGACTAGTGATCATAGGCGGAATGTCTTGTATAGAGGTAGTCATTATGTTTGATGTAAAGGTAGGTATGCTAGCAATAGAAGTTGTCAAAGGAATAGAATGATTGACTTGAGTAGGAGGTTGTGTATAACCTAAAGTTTCGGCACAACTCTTCATAGGCATCACATTCGAATCCACAATGTGTGCAATACCACGCAAAATATCAATTCCATTCTTATCACTTTGAAGCATATGTTTTAGACCCTCAATTAAAGAAAGAGCTTGACTATCGGGGTATTCTTGAGACATCCATTGTCAAAAATCGTCAAATTGGTTATCCAATTTCGCAAGTTGTTCTACAGAAACCTCATGGAGAGCTTCTTCATCATTAGGAGGATTAGAGGAATTACCAATGTCTTCGTTAAAAAGGCTACTCAAATTAGGTTCCATCTCCTCGGTAGTTAAACCTCGGAAAGACTTAATTCTACGGCTTCGTCTAACGGGAATAGTGTAAGTAGGGCTTATTGTTGTAAAACTCATGCACTAGAGAGGGAGAGAAGATTTTGAATTTAGAGGTAGCAAATTTCAGTAAAATCAGCCAATCTCCTAGATTTAAGCTGTTAAATGCAATCACGACAATCTCCCGAAATTTCGGAAAAAATGTCAAGGACCGTGGCGCTCGGAGTGCACACGGTCCTCGCAACTTTTTTTGAAATTTGCAGGGATGAAAGGTATGATGATTTTAGAGCTAATCTGAAAATATTGAGTGATTTTACGATCTGTAGATAGGCCAAATTAAAGTTGCAATCTCAAAATTGAACACTACCAAGATTGTCGAAAAATGCAAAATTTGAATTTTGAAAAAGAGAGGGAAACTGAAATTTTGAATTTTATGATTTTAGAGGGAATGTTAAGAGCAATGCAAGTTTTGAAATTTAAAAAATTGACTCAATTTCACGCCAAATTCAATTTTGAAAGCGGAAATCAAAGTTGTTGTAATTAAGCACTTAATTTCAAAAGTCACAAATTGCAAGAATTTGAATAAAGCACTGAAATTTCGAATGAATGCAAACACAATTTTCAGATTTAGGATAGTAAGAACACAATTTTGACACAAAATTTCAATTTCAACAATTTTTGAATAATTAGAAGCCTTAATCCAAGCAATCACAAGACCAACTTTGACTGTAATTTTGAAAGTGTTATAATTGATAAAATCAACCAAAATTCTGGATTTTAGCAGAAAAATACAGTAAGATCTAGCTCCCGAAATTTCGGAAAAAATGTCGGGGACGATGGCGCTCGGAGTGCACACGGTCCTCGCAACTTTTTTCCAAATTTTTAGGGATGAAAGATATTGTGATTTTATTGCGGAATCCAAAGTTACAGCTGATTTGGAGATGTTTTGATCAATGAAATTGTCGGACAAAGGTTGAATCAAGAGGGTTTTAAAAATTAGGGTTTTGACAATTAACCACTTAATTTTCAAAATTAAAGTACAAATATGAACTGATAATTTGTAATAGAAGAGTAGATCTGAAATAAGCATTAACAATTAAACATTTCGCAATCTCAATTACTAAAAAGAAAATTTAGGGTTTTTATGCAATTAACCTCTAAAATTTTGCAAAAGATCAAACATGGAAATGTAATCAAGGAATCCAATTTTCAGATCTAACCATGAATAATCAGAAAGGATTTTCATGTCGGGTTCACCAAAATGTAAAGCGGAAAACGATTGAACCCTAGTTGCTCTCCCCTCTTCCAACTCCAAGGAGAGAGAAGGGAGGTTACTAGGGTTGACGGTTTTCACTTAGGGGAGACTTTACATTCAAAAGAGGGGTTGAAACCCACAAGATCCAATCCCATGCAAGGCAAGATTGGATTCTAAATGAGTTTCAAGGGTTAAGACAACAAGGCTACCCTCTTTTGTAAAGAATGTGCATAGAATGATCAAGCTAGGAATGCATAGAAAGTGAGAAAGATTCACTTATAAACTGAGATAGGGATATAGGATGAAGCTACGGACCTGGAATTAGCAGTAAAATGTCGATACGGCGCTGTCTTGCAAATTTGAGCAAAAGTTGACGGGACGATGGTGCCCGGCATGCACACAGTCCTCCGAAAAATCCACGAAATGAAGGGGGATCTGTTCGTCTCTGCACAAGGATTCCAGATCTTCAATTTCAGTTGCGTACCTGCAACCTACATACAGAAAAACGAAGACGATTGGGGGGTTAGGGATTAGGGGTTTGCCCTTAGGTCAAACCCTGGTTTTGGAATTAACCAAGAAATGAGAAATGATGTAAACGTAAATGTTTGTAATGTAAAACAAGTACTAATACCTTGTTGTAAGGATGTTTGTATCCTTATGTGCGAAGGTATAGATGTTGTTATATGTTGTATGTTGTATGTTGTATGTTGTAGTATGTGATCTCCTCTTCAATGGTTGAATCCTTGTCTTGAATGCAACACTTAGCCTTGAATGGAGACTTGGAATGATCAATTGCTTGAAGGAATGCTTGAATGCTTGAATGCTTGAATGCTTGAGTATCGTTTCCACATCTTGTACACATATGTCCTTCTTCTTCATCTACCCAAATGGGAGAGGAAAATGTAGTTTATATACTTGCCAATTAGGGTTGATAGACTGATTTTTCTGACCTTGGGCTGACAAGGAAAGATAATTTTCCAATTTGCAAACAAAAAGACCCGAAGTCCCATAGGAGACCGGGCCCAAAATAGGGCCAGGGACCAGGGCGCTGGGTGCCCTGGTCCTGAAGGACCAGGGCACTGGGCGCTCTGGTCCCACCTCCCGGGACAGTAGGGTGCAAGGAGGGATCAGGCCAGGGTGCAAGAAAATGCAGTTTTTGGTGTCGTGAGCAAGTTTCGGGGTCTCCATTCAGGTTTCGTGTTGCATTGCCATCGTGAAGACCGAAATGCAGTCGAAATTGCAAGTGTCGCAATTTTAGGACGCTACAGGGTTCAAACACATTTACTTAGGTGTACTAAATAGTTAATACCACATCAAGTGGATTAGACCGCTCTTCAATAACACTTAATATTTTCTCATGATCTTCACTATCTAGTCTCCACTTTTGAGACCGCTCGCGACATGGAACTGTATGAAGAATAGGCCAACAACAATGACCAAGTGGCATATACCTTGTTGTCAATTTGGTATTCAGTGAAATGAATCCCATGTTGAACAATTTTAACTTGTTTGAAATATGTCCCCTGCACTACAACTAGCCTACATACATGTATAAGAAATGAGAAATTAAAAATTTGCGTAAGCTGTGTATAAAAATTAAAATGTGCACATGTGAATTTAAAATAAATTAATTAATTTAAACATTCAAATCAGTTCAAACTCGTGGGAAAGGACATTCCATCGCTCATTTCATATTTTGTTAACTTCTTTCTCTCTTCTGTGCAACGCAATAAATAATAACTAACACCTTTTATATTTCCATATTTTGCTATGACTACAAAAATACCTCCTGCAATTTGAAACAAGTTATAAATTTAAAATGTACTCAATTAAAAAGTTATAATTTATTTACATACATGTGCACACAATAATTTTTAAAGGAAATATATATATAATAAATATGTATACCTTTTTTTAATCAATCCTGAAATATGGTCATAATCAACAGAAATCAAAGGAATGTCTTCAAAGATTTCATCCTCATTTTCGTAGTATGTGTCAGTAACATCTAGTGGCACCAATTTCCATTCACTAACATATCCAAGCTCTTGGTTTTTGCAATCAACATAGTTTTCCAAAATGCAATCAAAACAAAAACATGAATAATCCCTCATGTACAATGTCCATGGGCGATTATATGTACCCATGACACAATGAAAAGATCTTGTCCTCTCCATGCTCTTGCATCCATGCATTGATCTTCTATCCACATATGTGAAATGTACATGTGTACACAAACATACATTTCAAGATGTTTTTAAACATTTGAACTAAACATTTTTTAAAATTAAAAAGAATGTTTTAAAACATTAAAAGAGATCACGTACCGGTTATCTCCCAAAACACTCTATATGGAATGGGCCTGTATGTTCTCAGTGATGAGCTAGGGTAATTAGGTTGCACAAAGTTTTTCTTACACCATTCAACAACATCATGTACATCATCTATACGATCTCCTATATAATTTATTTGATGTTTTCTTAGAGCACGTTTGATAGAAGCTCCTGCACCATCATGTTCACCCTTTCCATGACCACTCTAAAAAAAACTCCAAACATGTGGTATTTTGTCATTTTGATGATATCTACATAGTTCATAAAATGGCCTCGAATATTTGAATTGTGTCATATATCCATCAGACCAAACAAAATGTTTAACTATTCTTATGCCTCTTTCAAATATTCAAAACACTTCTTAAAGCAATCTTGTACAAAAAGTGTATTATGCTCCTTATCATCACTAATATAGAAGTGGTACACTTTCTTAATGACACGATTTTCAAATGTACTAACAACACCATCCAAATCTATTTGTCCATTTCGATAACACACATGCACCATAATAGTGATTTGCTTTAAAAAGTAATGCTCTAATTGAATCTCTTTTTGATGTGCAAAAGAGTTATTTTCTACGAAATCTACTACGGATAGAATAGTTCCAAGTGGGAAAGTGTCTCTTAATATTTGAAATTGTTGTGCTTGCCACTTGGAAAAAAAACCATGGCATATGTATGGTTTTATCAACTTATGAAAAATTTTCATAAATGTTTCAATAGGTATCTCCTCTTCTACATAATCTAACCTTGTAGATTCCTTTCCAAATTTGTTTCAAATTTTTTGTACTTGTAACTCTTGCATTTTACCATATTTTTCATGTCAGTATCTTCATCTGTCAAAGGCAATTTAGCCAACTCCCCACATGTTCCACAAATTCCTTTTATACAATTTATTTGACTAGTTGCATTATCATCTGATTTATCACATAAGATGGATGCTATGAATTGACTTGTTTGTTTCGGAGGAGCTTTTTCATAACCATCACTATCTTCTCTAATATTTTGAAATGCTTGATAGTACAGATCAAATTCAATGTGATAAAGACCACAAAATTTTTCGAAGACTTTGTTTACCTTCACAAAATATGGCCTTAACATTTCAAACATGGTTTGTCCAATGTTTATATGAGGGTTTGTTTTAGTAAACAATACATATAATTCATGTTTTGTTGTGTCTAACCAATGTTTTACATGGAGATCATAATGATCAGGGCCAATCCTTTGCTTGATAACATCTATATTGTTTGATGAAGGACGAGTATTATCATTCCCAAAACTTGCAACCAAGTTCCTAACAACATCTTCAATTCTATCAGAATGAGGAGCTCTACACATAATTGCCCAATTCCCTTTTGAGGTAGTATCATCCAAACTCCTTCTCCTTTTCACATATTTTGATATTTTCCTTCTACTAAAACCAAACTCAGATGACATTGAAGAGATTATCTTTTTTGAGGCAATATTTGATTTAGTAAAGATGTCAACATCACTCTTCTTGAAATGGTCTTATCTACTGTTCGAGATTTTTTACCAATGTTCACGAAACCTTTCTTAACATTATCAACAATAGATTTTTGTAGCTGAGAATTTTTCTTCTTTTGAATTATTATATCTATACCCAACAATTTTAGTGGATCTATTAAGTCTTTCTGAGTAAGTACAATTGATAACAATTGACCTTTCTCTAGTGTAGTATCAAGATTATTGAAATGAGACATTATTTCTTTTGCACTTTTATTCATTAACCTCCTTTTAGTATTTGTAGGTTCTTCACTGAGACGTTTCAACTCATTCACATTCATTTCAAGTAAATGATCTAAATTTTTATAAGAAATAGTTCTCTTCACCTGTTTAGCTAGATCCACAATATGCTCATCCATACCGGTAGGAGGTAAGGAGCCTGATCCCTCTCCTTCGACCTCCATTGGTTCAACTTTGGCAAGATCCTCCCTATGTTCTTCAACAAGTTTGTTTTCCTCAACTCCCACTTGAGAACTTCCTTCTTCTCGAGCCCATTCTACACATAATTTAAGATGACAGAGAATATTTTTTAATGCAATGAAAGTCCAAGTATAATTTGAAACCAAATTTCCAAGTGATAATAAGACCTAAATATTATGTCATAATAGGTGGACATTATGTCATATTTAAGACCTATTATTGCATAATAGGTCCTAATATCACATGTAATAGGTCCTAATATCTGCATAATATGGGTCTTAAGGGGACTCAAGTATACTGTGAAATCTTTTTGCATACGTGGTCATATTAAGTCATAATAGAACCTATTATGACATAATTGGTTCTATTATGTCATATTTAAGACCTATAATCACATAATAAGTCCTAATATCACATAATATAGGTCTTAAGGGGAATCAAGTATAATGTGAAATGTATTTGCATATGTGGTCATATTAAGTCATATTAAGACCTATTATGTCAAATTTAAGACCTATTATCGCACAAGAGGTCCTAATATCATACATTAGGTCCTAATATATCACATAATATAGGTCTTATTATGATATAATAGGTCTTACTATGACTTAATATGACCACGTATACAAATAAATTTCACATTATACTTGACTCCCCTTAAGACCTATATTATGTGATATTAGGACCTATTATGTGATTATAGGTCTTAAATATGACATACTAGAACCTATTATGACATAATAGGTCTTATTATGTCTTAATATGACCACACATGCAAAAAAAATCACATTATACTTGAGTCCCCTTAAGACCTATATTATGTAGATATTAGGACCTATTACATGTGATATTAGGACCTAAATTATGTGATAATGCATCATTAATATCACATACATAATAGGCCCTCATATCACATAATATAGGTCTTAAGGGGACTCAAGTATATAATGTGAATTAATTTTTATATGTGGTCATATTAAATCATAATAAGACCTATTATGTCAGAATAGGTTCTATTATGTCATATTTAAGATAGGTATTATCACAAATAATAGGTCCTAATATCACATAATAGGTCCTAGTACCACATAATATAGGTCTTAAAGGGACTCAAGTATAATGTGAAATATTATTGCATACACTTGAAAACAAAGTAGACACAATGTTTGTTTGTTTGAAAGTGTTTGATTGTTTTGATCATGCAAGCACAAATCCTAGGGCCGGTTGGGACAATAGTTGTTGAATCTCACTTGGGGGGGTTACCCTTGTTGGCATTGCACACTCTAATGAGAATTGAAGGTATTGTCATTGATGGAAACCTTGTAACCTTGTGGATACCTCTAGGCAACCTTGTGGCATTCATATCGTAAACCACCGGCAAGCACAACCACCAGCAGGCACATGCACCGACACCGGCAAACACTTCACCGACATCGACAATAATGTATACCGGCACCCCAGCCGACGGGAACAAACTTTTGTTTATTGTATTTAATTGTAAATATATTTTGCAAAGCTGACATGGCATATTGTAATAGACTCATATATGTATGAGATCTTGTAAATCATTTTGATATAGAGGATGAATATGGTAGAAGTGATAAGGGAATATTAAGGCAGATTTTGTATAAGGTTATGGTTATAGTATGAGCTTAAACCGGTACTGAACCTGGCATAGAAGATGCTGAATTGTAGTAGTACATTACTTTGGATTCTCATAATCCATTTTGTAAGTCAGTGAGACTTCCATTTTGTAAATTGAGCAGTGAGCTCTAGGCAGTTGGCCTTCTTGCATGTGCAGGCACCAGATTGTAAGTAATATCCATTCATTGGCTAGTGAGTGAATATTGTGGGTCACAAATCCCATAGAGGTTTTTCCCACACTGGGTTTCCTCATTAAAAATCTTGTGTTATGGTGTGTTTTCTATGCTGTCTTTATTGTTCCTATTTACTGCATTAATTCTTATTTACCGGAACATAATTCAGGAATGCAAAATACTTAATAAAGTCAAATATTTTGTTAACCGGTTAGATAAGGATTCACCCCCCCCCCTCTTAGTATCTTTGGGACTGTCATTAATCCTAACAACCTTGATCTATATAATTCAAAGTGGATACTTAGGTGCTTGACCCCACTGGCTCCCCTCCACGACAATCACTTCTCTGAGGCAGCCAAGCACCAGTGCCCACAAAAACTCCTCGTGGTGAACTTTGTATCTCTATTAAGAACCGTATTTGTGTGAGTCGCTCTAGAGATTTGACCTCCTACCCCAACAACTAGAAGGTTTTGGGCTTCTAACACAAAAAAGGCACTAGTAAGGGCATCCATATAGGTGGAAATAGATCCGGTGAGTTAATGTCACTATTGTATTCCAACACCCATTGCTTGTAACTTTCATTACCATCACTTTTATTTATAGTGGTTTGAAAGAGCTTGGCTTTAGCTTGTTACCACTTTGGGTCGTTCCCTCTCACTAAGCCTTAGGGCTACTCGACAGGCAAGCCCCTTCTAAGGATAAAACAAAAAGAGCCTATTGTTCAAGACACAAAAGACAAGTTTGTTAATTTTAGAGCACCAATTGAAGTGTTTGCTAAACTTAAAAGACACTTGGTTTCAAAATTTAAATTAAATTATATATTTATGGACTATCTAAATGACATTATAAATTATAAATTATAAATTATAAATTATAAATGGGAAAGAGAGGGGTCCTAAAGATCTAAATTTTAAATTAAAATTATCTATTATAAATGGACTTAAGGGGGGGGAGAAAATGTCAATTACACAAGAAGCAAGTTAATGGAATTTGAAATGCAAGTACACACATTACTTCAAATTAAAACAAAATTATTTTTAATTAAAACAAGATTATTTTTAATCCTACTATTTCCAATTTATTTAATAAAAATAACATCATTTAGAATTAATTAAGATAGAATTATTATATAAATTAAATTAATTTAATTTAATCAAGGAAAACTTTAAGAAACCCCCCCCCCCCCTCGGACAAGGTGTAAAAACCTAGCGAAAGGTGTGTAATTATAGAGGAAAATTTTAATTTTACTGGCAAAATTTTGCGGTTTACAGAGAAAAAATAATAATCTCCATTGGTGAATCATTCATGATCGCTCAAAGTTTGTGAAAAATCCAGGCAAACTGTAATATTTTTAAAACCAAAAAATTATTTGCATGGGCAAATTGTAATGATTTTAAAACTAGAAAAAATATTTGCATTGGCGATTTCAACCTATTTTCAAACCATTAAAAAAATATATTGGTGATTTCAACCTATTTTCAAACCATAAAAAAATATATTGGCGATTTCAACCTATTTTCAAACCATAAAAAAAATATATTGGTGATTTCAAGATATTTTCAAACCATAAAAAAAACATATTGGTGATTTTAACCTTTTTCCAAAATGTTAAAAAAATACATTGGCACCTCAACAGTCCCTGTCAAGTCATTAAAACACATGGCACACAACCGTCAACTCTCTGCCTGAAAGACTGCCCATTAGAAAATCTCGCAACCTAGAAACAAGCCCTTATGACTCTATCTCCAACTCACAAGCTGAAAATGTTAAGCCTTCATAACCTCAAGATTTAGCGAGTGAGGGAAACTGAACCACCACTCGCCAATTCTTGACCATAAAATGTTAAGTCTTCGTCACCGCAGCGACTTGGAGATAGTGGTAACTTTAACCCTTTTCGCATACTTGCCAACATATAATTGTTTATCTCTTAACCTCTAGCACTTCACTTGCAAGCTCACGGATTGATCAGGTCTTAAGACATTTAACTTCGCGAGCTAGCGATAACCATAAAACTTAACCACAAACTATCTAGTTGCTTGCTCGTGACCTAAAAATGCTAACATTAAATAAACATGAGAGCTAGTGACAACTGTATGGAATGAGTTACTCGCTAACTCTCATAGCTATAATGTATGACATCAAACCAACTCGAGACCTCATGACCAAAGCAATTTCATTAACAATCTCTAGCTTGGTAACATAAAACGCTAACACCCAAAAAGATAGAGACCTCACGATGTAAACCCAAACCAACTTGTTGCCAACTTGCGGCTTGACCACATCTTCAAACATTTTACCTTGCAAGATGGTGATAACCATAAAAATTAACCACAAACTATCTAGTCGCTAACTCGTGACCTAAAAATGCTAACATTAAACAAACATGAGAGCTAGTGACAACTGTGGTGGCAAGCTAATATGTACGAGGAATTTTTAAGGATTGGATGCCGACTCATTCCTGATGGACTAGTTTGAAGGTTTCTCTTTGAGTCGAGGTTGATTAGACAAGTGAGGATGACACTTTCAGAGGCATAAAAGGATTGGATAGCTTCTGAGTTAGAGATGGGAGATCATGGATTTCTCTGAGAAATCAGAGGTTGCTTGTTGTCAGGGATTCTGAAGCAGAATTTTTACAATCAATGAGGAATAAAATCAAAACAAAATCGTTCACATAAGATGAGCCTTAGCAGGATGTAGTGGATTTGATAGGCATGACTTCTAGAGTCTAGAGTCATGTTGAAAAGAACCAAAATGATGATTTTTCACATGAATGAGCATCATAGATGAAGTGTTAAAAAATTATAAATACAATGGAGTGGTGACTTAATTGGTAGAAGAGAAAAGAAACCTTTTTCATTATCTGAGAGTGGTTTTTTCCTCAGAAAGGAAGATGATGTTTGAGTAGGGTTGTGTATGGAATTGTTGTGTGCTCTGTGATACTGGATGGGTGTTTTTTTGTTTTCTCCTGTGTGAGTTTGTTTATTGTTAGAGGGGTTTTGAAAGTGAGAAGGATTGCTAGAGGGGGTGTGAAAGCCTTTTCTTATCAAGAAAGGCCATGCATGGCATATCCTCTGCTTCTACTCTGCCACAAGATGGTAAGGGGTTTGAAGAAGGAGCCCACAGAGGAATGAAAGAAGGATTTGTTAGGGTGGGGAGTAGCATCTAGTCATCTTTGTGACGACATGGAAGCTACGACCCCTCCCCAACATATTACATTTACCCTAAATCTCTTGTTTCGACTTTCCCTGATCCTGGGCATGAAGGCTTGAGCTCCTCTTTCCATTTTCTTTGTTCTTGGGCATGAAGGTTGAAGCTCCTCCTCTATTTTAATTTTTAGGGGTGACTTTACTTCTTGCTAGGTCCTAGTATCCCTTTTGAGAAGGGAAATGATTTGTTGGATAGAATGTAACATCTCACATTCCATCTAAAGGCATCAGAGTGATAATGGCATGGCTCAATCAATTTTGCTTCTGAAAATTTTTATTCATGACCAACACATGGATAAAGAATATTTTTGTAACAGAATTTTGCATATGGCCTTTTAGGCCTAATTGCTGAGATTAAATGTTCTATTGACATGTGTCTCTTGGCCTTAAGCTTGTTGCTCCCTTTTCTTCTATAAAAAGGAAAATCAAGGCCATTGGAAGGGTTCCTTTTGGGGGGTCTCTTGAGGGTTCCAAAATTTTGGTGTCTTTGGGGTTCCTTTTCTGCTTTCAGTAGTGATTCTAGGCTCTAGGTGAAGGGAGCAAGTTGTATAGTCATTTATAGAGCAAATAAAAAGCATTTTGTGTCAAGATTTGTGCAGGTTCTTGAAGAAGTTATATATAAATTTATTATGGGATGGAAGTAGTAATTTTATTCAATAGAAATTAAATTCCTAATCTATTTCTCTCCGGTGTATAATTCTATCTCTTTTCAAACGATCAGAATCATGAGTTTTTTCATTTGTTGCATTGTTATTGTGTATGTAATTTTTCATTTAATGCTTCCTATTATGCCAAAGAATGCAAAATTTATGTTAGTTTGCAATCATATTAAGGATTCACCTGAATCACCTCATTGTAATTGGTGGGCGGATTACTTAAGGAAAGAGGGTTTTGAGGTCCCAGAAAACTTGTCAAACATACCGATGGATAAGATATAGGAAATATTGAATGTTCATAGCGGAATATATATATATATATATATATTAATATAATTTATATTCATATATACACATAGAATGGCAAGGATACAAAGGTCGAGATACATGTTGATTATAGGTATGAGGAAATGCCAACTTTATAATTATGGAGGAGAGAAAACATGTACATGATAGTCATAGATCACCTCCATATATATTACATAAACATCCATAGCATATAAAATCATAAGAGTATTAATAATGAAAGTATTAAACACCACAATAGATAGGAATATAACATAATCAGTAAAACATGCATGCAACTCAATTAAAGGGAATATCTTTTGAGGATCCAATTCCATGATAGATGTTATAGAAAAATCACACTTTCATAACCAAAGGAAAACAAGAAAACATATTCACCCACAATGAATCAACTATTATAACTGGAAGGTCACTTCACCAAGAGAACATCAAGACAATAGACCAGTGCCTTATCCTAGGGCATAGAGTCACTTACAACTCAAAGACAACCTGATAATAAACTTCAATAAGATTCATTTGCAGATAAATAGGAATAAATATGTCATTACATACACAACCTAGATTCATACAAATGATATGATCATCAGATTTGTATTTAAAAAAATGATTCAAAAAAATGATTTAATCATCAGATTTGTATTCCATAATCTGCCTTGCAGACACGTAAATTGAAAAACCCTTGACCATTCAATTCATAATGAAAACATAAGTTCAACACAAAGACAATTATGTGAAGATCTCAAACTGCAAATGATATTGATATTATATTCATAATGATATCAGAAAGTAAATTCAAAATGCGATTCAGCTATGCACTTATCAAATTCTTGAATAGTTGAACTATTATAACTGTATCAGAGTTTTCAACTTCAATAAAAGTGGCCAACTGGCCCATCCCTCTCCAATTAATCTTGGAATCCTTTTATAAGATGAGGATGCAACAAGCTTAGAATTACTTTGAGGAATCTTGGGTAGCAACCTGACATTTCTTCTTTTTCTTTAGCATGGCTTGCCACCTGTCCACCTCTTTGTCTGTTGGCCAACTGAATGCCTTTACCTCTTCCAACTTTGCAACTAAATCTATCCATCTAGTATCTGTAACTACCTTGACCTCAACAATAAACTTTGCATGGTCAACCTCAACCTTGAACAATGAATTAAGCATATTGTTAAGGAAATTAGCATCAACCTGATCTATATGCTTGATTATTTCTTCTTCCTCCAGAATCAAATCAAATTCGCTTGTCCAATCAGAAACTTATTTCAATTCTCCATTACTACCATAAATTGAAGGAATCAATTTACTATAACCTTCCCCAAATGTGTGCAATTTTTCATTTATAAGCACATCCTTCCTGTGAAAAATGCATAAGCTGAATTCATTACCTCCACCATGTCTTTAGTGTCATTGATCTTGGGAGGGAACTCATCACTATACAACATTGCAGTATCTATCTTATCCATTAATTTTCTTCTTCCTGACCAAACATTGAACAAAGATCCAAGAAAAGAGATAGCCTCAGAGGATGTTTTACTTGCCTCTTTCAAAGAAATGTGTAAATCATGCACTACCATCAATTTTCCTTTCAATACAATAATCCCGTGTTTCAGAATTCCTGACACAACAGAGATAGCCTTGAGATTTTGTTGCTTGTCAAGATTTTCAAATTTCTCTATGTATTCTTCCATTTTTGTTGTCATATCAGCTAGTATTTCTTGTACTTATTCTGTAATTTGTATTGGAGGGGGCTCATTTGCAATTTTTTATTTCAACTCCACTAACTCTTCCTCCAAAGCACCCTTCTTCATCAGTGTCTCTTCATATTTTTTAGATAATGCAATCAATTGGTTATATGTTTATGTGTATCTTCTTGACAAATCCTCTGTTTTTGATAAATTCATGAAGGAAACTTGAGTCAAAAATGAGGCAATCTCCATGTCACTTGTGTTCTGCAAATTCCAGATCATTCTGCCAGCTTTCTTTTCTACTTGGATATTTAGAAGGTGGGGCTTTTGAGTGGAAGGGGCCAAAGACCAAGCAGCAAGTGTCTTTGACTTAGGATTAAATGTTGATCCTCTTATTACATCTCCAATTTCAAATTCTGTTTTAAACATTGGGTCCTCTTGCTTCCTAATCTGATCAATAATAAAAATAGACTAGATATCCCAGTCAGACATCATAATCATACCAATAATCTTAATCAATTATCTTTCTTGTTCCATAGATATTTCCCTGTCAGGATCATATTCCTACAGTGCCTTGATGATCTCCTCTTTCTTTTCTACATTTCCTTCCTCTATGATCAGATTTTGTCTTAATTAATTTTGTTTCAACCTTGTCAAAAAACTTTTAAATTCATCTGACTTAATAAATTCATCATCTTTCATGAACTCATTTGACAACATCACACACTCATCAAAGCCTTGAGCAAGGGATTCATTTGTGTCTCCATGTTCTTCATTTTTCCTGCTTCTCTAAGATGTGTCCTTATTTGATGAAAGTAGTGTCCTTTTTTTATAACAATTACTCTAGTAGGGTCTATCCTCACAATTGCACCGACCTCTTTGGTTTTTTGTTTCTTTGTAGGTGGCACTTGGGTAGATTGAACTTCATCCCCACTCTCTACATCATCAGAAAACACAATAAGTGGCCTCTTTCCATGTGAAGATTGTATATCTTGGGGGTCTTGCTGTTGAGCAGCCACTTCTGGAATTTTAGGCATTTGTTCCATCAGAGTTTCATATAAACTCAGCATTCTGTTAATCCTCTCCAGGTACGAGTTATCGGGGCAAAAACCTGAGAAACTAGGGTCAACAACCTTCAATTCTGCTTCAACTCTCATCAATTTTTTTCCATTTTCTTCTCCTTTCTTGTACTTCCTCTTTTCTCAGCAAATTTCTAACCACATCTTCATCTTCCAATGGTTCATGGTCCTTTATTGTGGCCCAAGGTGTCATTTTTGGCAATGCACATTTAATAAATTGTTCAGGATCACAGAATCTAGACACATCATTAACCAACCTATATTGTTTAAGGAAATTGTTTACTTCATCAAAGGAATTCCTACCAATGGTAAAATCAGACACAACCCAAAGCCTAGGAAGAAAAGAACCCTCCATGTGTCTATCAAGGTATTCTTTTTCAACTAGGGTCGATTGCCAAATAAACTCCATAAAAGAAAACCTAATTGGAACAAATTTTGGTCAAATATGGGGAGGCTGAGGACACCCATAGAATCTAATCATAGTAAAGTTATCAAAAAAGAAAAATTGTCCCCAGTTATGTGAAATAGACTTGTTTGGACCATACTGGTAAGGTCTCAAAACTCTTCTAACATTAATTGACAATCTTTCCCTATTTATTCCTAGCATTTCCATAATTGGCAAAACAATCCAATTTTCAAAGAAAAAGAAAGAAGAATGGGGAGAACTACTGTCATAAACCTGGGTCTATCTTTGTATTGGCATTAAGACACCCAATTCTTCTTTGAAAAGCTCCAATTCTTTATCCATGAACTCAACATTATAGAACAATGTTAAATGCATCAACAATGAATAATGCTTAAATGTAGGGATGGGTGCACCACTCTGAATTTCAACTAGAGCATTATGAATTTGTTCAACCACATAGCCCAAATAATCATAATCTTTGTTAACATCTGGGTATTGAATGTCCATAGCCATCATCAGTAATTCACTTGACACTATTGAATCTCCATCAAAACCCAACACTCTGCATAATCCATAGATTGTACAATGTATAAAATGGTGGAAAGGTGTGATGTCAAATGGTGGTTTGATACTATCTGGAATTATAACCAGTTTCCTATTCATCCTAGGCATGTATCTGGGCATTGCATGCTTCTTGATAACACCTTTGTATTTGTCAAAATTGTTTGCAATCCACTCCAAATCTATATTTGTACATGCAGCACCAGTAATTTGGAAAGCTTGAATGAAGTTATCTCTATTAATTGAAACTAGGGTAGATTGGATCTTTCTTCTGATTACCCTATATACTGGGCAATAGCGTTTGGCCAACTCTTTGATCAAATCCACATCAACATACACATCTGGCATAATTAACTTTGCCATATTTAAATCCCAAGGGTTTGACATTGGGACACCCTTAACCCTATTATTCTAGAAATAATGAAATGGACCAGTACCAGTCATATGAAGTGTGGTCAGGTTTCTGTATTGGCTCCATAAATCTTTCCATACCAAATCATTTGTATTCAAAGCAACAGAAGTCCTTGGCAGCAAATCTACAAATTATTCTTTGTATTTCTTATCCTTCTTTTCCTTAGTGGCCTTGGGCTTGGAACCTCCACTTGTCATGGCCTTGTGCTTGGAACCTCTAGTTCCACTCTTCTCCTTGCTCATTTTAGCTACAGGAGAAAAACTTAACCAATTTCCTGAAACTTTGCCACACCCAACCCTCTGAATTCTCCAACGTTGCTTCAGAGCTCAATTCACTGGATTACCTCGAAGATAGAATGCATTAATTCTTATGCAATTATATAAAATCTCAGCTCGATCATGCAATTTATGGTATTTGGGCGTCATCACTTCTCTCATCAATTGGCACACTTTCATGAACTAGCTATTATGGTATTAATTCAAAGCTGAAGTACTAGAGAAAAATTTGAATTCCTGCCCTTCTATTTGATTGGCGATTGCCATTCAAAACTTTTACAGAACCCGACAAACAAGTCCACGTGTCAATCCCCATCTTTAATTGCAAACTCACAACCGGTTATAACAATTTGGAAAGTAATCGGTGAGTTAGCAACAATGCTACCAAATCCTCTTAATTGCAAGCTCGCAACCCCTTTTTACGAATCCTCAAAGAATCTCATGAGTGAGAGACAATCATTGATCTTCATCAAGCCCTTCAGTTGCAACCTCCCAATAGCATTTGTAATATTCTTTCTTTACCTGCGAGTTGGCGACCACTGCAAATCTAACAAAACAACTTATTTCATCGCAAGCTCATAACTCATAACTCAAAACTTAATTTAACCAATATCACATGCTCACAACACTTTTTGACTTAAGACTTACAGACCCGCGAGCATGCAATGACCACAAAATTAGACCAAAACTTACCTATCACCAGATCGCAACATAAAATGCTAAAAACTTCAAAACCTGCGAGCAAGTGACGAAACCAACTAAGTTGTGATACCAACCACATCACATGATCACAAATTAAAATAACTTAACCATGAACACCTCACGACCTTGCGATAACATAAAATCACACCTTGTTGCAACCTCATAACATAAAATGGTCAAGTGCAAAACATCTTGTGAGGTAGCGACAACTAAAATCTCCCAGTACTCGCAAGCTCCCAACTTAAACTGACTTGATGATAAAGGACATGCGAGCTAGTGATAACCATAAAATATCAAAATATTTATCTCTTGACCGCAACGAACCAGCGAGTACCAACAAAAATCAATGTTTTATGTTAATTACCTTCATAAATAGGTGCAAGTAGTAGCACACAGACCATTAATGATTACTCGCTAACTCTCGCAGCTATAATGCATGGCATCAGACCTATTTGAGACCTCGTGACCAAAACAATTTCATTAACAATCTCCAGCTCGCTAACATAAAATGCTAACACCCAAAAACCTAGAGACCTCATGATTTAAATCCAAACCAACACTCGCTAACTCGCCACTTAAATTGTTAAACATGAAATTTATCTGTGAGTTAGAGATGAAACATTAAACATGTCTCATTGTCTAACCAACCATATGACCACACTTGATGTTGACATGGACAAATAAAGAGAGGACAACTCAAATTTTCAATGCTCGACAACTTCAGTTTACTAGCCAACTGAGACAAAACAAACACAAAACCGTAATTGCCATGAACATCAAGTTAAGCATTTAATGTAGAATAGTAGAAAGGTTCTAACAGTTATGCAATATGAAAAATTTTATAGATCTTGTGACATAAATTGTTGAATTTCATGTTCAACATAATGTGGAACCAATTTACTAATAATTCAATTTCACAATTAAAAATATGAAATAAGTATCCGTTCTGATTGACAAATTCAAGGAATATGATATCAAAAATCATCAATGACAACTATAGTATTGCAAATTGTAATATGACTCAAGAACTGTAGTATAAATATCTATAAACTGACTGCTAATTCACTTCAGTGACTCAGTCTAAGGCTTCTATATCCCAAATGGTCTCAAGATCTAGAAATTGACTAGTACTAACAGGTTCATCTTCATTCTGAGTCGGGTATTCAAAAATTTCTTCAACTTCATGCTGACTATGAGTCTATGATCCATCATTTGTCTCAACACTAACAGTAGCACCACCATCTTTAAAAGTGTTACACAACCCTCGTCTTTCATGCATAGAATTCCAGATTGCTAGTGCCCTTTCATATGGAAAATTTCTAACATTATACTGAGTTACAAACAACCTAAAGAAAGTTTCCAATTTTTTGTCTAATTTGTTTCTGATCTTTGATTTCAAAAGCCCTAATGCACTGAAAACTTTCTCATCTTCCACCGACCCCAATATCATTGTTTGACATAAATAAGCAAGTTTAAAATATTCTGGTATTGCAATATGCAATACTTCACTTTGATCTATCCTTTTCCAAAGCCTTGTGATTGATCCAAGTTCAAATGGATTCTCCAAGTCAACCAACTGTTGTTTCATACACAATGCAAAGCATTTACATTATTTTTTAAGATGATCTGAATTTAAAATTCTTTCTGTTGGCTGTCCATTGCAATATGCAGCTTTTGAAAATGTCAATATCAATTCCCCTAGTTTTTTATGAAACACCTTTGCATCATTTGGATTATCTCCAATTGAATGCCAAAATTGAGAATACACACAACCCCTGGCTTCAAGTATTTCTTCTTGAGGAAATATTTCATGAATCTTAGTTGAAAGTTCATATGCAATAGACTTTAAATTGTCACTAACAGATTTAACAATCCTGTCAAAATCTTCCTTTTTAACTAGTAGTGCTCTGCCTCGCTTGCCCGTCCTAGATTGGTGCATTGGTATCTGAAATCCTTTTACAAAGACACACAACTCATTTTTTGCATTGAAATGTAAAAATATTTCAGCATGATTCAAATTTGTAATTATCTGCCACCTAAAAAAATTTGGGCTTTGCCTTGTTAGATCTGAATATAGACCTTCCAGGCCCAAGCATGTCAATTTATGTAGAGTTCTATACTCATTGATATACATATTTCTATCTTGGGCTTTCTTAACAAGTTTGTTCATTGAATCTAGCATGGGGAGAAGACTAGCTAAAGTTAACAAAGTCTCTATATCACTTAACTTATGTAAGAGATCAGGAGCTTTGTCTACTATGAGGCATTGCTCATACATTAATCTGATCAAGGATTGATATTCTGTTAGAACTTGTTCCGCTGGCCCATGCAAGGACATCCATATGGTCTCAACATCCCTGAGAAGCTTGTTTCCTATTGTTACTCCCTCAACAAAAATCTAAAATTCGGCAAAACATTTAGGACTTCAGCAGAAGTATGAGTGGAGCTTGTGGACCAGATCTTCAACTTTTGACACTGTAGGGAAATTGCTTACAATTCTATATGCTAAATTCATTCGATGGGCCATGCAGTGAATGACAACCATGTATGGTGCAATACTAGTTTGTAATCTTGCGCAAAGACCAGTCCTTTGACCTTGCATAACTGCAGCTCCATCAGCTCCAACACACACCAACTTCTTGTCAATTGTCAATTCATCCATACTAGCAATTTCATTCAAAGCTTTCTTAACTTCCAACTATAAATTTTTTGTTGTTGAATTGCCCCTCATTTTATGAACATAGAGTAGATGAGCTCGGCGGATGTGTTCTTTTACGGTATACACATGCATATAGACCCAAGCAGTGTTATCTACCACAGTAACTTCATATATGGATAATGAAATGAATTTTGACTCTTTTACACTCTCCTGTAAATTTTGCTTTTCCACCTCAATGAGACAGTTTGCCCTTTCCCATCCCGCATTTATTGACCAATGTGACATAGGATAGTGAGGAACATTCAAAAATAATAATAAATGACTATATTCTAGGAAATCTTTCATAGGATGCCCTCTCGAGAGAATATGAAAAATAACACTCATCTGAACAGTCTTTGCCAAGTTTGCATCTTTTGCTACATGTTCAAGCCTAGCCTTTATTGTATTTCCAAATCCACTATTACCAATCAATGTCATTTTGTGGTTATGCTCTTCATATTTTCTGGCATACTTAACATGAAGACATTCTTCCTTTGATTTCCATCTTACTACTGGTGTTTCCTTTCCGTCTATGATCTATTTTTCATAAACCTTACCAATATGCTATTCTATGGTGTCAAGCTTTAGCTGCATCTTCTTCTCTCTTTTATTTTACCAGCTACAAATCTTACACCTACATTCTATTGGTTGTTCATCATTGTTTGGGACTGGTTGAATGAATGGGTACTTTTCTACCAAATCAATCTTAAAACTCCTTGTCATCTCCCACTCCCACCCCAATTTTACTCTCCTTTTTCTTTTCTTCCTACCAACATCATCTTCAGTACTAGCATTTGCATCTGAGTTAATTATCTCATTGTGTTTATCCCTTAGAATATCTTCTGTCATGTCAGTATTGTCATGCTCATTTGATGCATTTAACTCAATGACAATCCCACCTTGTGGTGGTGGTGAGCTATTGTGAATGGCTTCTACAACTATAGAAGTTGATGGACCAGAAACTTTTCCAATTCAAAAGAATTTATGGTAGTATCTTTAAGTTTTGGGCATTTTGGTGGCCTCCCAATCCCTTTAGTTTCACTTCCCTGAGGAGTCTTAGCCTTGTTTGACATCCCAATCCCTTTACCACCCTAAGGAGTCTCAGTCTCACCCTTGTCTGACATCTCAATCCCTTCACTACCTTGAGAAGTCTCACCCATGTCTGACTGTGACATCTTGAGTCTTGACCTCTCACTACGAATTAAAAGTTAAAACTAATACTATCAAGTATGAAGAAATGATTACTCACCTTTATGCCTTCTCAATTCTCTGAATCAGGAATCAGGAATGCACGGGCCTGTGTTGCAGGATTGTAACTCTGGCCCTCTGCCCTACAATGAACTTCAACATTCCAACTCAAATTGCGGAATGCAAATCGAGAGCTCCCAAATTTACTAATTAGACACGAACAAATTGTAAGAAAGAGTGCTTCAAACTTTCAATTGTATTTATATCAATCCATGATTGCATTTTTGGCAAATTGCGCGGGTGGGCGTTTCAAAATTCATTTTGATTTAAGCGGGGTGAAATAGGTCCTTGAATGATTATAATGTTTTAATTGATATTGGTGAATTTGGCTGACGCGTGCAATGAATATTTAATTTACCGTTGGTGAATTAGGTCCTAGGTACATGGTCATTTTACTATTTCTAGCGAATAACGAAGATGATCTATTACCCACATCCGAGTGATTCTAGACGAATATTACGGGCATGCACGTCGAATGATGTGTGGTCAATGGCGAAGCCAGAATATAGTGGACCGTTAACCCCAAAATTCTAGGCGATTTGACCATTATGTTGCCCCAGACTATTTGCCATTTCCTTAAAAAAAATGCAAAATTCGCCAATTGGTGAAGATTTGCCGCTAAAAAACTCCCTGAATTTAATTAATATTGATAAGTAGGAGGTATTTTCCATAGCAAGTCAAACTATGATATGGCTATCAGGGTTCAACTGTGTAGTTTTTGAGTCAAACTCATTGACCCATGTGTTCACAAGTAGGGGTTCACAAGAACCCATCTCTCATAAGAATGAATGGTCCACTTAACACTTATTGCATCTAGCCGATGCTCACAGGGGTGAAGTACTTGGACTTCCCGGGAGGTCACCCATCCCAGTACTACTTAGCTTGCAACCCCATTTGCAAACCCTTCAGCAAGTGTTGTTCCTTATGAACCATTCATTATAGAGCCCCTTTAGCTCATCAATTGATAAGTAGGAGGTATTTTTCATAGCAAGTCAAACTATGATATGGCTATTAGGGTTCAACTGTGTAGTTTTTGAGTCAAACTCATTGACCCATGTGTTCACAAGTAGTGGTTCACAAAAACCTATCTCTAATGAGAATGAATGATCCACTTAGCACTCCAGTTCAAAACCTAGATGCAATGAGTGCTAAGTGGACCATTCATTCTCTTGAGAGATGGGTTCTTGTTAACCACTACTCGTGAACACATGGGTCAATGAGTTTGACTCAAAAACTACACAGTTAAACCCTGATAGCCATATCATAGTTAATTAATATTATTTAAAATATTTTTCCTTAAATTTTAATATAAAAAATATTTAACTAATACTATCAAATAAACTTAATTTTCAGTATGTAATCCATATAAAATTAAATAAAAATACATACTTGCATCATAATATCTTTGTCTTCTTTGTTCTTGATATCTTTGTTCTATTTCGGGTGAATAATTCCTTGATGTCTTATTTTGCCTTCTATTCTTATTCCCCATGCTTTTAAAATAATCTTCAAATATATTCAAATTTTTTCCCTTAAAATAACTTTCAAATGTCTTCTTTTAGTAAAAAATGCGAATTGTTTTGTTCATTTGTGTGTAAAAAATAATGTATATTTATATGACATAGTAAATTGTTAAGAAATAAAAATTTGGGTCGACTGGGGTTCGAACGAATGCAAACTGTTACAAAAGGTTGGGCTCATTTGAACCAGGTCATTATGTGAACGTTTATGCCATTATTTTTCCCAAGGGATTCGAACAAAGGGGGGTTCGAATGAACCCCCTATGGTTCTAGCAAACCCCCCTTCATTCAAACCCATGTTCGTATGAACTACCCTTTTTTGATATCTCTCCCCATATTCTTCAGAATTCTGAGAAATTTGGCCTTCAAACCTCTAGTTTGAGGCTCAAATGAAATAATATTAATAACCCAAAAATATAAGATGGTAGTGCTTGGAGAAAGCTTTCTAACGAGTATAAATTTATTACATTGTGAATTTATTATGATCTTGTTTTTTAATTTTATGAAAGATTGGTTTTTCACTGAACATGAAATTCTCTGTTCAACGCATTGGGAAAAATAGGAAACTAATTCAAAAAAAATTAAAAAATATCTATGCCCTAGGTATTCATGTCTCCTTTCTAACAAAAAAAAAAAGAATTTTGATATATATAGAACAATTTATGTGTTCAAACATACACCTATGTCTAAAATATAATTAGTCGGACTTCAAAACTCAATAAAATGAACATATCACTATCAAACCAATTGTAAGCCCTAGATATTGATGTTACCGTTTATGGTGAAAATGGATACAACAATATTGCAATACTAAATGAATTCAACCACAAAACCCTAGCCTAACAATCAACAAAGATCCACCATAACATATGAAGATTACCTAAGACAATGCAAATCAAATGAAATCACAAAGATTATACCATCACATGTCCAATAGGGTTTGGATCTCCATTCTTCCTATCTCCATTGATCTTGCTTGATATATTTGCTCTCAAATTTTATATGTGCACAAGAGCTTAGCAAAGAATGGAAATGTGGTTGCAAGTTCGAAAGCGTAGTGTTGTCTAGGAGTTAACTGATCAGGGTTGATAATGAAGGAAGCATCTCCTTATATAGAAGACACTATAAGAAATGGAGGGATAAGATTGAGGGGTGTAAACGATAAATGGTCAGCTATGATTAGAGGGTAGGTAGAGGAAATAAGAAAATAATGAGAGGGTAGGTAGTATAGGAATTAAGAGATGAATGACATGTGTCATGGGTAGAAAAGGTTAATGAATTAATTAAATAAATAAATATTTATTTAATTAATAGTAGAAGTGGGATCAATTAAATAAATAAGATATTTATTTAATTTAGGAAAAGGATAATTTAAATAAATAAAAGTATTTATTTAAATGAGAAATAAAGCTAGAAGAGGATAAATGAATTAATTAAATAAATAAAGATTTATTTAATTAATAGAAGAATTAGGCTTAAAATAATTAAATAAATAAAAATATTTATTTAATTAGACATGACAATTTTAGGTGTTTACATTTTGCCTCTCTTTGAGACAATGCAGCTTGTTGCGTTGTTTCAAAGAAGATAATATAAACTGATACAAAGTTGCCCCAAGATGGGAATGATATGCCCCCTTGAGAGATTGGATGAAAATGTCTAGAAAGATCACAGACAATCTCTCGATAAGAAAGAAAGGGTAGAACGAACTGACCAGATGAAGTGATAGAGTCACGGGATAAAGAAGACTGACCGGGGAAACTAGGGCTAGGGCTAGGGCAATCTATAAGATAGACCACGAGGGGAATACATCCTCATTGTCATCCATACATCCAAGAGATCAGAGTGTAGAGAGAGCAGAGAGCAGTACGCAGCGATGGAATTGGTGCATAGATTCAACCGCATTCATCGATATCAAAGGCCAGCAAATGTAGGAGAGTTGGTGAGTACCACAAAACCTCCTTGTACTTTGTTACATTAATTGTTGTCATAAATGCATGTCAAGTAGGGTAATATGTCTTCAAGGTCAAATTGGCAGTTCTGTGATGAACATATGTCATTGATTGGATAAGCTACTGAGAGGATACACTCAAATAGGTCCTCTAGGGAAGACTAGGATAGCAGATAGGGCTAGGACTAACAATTCTGTGATAGAACATATGTTGCCAATCAGGAAACTACTCAAGAGGATACACTCAAGCAGAGCCCTAGGATAGGATAGATCGAGGCACTTTGTGATGAATAGGGAGTACCAGGATAAAAAAGAAGCACTTTGTGATGAACAAGGAATGCCACTAGGGTAGGAAGCAGTACTTTGTGATAAATAGGGAGTACTAAAAAGAGCAGCACTTTGTGATGAACAGGGAATGCCACTAGGATAGAAAGCAATACTTTGTGATGAACGGGGAGTACCACTAGGATTGACACGGTTGATTTGCTTGACTGCAGGATGACCTACCAATGTTGGAGTCATGGGAGAGATTCCCTTCGACTCATATATTGCGAGCAGAGTTGATATTCAAGGATAGAGCAGTAGTTCAGGCTATGAGACTGTGACATATTCTGCATGTGCCTAAGTTTCAGATGAACATGGGATTGTTGACTGCATTAGCTAAGAGATGGCACTCAGAGACTTGCACCTTTCATTTGCCGATGGGTGAGATGATAGTCACCTTAGAGGATGTATATAGGATATTGAGGATATCGATCGATAGGCAGTTGATACCCTACGATTGAGATAGAGACAGGGATGCACTGAGACAAGTGTTTCAGGTTCTAGGACTAGAGATGAGGGCTAGAAACATGGCTTTGGGTACCATGACATGGACAGGATTAGCACTACCAGCAGTGTTGGCAGGAGTGATCGGTTTATTCCTCTGTCCGAATAGGGACACATGAGGATTGGCTGGCAACAGAGGACACATGGGGGCTGGATATGCCTATGTTCTGCAGGTAGGGGAGGAGATAGCCTACTGGAGAGACCTATATTATGGAGCGGTGCCACCAGAGTAGCGGGCTAGGAGCTTTCGGAGACCATCGCGAACTACAATGACCACTGGAGGGAGAAACAAGAGACAGGCATCTAGCGATGGGGTCATGGGTCCTCCACCACCACCAAATAGAGGGGGCAGGAGAGATGATCCTAGGGTGGGTCCTTCCAGGGCTTAGGCTCCATCAAGGCCAGCTAGCTCGGAGGGAGGGAGTTCATCATAGCCTTAGAGGGCTCCCTACGTATCAGTTTTGTACCATTTTGTATGATGATGTAGACACCTTCGGGTGATTGTAGCCATATGTATTTTGACATCATTGTATCATGACACTTATGAATTTTATATATATATATATATATATATATATATATATATATATATATATATATATATATATATGAGATGATTCATCTTTGCGGCAGCTATATGCATGTGTACCTATGTGTTGTATGTTTCTATGTGTTAATGCATGATATGGATGCAAATATGTACATGAGGAAATGCAATTTTTTTGTTCTTTTATGTTTTATATGTTATGCAAATGCAAATGTGAATGTATGAAATGCAGATGAATATGATAAAGCAAATAACTATTTACATGATGAAAATGTAAAATGTGCTAACATGTGTTGTGTGTAGGATGTGATGCGATTGTGATATCTATATGTATGTATGAAATGCTTAATATGTGATAATGCAAGCACAACTACATGAAATGCAAATGTTTTTGGTGTGTCATTATACTCAGTCATGTGATAGCAGGCTACGCAGACTCGGGAAGGACGATGGAGGTCAATCAATAAAGGGGGATGGAAGATAGAAGATATGTAAGTGAAAGAGCTTCTTGTGCTTTATCATCATTGAGATTTATTATGGAAAATAGGTTATGACAATCCAGATATATGTTCGACCCAGAAAGTCATTGTACCTGTTTGCATGGAGATCAGATAGTCACAAACAAGGAATTCCCCAGTTCACACTAGACTCACAGTGTCCTCATATCCTTGGACAAGTCATAGCATTACTAAGAGACAATTCACAGATAGCAAATAAAAATAGGTGATGATACCCCATCCTCGCCTTTCTAGTCAAAGACATCTTGGAGATAAAATCTCTAGTCAGAGACATCCCGAAAAAGCTAAAAGACATGTCACCAATAGATAAAATCAAAAGAAAACCAAGACTTGACACCAACATCCACTGTAGTCCTCAAGTTTAGTGTCTCTTGTCACTTGTATAAGTATTTGATTGTGGTCACAATGTTTACTTTCACAAAAGGATAGATAGCACCGAACCATAATATTGTCTCAGTCTTTTGAAAAAGTTGATTTTGATGAAGCCCCTTGTTGTTGTGTCCCATCTGAAATTGATTAAATCCATGAAACTGATACTTTATTGTGGAGAAAATGAAACTTTATTGTAGATTGGCAATACAAATTTTGCTTTATTGTGGATTGTGTGCGGATAGACTAAAGAAAACTGGAAGAAACTATACTCCTCGAAACATGCGATGCTCTCAGTTCCACACCCATCACTAGACATAGGATTTGCCTTAGCCATAGATAGGATCTGATTTATTATGGATGGAAAGGGGTGAAAAGGAGGGATTATTATGGATGGCTAACCAATCTTGGGTAGATCAATAACAAGCCATGACGGGAATGGGTAAGTTTATTATGGATGAAGAGGTTGTGAGTGTGTGAAAAGTGAAATGATGAAATGGAATCCTGAAGGAGGGAGGAGTAATGTCTCTACACATGGCGTCGGTGACCCAATTTTCACCATGGTACTTGCCCAGGGCGCCACCGAAGCGGTTTTCACCGTTGGATGAATTTATTTCTGTTTTTTCAATTTATTTTTTTTGTATTTTTTGAATTTTTTGATATTATTTTTATTTTATTTTTTAATATTAGGATACTCTGAAGAGCTAAGTGTAAAACCTATGAAGGTGCATGTTGTTGATAGGATCCTCCAAAGGTTCGCCATCTGGAGTTGAAAGCTGATATGCATCAGATCCATAGACTATCGTGATGATGTAAGGACCAAGCCAATTTGGTTCAAACTTGCCCTTCTTCTCTCTGTCTTGCTGATTTTTAGGATTTTCTTTGAGAACTAAGTCACCTACCTCAAATGTGTGAGGCTTTACCTTATGATTGTAACTACATTTTTCCTTGATTGAATGATGTGTAGCTCGAGTGACTGTCTTCCTTGATGAAGGAACTGAGATAGAAATACTAGCATGTGGACTACATAAGCCCGTATGCGTGTCACCTAAAGAAGTTTGGGCATCCCTAACAATAAAGTCCTGCGAGGAAGCTCCATTAAAGGTCCATGATGTATCACCAAAAGGGGAAGGATGTGCGGAACAAGTGGATGAGTTATGAAGGCTTATGGTTGTGAAAAGAAGTGAAAGTAGGATAGCATGATGGAGACTTAGGATCAACAAGTATTCTTTTTGACTTGAAATTGTAGAAGTTTTGCCCCCAGTTATTTTGGTATTAGGGGAGATCAACTCTTGTTCTTTTTCATTCATAGGATTTTTATCCTTGACTTTGAATTTTGTAGAGTCCAATAGCTTTTTATTTTGATTTGGACTAAAGGACTTCTCTTTATTTTTGACTTTTATATTTTTCTTTTCAAATCTTGATTTTTGATCCCCGATTAGTAAGGGATTTTCTAATTCTTGTTGATCCAAGTCTAGGAGCGGAGTGGACATGGAATGAGTGGATGATATGGTAAGGCTATGTGATTTCTTAAGAGGGATGGCAATACACTCAATAGATTCTTTGTTGGAACCACTCTTAGGACTATTGATATCAAGAGATGCTTGCACCACTAGAGGAGATTTGCATTCAGACTTAGTAGCCACAACACTAGGTGGTTCACACCCAATTCCTTGGCATTGCAAATTGTTTGTAGGTTGTTCTTGTTGAATAAATACCTTATGAGATAATGGGATTTGATCAACATGAAAGATATACTCACCACATCCTAGGTCTTTAACCTTGAATTTTTCTTTGATCTTTGTTTGCTTTGATGTAGAAGCTTTCAAGGATTCTGGATCCACATTTGCTGAAGAAGGAATAGCTTGTCAATTGACTGGGATTGTTATTTCTGATCTAGGTCACAGATTATTGCAATATATGAATGGGTTTAGGTCAGCTTTGATGGTCACTTCAACTCCATTGTGTGGGAACCTGATACATCGATGATATGTAGATGGTACTGTGCTCATCTCATGAATCCATGGATGTCCTAGCAATATGTTGTATGTGAGCTCTAGATCAAGGACTTGACAAACCACATCTTTTGTAACTGGCCCAAGTTTGAGAGGTAAGGTGATTGTGCCCTTGGATGAATGTTCTTCATCATCATATGCCTTGATGGTGATTGCATGTGTAGAATTCATAGCTTTTTCAGAATATCCCAATTGTTTAATAGTGTTCAATGTACAAATGTTTAGACCTGCTCCTCCATATATCAGGACTCATTTTATTCGATGTTTGTGTAGGAAAGATTCAATGTGTAAAGGTGCATTATGTGGTTGGCTCACGGAGGCGTCATCGACTTCTGTGAATGTAAGGGAGTATGAATGGAAAGGTATCCCACCATGGCTTGAAACTGGTCCACGTTCAGATCAGTAGGGACAGAAGTGTCTCTCAAGATTTTTTCAAGAATAGCTTTATGTGCAGAAGATTTGCATAAGAGCTCAAGGATTGAAATAAGCACGGGTGTCTTCCCTAACTTTTCTACAAGATCATACTCAGGCTTGGTTGATGACGACACTGTGTTTTTAGTTGGAGCACCTTGCAAGGTGATTTTACCTCGACGAGTTGTAACATTACATTCAGAGGTTGGTTCAAAAGAAGATCCAATGCCTTTTAGGACAATCTTAGGTCTTTGGGTAGAATTCTCAGGTGTTTTGTCCTTGATGATAATGGTAGAGATGTAATTGTCCATTGAAATGTGATTTACATTTGAATCATAGTTATAAGATGCTCTTGTATAGTTGGTTTAGTCATCTATGGCTTTAGCTTTTCCTTTGTCATGTTTTGGGAATGGTTCCTTAAACATCTCATGTTCTTGATTGGATGAGTGTCCTTCAATCTCAATGTCACCTCTATCAATAAGATCTTGTATGATTTTCTTCATTCGATGACAATTTCCTATTTTATGACCCTTGCTCTTATGAAATTCACAATATTCATCATCATTCCACCAATTTGGTTTAACCTTTGGCTCATATGGAGGCAGATCTAGGATTGTTATTATTTTGTTTTCCACTAGCTTTTTGAAAACTAACTCTAGTGGTTCTCCCAATGGGGTGTACTTCCTTCGTGATTTGGAAGTTGTTTGAGTATTTACTCGATTGTTTGTAGAGCTTGATCCAGAAAAAATGATTTTGGGTCGCACTGTATTGGCATCAACAACACCATCATTGATTGTGTTCTTGTTTTTATTCCAAAATATTGGCTTGTCTTTTCCTTTAAAGTCCTCTTTGTTTTCTTTGAATATATTAATTAGTCCTTTCTCAATTAGGACCTTTTCTGTTGCTAAGCCTTTTTCAATGACATCCTTGAAGGTGAACAAACAAGATTTTCTCAAGTCATAACCAATGTCTTTGTTAACATGTTGGGTGAACATCTCTACCATTTGTTTTTGTGGAATTTCACAAGAGAATTTGCTGGCTAGATTCCTCCATCTTTGTAGAAATGATGAAAAATACTCTCCATCTTTTTGCTTGGTGTTGCACAAAGTGGTGACTGATATGTCTTTCTTTATGTTGTATGAGAAATGTTGGATAAATGCCTCTTCTAAGTCACCCCATGATTTAATTCCAAGTGGAAGTTGGGAGAACCATTCCATAGCTTGATCACCTAAGCTCTATGGGAATAATCTCATCAAATATGTCTCTTATGCTGCCACCTCAATGCAAGCTATGAAAAATTGTCTTATATGTGCCTTAGGATCCCCTTTTCCTCTATATTTATCAAACTTAGGTGTCACAAAGTGTGTAGGAAATGGAAGCATTGGAATGCTTTTGTCAAATGGATAGGGACATATGTCTCTCATTGTGTAAGTTGGGTTCAGTGTATTTATGTCCTCCATTTTCTTTTGTAAGTCCTTAATTTGCTGTTCCAAATTGTTCTTAGGTGGAGACCGACTTCTTGGACCATACCCCATGCTTGAACCACCGGGTGGAGGAGGAGCATACTGCATATATGGATGGTATTGATCATACACATGTTCATATGGAGGAGGTCTATAGTGATGTTGCATATATGGACCACTTGGTATATAGTCATGATGAGGAATGGAATATCTATTTTGTCCATGTATACCATACTCTATAGGCATGTCATGAGTTTTTTCTAATGTGTTTCCCCCAAATTTGGTGCAGGGTTTCCTTGTGTCCAAATCTTGAACATTCCTTTGGATATCCAATTGCTTAGGTGGTTGGTCCTTAGCATTGGCATGTGATTGAGTATATTTTTCTGCATAAGACTTCTATAATGGTCTGCGAAGGTGAGTATCATATGCTTGACCATGTGTATGTGGGACCTCAGGTTTTTGAAACAAAGATGATGGTGATTTAGGTACAAGATGTGGTCCTCTATTGCCTCCACTATTAGGCCTCCTTTGATCCATGTTGGGATGAGGTTGTTGCAAAGGTCGATTTTCCATTATTTGAGACATGTCAAAATCACGAAGGATCTTGACTCCACTTTGTGCCATCACTTGTAAGAAATATTGTCTATCTCTCCTCATTATTTCCTCAACCAATCGATTGAAATGAGGATCCATAATGGAGTCTTCCACTTCTACTGAATGTATGGAAAAGTTATCCATATTGTCATTATGTGTATCATTGTTGTTTGTAGTGTCCATGTTCTCAACATTTGGAGTGTTTCTATAGGCATCCATGTCAGGTAATGTGGTATGATCAGAATTGAAAAAGACGTCATTGTCATACTCATAGGCACTCATGTTTGCAGACTCTTGAGCCTCTATAGTTTCTCTCCTATATTTTTGGGAATGGGTTTCAACCATGAACTAGGTCTTGACCAAGATGTGTGAGACTAGATGAAAATGGAAAGATTATGGAAGACGAAGAGTTGGATGGAATGTAAATGAATCTGAGGTGTACTTGCAATGTCCAAAGTGTAAGACCAAGTATGTATGTAGTAGAGTAGGTGTGGCTTCCAAAGAGATGATAGTTTCTCTTGATGAGGTAAGTTGACCTTGACTCTAAATAAGACCAAATGAGACCCAAAGGTGATAGACCTTGATGAGGGACCACTTAGCAAAATGTTGTTGTATGTAGTGTGTTGACAAAGTATGATGAGGATAAGCAAGTGACCTTTTGACTCAAGTTTAGATAAATGTGAATGTAATGCAATGTGTAAAGTAATGCTGGACTTTGTGAGACCCAAAGACAGGTTGAATTCTAGATGAAAACCTGAAAAGATAGCCTAGGAAGCTCAAGAATTTTGAAACTAATTGCTCTTGTTTGTTGGACTATAAATTTTTCCAATTTGTGAAGCTGTGTGTTGTGACCAAATTTGAATTTTTTTTTACTGTTTTTCATGACAAGATGACACAATGTTGATGAGGACTCAATGTTTGCAAGTGTTTAGACTCAAAATGACTCAAAGAAAAGTGTGTTCTTTGATGTAAAATTGTTTTGCATACACTTGAAGACACAAAAGACATAATGTTTTAATGTTTGGTCTTGAATGTTTGATTGTTCAAAATAAGACAAGTACAATTCTTATGGCTGGTCAAGATATTAGTTGTTGATCCTACATGGGGTTTCCCTTGAGGCTACACTATTCAAAGTGGATACTTAGATGTTTGACCCCACTAGCTCCACCCTTGGCACTCACTTCTCAGGGCAGCCAAGCATCAGTCCCCACAAAAACTCTCTGTGGTGAACTTTGTATCTCTACTAAGAACCGTATGTGTGTGGGTCGCTCTAGAGGTCCGACCTCCTACCCCAACAAGTAGAAGGATTTTGGTTTCTAAAACAAAAAGGTGCTAGTAAGGGCATCCGCTTGTGTGGCCATACATGCGGCAATTTCAGCTTTGTAAATATAGAAGGCTCTCAGCCGGTAGGGGTTACACCCTACAACTGATCAAATAAATTTGATCAAATGGGTTTATGGGGAGCCATAGTGTCAGTATGAACTAATCAGCATGCGTTACACATGGTTTTCACCATGAATACAGTTGTTTATAGTGGTTCGGAAGAGGTGGGTTTTCCTCGCTACTTGGGTCGTTCTCTCCTCACTAGTAGTCTTAATGACCACACGGGGAGATAGGCCCTCTAAAGATTAAACAAAAAGAACCTATTGCTCAAAACACAAAAGACACTAGTTCAATTTTAGTGCACCAATTGAAGTGTTTGATAATCTATGAAAATAAGACACACAATAAAGATCAAAAGAAAATCCTTGTCAAGGTCCTGCAACAAAGATTTGTTAGTAGTTCGGATTGTTTCAAATGATCACCCTTTCCTGCAAGCACACAAGTTAGGTAAATTTTAGATCCAAAAGACTTTGTTAAATAGGGGTCTTCAACAATGCATTTTGCTGACCAATTCAATGATTTGATTCATTATAAAAAAATACCACATGTAAAATTTCAAGAGATTTCCAGAAATGTAAGAAAATCCAAAACAAATTCTAATTTGCTCCAAAACATTTTTTTTATGAAAAATCATAAAAAATTCATATAAAATGCAACATTGATCCAAAAAATATGAAATTTTTACTGGACACTCCTGATGGTCTTCCAAACCTGCTTAAAAGGTTTTTTGCAAAATTTCCATGCAGTTTGTGAGATATGAGAAAAATAAGGAAAAATCCTAATTTTCAAACCCTAATGCAATGTGTAGAATTCTGAGAGATTTCCAAAAATGTAAGAAAATCCTAAAAATTCGCTCATTTGCTCTCAAAATTAATTTTTTATGAAAAATCATAAACAATTCATAGAAAATGAAAATGTGCTCCAAAAATTCTGAACTTTTAACTGAGCGCCTTTGATAGTGTTATTGACCTGTAAAAAAACTTTTGTGTCACAAATCAAAGTCGTTTGTGAGATCTAATCAAAATAATGAAAAACCCTAATTTTTAAAGATCCGAATTTTTAGGAAATATTTTGCATCAAAATTAAACTCACAAAGAACAGATCCTGTGTATAATTATGAGATATTTCCAAAAATATAAGAAAATCCAAAAAATTCACTCATTTTCTCTCAAAATTATTTTTTTATGAAAAATCATAAAAAAATCATAGAAAATGAAAATGTTCTCCACAAATTCTAAATTTTGGATTGAGAGCTATTGATACTGTCTTCAATCTGAAAACAAAATTTGGTGCAAAAATTCTAAGCCATTTGTAACTCTGACAGGAGAGGAAGGTCTACTCTTAGCTCTTCTTTTGGGAGTAAAGTTTGTGGCGAATGACAACCCTTGCAATTCTTCAAAGCAATTATCAATTATTCCTTCTCTCCTTTGCGCTCTAGTATATGGATGAGAATCCAATGTTATCACCCTTAGGAATCCTAAGCTCTTTCAAGCAAATCTCAATCTCAATGGTTTTCCTGAATTATAGAACTGTGTCTTTGACAAAACAAACTCTGTGAATTTTTGCCGATTATAGGCTCAATTTTGTTATGTCTATGGCATACCAGTCTACTGAATGTTCGGTTTTCTCTTTGTTAAACTCCCCAGCAGAGTCGCCAAAAATCTGTTAGTGAACAGATTTGTCCCCTTTTTTAAAATGATCAATTTTGAACTCCGTCGCCTTATTTTAAGGACAAGTGTTTCACTAAACAGTTGGGTAAGTGTTGTATAAACCACTTCCCTCTGAATTTTTCATAGGTACAGCTCCCTATCTCATTTTTTCAAGGAATGTTTTTAACTATTTTAATTTGAATAGTAGCTTTTAACCCGAAAGCATGTAAGGTTGCCTACATCATTCTTGGATGAGAGGCCGATATTTCACACATGTTTCCTAAAAAAGAGAAAGCAATTTTTCCTATCTTTTCAATATATAAGATGACAGCAACTGAAACAAAGTTCAGTACACGATTTCCAAAGGTTTAATAAAGAATGAACAGATTTAAGAAACCAAATCTGTCCTCAAACACAAATCTTCTCTAGAAGAAAACAAACACTGAAAGGAAGCAATATCAGAAGAATAATAATTTTCTATAATGGAAAGATCCTTACTGTTATTTGATTAGATAAACATATGCAAAGACATGTATCTACACAAATTCAAAACACACAGATTTTCCTTCTCCCAAGAACAATATGATCATTCTATATATATATTCTTATCCAACAAAGGCACGAAAACACATGTATAAATCTTTTCCATTTCAGATTTAGCAGTCTGGTTCTTCCTTCTACAAAACAGAAAATACACAAAATAGAGGGGAAAACAAAAGAAACCAACCAAAAATTGGTCATAAAATCTAACCCCCATACTATCTATCTTTCCGTAATTTATAGTTTTAGAACAAGGGAGGTCTCCCTGAAAACTCGACCTCCCCCGTAAACAGTTATGAAACCAACAAGAAGTATTTTGGGACAAATGTCCCGAAGTCTTTGCATAAACATGAGAAATTACAAGAATAAAGGGAACCAGGCCTAAATCAATGCAATATGCCACTTTTCCATCATCATCATCCTCTCTGCTTTCATAGGCGTCGTGAGCGGTTGTGAGTTCTTGAACAATGGATTGGTTCAGAACTTTCATCGTGTTGAACTTCGCCTTCACCGCCTCCTTATTCCACTGGTGCTTCACCATCTTTTTGGCATGTTTCGGCAGTTGATCATTTCCATTGAAAGTCATAGACTCAATCCTAGCCACCCTTGTTATATCTTCCGGAGTGAAATTACCCTTGGCCTTGATTTTCTCCATGTTCATTCGGAAAGACCTGATTGCATTCTATGTGTTCAACCCACAAATTCCCAACTGCCAATCATGGTTAGGGTTAACCACCTTGTTATCATTAACTATGCTGCACTGGAGATCCTGGAGTTCGTAAACAGATGTCTTTGCATCGGTGATCACAGACTTGAAGGTAAGCACTCGCCACATTATGGTTTTCTTCAGCACAAAAAGCTAACATTCATCCACCACCAGTTTGATTGAGTGTTCTGTCAAAAACCTGGTAACTCCGTATTCTTCTATTTTGGCAAACAAAGGCAAGATATTCTGCCATTTGTGCTCCTCCTTCTCCCACGACACAAGCTGATTTTGAACTTCGGCAATAAGGCCTTGTATCTCATCGCATAGCCTCCAGGATCGGTAATGTACTTCTCGTCATCCTTGATTATTCCCACAATCAATTTCTCCACAGCTTCAGCAATACTCTTGGCCCGTTGAACTTGGCTCATTAGCTTTTAATTTTCTGGTGAAGTTGGGTCAAAGTTCTCTGTAGCATGAGATATTGGGACTGCCCCAAGGCAACCAATACTACCGATGAACTGGGCTAGAACATTTATGTGTCGCTTTAGTTCTCTCTTTTCTCGCCCATCCTTCTCGGACCTGGTGAGCATTTTCTTTGCCGATACTTGGAAGAAATGATTGTCTGTGTCTCTACTCATGTTTCCCGATTCCACCTTTGTGATCTCGAAATCATTGGGGCTAGCCTCCTTGTTTTCATCCTTGGGTTTATATGAGACGATTTCAGCAACCCATTTTCCAGTTCCCTCATCATTGTCCAGGCAAGCGACAGTCTTGAACCTTTTTGGCTTTGGATTCTTCTCTGTGTACTTAACGACCATTTCCTGAATCGGAATAGTCACGGGAAGAAAACTCCATTTTTTGTTTACCGAGGTGGTCAACCACTTAGGAGTTGCACTGGAACCAGTGGTTCGTTCGATCATCTTGGAAGGTGGCGTCATAGCCACAGTCACCGTATGAGAATCCAAGGCACTAGCAACATCACCATCCAAGTCTTCAATTTCAAATATCTGGGCATCGAGAATGGTATCTTTCACCCTTGTATCCTTTGTCTGATCCATCTTTCTTTGAGCGGCACTTCGGGACCGGGTATGCCGAGGAGTACAAAAATCCAAAGCTGAATTAGACCTATGTCTAAGCTGGGGTGGCTTGTTATCCTTACCTTCACAGTTGAACAACCGGATGACGGCTAGCAGCAAACAAGACTCCTATCCAGGAAAAACAAAGACACAGTAGCGAGGAACAAATGTGGAGCACTAACAATCCTTCATACCTTATTAGTGAAGGCAATGATATGGAAACATTGAATGCAATAATTCCAATTTTTAGTCCGAGTGTGCTAAGTTTGTGTATTAGACATCGCACGCATGCATTGAATGCATGGCAGCGTTTTTGAAGTAACCGCCAGTTCCCGAAATGATTACTTACTTCAAAAAACCAAGGATTGACGTCTCTTAAGACATGGTTCTGCCTCCTCATATTTAGCAATGAATGCATCATCAAATCATTAAAACCCGCGGGACCCACCAACTTCGAACACATATAAACATCCTGAACAAATTTCATGGGCGTTCAAGTAGTTCAAGATGTACATCGCGCTCAAGGAGAATTTTGCCGAGAAAACTAATAATATCAAGTTGTTGACCACTTGTGCTATATTGAACATGTTGAACACGTTTGAACCTCTTGAACTTGGTTCAATGAGTTCAAAACCTGGAGAGAAATAAAGTAACATATCACCGAACAAGAAACTTTTAGAGAGTTGCTGCAAGACACTTAGAGAAAATATTAGTATGAAAAACCTCCCTGAACACCTAGGAACCTATGGAACCTAAATGAACCTATTGAACCCAGTTCAAAATGGTTCAACGTGTTCACAGAGTTCAACCAATTACCTAAACTTGACTTTTATGATTGAAAAAGGATTTACAAACGTACTAAGGACTTGAACCGAGGTATCACAAGAAAGATTAGGACTCTGACTGAAAATTTTATAGGATGACTCGCTCTTATCATGAGGAATAAATGATGCAGTAACAATATGCAAGTTCAAAAGCGTAGTGTAGTCTAGGAGTTAACTAATCAGGGTTGATAATGAAGGAAGCATCTCCTTATATAGAAGACACTATAAGAAATGGAGGGATAAGATTGAGAGGTGTAAGAGATAAATAGTTGGCTATGATTAGAGGGTAGGTAGAGGAAATAAGAAAATAATGAGAGGGTAGGTAGTATAGGAATTAAGAGATGAATGACATGTGTCATGGGTAGAAAAGGTTAATGAATAAATTAAATAAATAAATATTTATTTAATTAATAGAAGAAGTGGGATCAATTAAATAAATAAGATATTTATTTAATTTAGGAAAAGGATAATTTAAATAAATAAAAGTATTTATTTAAATGAGAAATAAGGCTAGAAGAGGATAAATGAATTAATTAAATAAATAAAAATTTATTTAATTAATAGAAGAATTAGGCTTAAAATAATTAAATAAATAAAAATATTTATTTAATTAGACATGACAATTTTAGTTGTCTACAGTTACAAACCAAAATTTGAAAGAATTGAGTTTTTATCATTTATAAAAAAAAAGTTATGTGTTTTGGTAGGCACATCACTCTTAAAAAATGTAGTTTGCTATAAAAAACTACTTTTCAAGGGAGATAGAAATTTTTTAAAGAAAATCTTCAAAAACATTTGAAAAAAAAATATATATAATCTACAAACAAAATGCTACAAATCACTAATTTACATCATCTTCAAACTCTTAATAGTTTAAAAGAACTATAGTTGTTGGCAGTTGAAGATTATTTTAAAAATGTTCATCTCAGTGTCAAAAGTGGCAAAAAAGTGGAAACCATTATTGTGAGTTCACCTAATCTACTTTATTTATCTCAATTTTCAATTGATGGGAGTCAATCCACATCTAACCAAGGGGGAACTCTAAGCCTGTGTGACCAATAGTTTTAAAGAGGTGATATAGGAGGATCATTGATAATAGATTCTATTTTTGAAATTAACAACTTGTGAGATGTCAGATGGATATTTGATGGGGCAGTGCCTATTTCTTATATATCAGATGGATATTTGATGGGGCAGTGCCTATTTCTTTTATATATATATATATATATATATATATATATATATAGCATTGTTGGCTGGTGCAGAACAAGATCATATATTTAATTTTGTTTTCATAGGTATTTCAACCTTTTTTGGAAAACTTTGTGTGGGGTCATGCACTTGGTCAGCCTCTTGTTATAGTCTTATAATTTTTCTTTATTTAAGTTGGGTTTTGTTTTTCAGTAGAGAGATGTTGATAAAAAAGAAAAGAAAGAAGTTGGTGTTTCTAAGAATTTAGTACCTAAGTGAAAAGATAGTTTGTTGTGTGCAAAGAATTTAGTACCTAAGTGATGGTGTAAATTGTTTTGCATGGTAGTTATTTTGGTGGTGTTAGGAAGAAACACTTGTTGTCATATTATTGTGGAAGGAAGTGTATTGTGGAAGGAAGTGTGAGTTTGGGTGAGCAGTCTATGTGAGTGTTTTGTTTGCTATATTTTTTCTTTAGTTTAGTGAGTCATATCATAGGAGAGGGTGGCGGAAATTAAATCAATGAGTGTTGGTGCTGGGAGTTAATGGTCTAACAATTATATGCACCAGTATTAATATAAATATCTATTAAACTTTTATTTAATATAATTTTTATTTAGTTTTTGTTTATCTATTCTTGTAATCTCTTTCGACCTCTAGGTGGGCTGCTTGAATCAACAACTTTTTATTGGGATCTTGATTTAAGTCTGCATCAAGAGGGCACCTCATTTGATGGTAAAGTTTATATAGACACCTAAATGTTACTGAATTCAAATCTTCTACAATAAAAAAAATATAAATATTTGATTTGAGCTCAATAGCCTAAAAAAATCCCGAATATATTAGATGGGGCCGTAAGAACTTCCTCTCTCTAATATTGGGAGTCCTCCAAGAAAACCTAAATGGCTGAAAATTATCAACAAAAATACCAAACAGTCTGTCAAAGAGCGTTCACACTAGTCAGGCATTTACCCCTTCAAAACACAAGCATTTCCATAATCGATCCTCCTGGCCATTTACAATTTATCTGACACAGAAAACGAACTTCAAAAAGGATCAGAAAAAATGGTTGATCAGTGCCTGTATCACAATCCCACAGAAAGTCCATAGTACTCTCTCCACCATCCATTATATTGCTGCGAGCAACGTGCAAACCACACCATATATATAGGTTATAAACAGGGCATGTAAAATTGTGTTGCATTTCGACTTTAGACAGATACACACTGCAGCCCTGTTTCTATTGAAAAGATAGTCATTCAACCAGGAACATTTGTCATATCACAATGAACACCAAATGCAAAATCAGATGAATAAAAGAACAGAGCTTGGTCGTGCTCAAGGTCGCGAAACATTTCAATTGAAGGTTCATCTCTGGGATGGATGCTATTGGAATTTGATCATGAGGAATGTGACTTGTGGTACTTTTAATTTCTTTTCACCTATAGTACAACCCCTTAGAGACATTCATTTTATGACTACTTCCATATAGTTGGATAGTTTACTTGCATTCATTTATACTACTGGACCACACAATAATTTTTATGGAAGAGAATGCATTAATGCATGCCAGTTTATCCTCTTTTCCTTAATTGTTGGAAAAATGGATTATTCTGTTTCCTATAAATTTAAGCTTTATTTGATTCAGAAGCATGAAACTGCAAGCCTATCTGCAAGAAATATGACCCAAGGCTCATGTTTTCCATTTATTGAGTGAGGTGATTTCTCATTGCCAGTGAAATTTTTAATATTTTGTATGTTTTTTCCTTTCTTACAAGTATTCTCTAGAAGTAATCAGTTGCAAATTGATTCATTCTTTCCCTTGCTGAATGTATTGCCAAATCTAACACTCTATCCATTTGCTTTGGTTTCATAAGGATTTGCATCCTTGCTTCACATGTAGATGATGGCCACCATAGAATTGTTGCAAAAAACCTGGATGCACTTCAAATAATGATTCGAGCATTATTACTAAATAACATGAGGTGTTTTAAATCAAAATTGAACAGTTACACCAAATGGACTAAAATTTGTATTACACAACAGTGGTAGCTACTTTAGTCTTGACACAGGAGACGGGGTATTTGGAGACGTGGGAGACTGGTATCGGTATCGGTACGATTAATTTTCAAATATAGGAGGGGTATTCGGAGATTTCATTTTTTTAATATAATTTAATAATTTCCAGATAATATCATGACACAGAACTTCGTAGGAGACTGGTATTGGTACCGGTACGATTAATTTTCAAAAATAAGAGATGGGGTACTTGGAGATTTCTTGTTTTTTAACATAATTTAATAACTTTCAGACAATATGATGACATAGAACTTTGAAAACAAGAATAGTAAATCAAAGGCAATTTCTCTTTACACCATTACAATGAAAGAAAATTAGTCATACAACTGTTTATGCCCCTCTCAAAATGTCTACACTGTCAGTAGATCTGATCACTATAACTTTGCATTATTTGTATCATCCAAAATATCAGCATGAAACATTATGCAGGCTTATTTTTATATTAGCCCTTTTTTTTTCCTTTTATGATATTCTGTCTTAAATTTTGCCAATTTCTAATTGGGAGACTTTGGAGACGACAGCCAATAGAACCTTGTGCATTAGCAAGTTTCCGGAAACATCTCTGGTACTGGAGACACATCTCCATATCCGGTACTGGTCTTAGGGGATGGGAGACGGGTCTCTGGATAACCATGCATAAAAAGCTAGTAGGCTAGAGCATTTGCATAGTGGAGAAAATGACCTCAAATTTCTTGTGCACAACATGTAGCTACTTTAATTAATTTTTTACTTTTGACCTCGATCTCATGGTCTTAAAGACTAAAAACATACTTTTTGTCATGATAACCGAACAAATAAAATGCATATTATAGACTTTTATAATCCAGAACCAAGGCTTCGGATAATGCTTCTACCAGAAAATGGAGGTTGTCTATGGTATTGGGAAGCTTCAGTCTTTAAAGGAACTCATTTTACTAGAATCTCATTTGATGATGTGAACTACTGTACTTCTGCCTTAGTCGTGATCACGAAGTATCTCTAGGTGCTTAATAATTCACATACGTGTGCATGGCCATAGAATTTCGCATCTAGTCACACCTGGTTATAGAAGATGTCATGATGAATAGTTTGTGTCTTATTTTACAGAGGGCTTGCTGCAATGCATAGGACACTAAGTATCTCTGCGCACTTCATAGTTAATAATCCACATGCACATGGCAATAGCATAGAATTTTACATCTAGTAACTCCCAGTTTTAGAAGAGGTCATGGTGAAGAGTTTGTGTCTTCTTTTCAAAAGGGCTTTCTGCAATGCATACAATTATATGCATTTGTTTGTTTCGTTCACACGAATTTGATTTCAATCCCCCTTTTATAATCATATGGAAACAAGAAATGTTCGTTGCCTCCAGCTTATAATACTATCTTAGTGGAACCATTCTCCTGAGAAGCAGTTTTTGTATCTTCTCCAAGCACCTTTTTCATTTGACTGTAATAACCCTTGTTGCAATTTTATATCTGATTTACAGAATTCTAATAACCCAACTCAGATTTACAGTTTGCAAACAAGCGCTGAAATCGGGTATGCTGAGAATTGCCCCAATGAACCTATAAACACTTAAAACCCTCATACAACATAAGAAAAAGATTCTACAGAAATTTTGGCATTATAACAGCATGCAAATATATGTTTGTGACAGTCTGCAGATTAATCTGCCATGAAATATTACAAAATAGACTACAGAAACGGAGCTCAAAGCTTCACAAATCCACTACAAAACCCAAAATACTCTCCAAACTCCTCACACTTCCCACAACGAAAGATGCATGAAATAAATGTCTAACACAAACAAGAATAGCAATATACGCTGTTATTATCAACAATACAAATCTGAAAATGCAATAAGAAACTACAACACAATTTATTACAACCCCTGTCAAAACAACACACATAAAGTCTCTTGAAGCACAACTGCAACCCCTGGATGTGATTGTTACTGGAGACTTGTAAACACACTGCCTGCAAGCTTGTATCCTCCTGGTTTGTCAGCTTGGTAGATCACTCCTTCAATGGCTTAGCAGCCACTGAAGAAGAACAACAAAACTCTATTAATAATGATAAGATAGAATGAATCCAAAACAAGTCGAAATCATTATAAAAGGCACAATATTAAAAAAGAACCCAAAATCCCCATGCCAAAGAGGAGGGAATCTTGCATTTCAAAAGTTGTAACTGCCTTTCCAAAATTGTGTCTCCACTTCCATCACTTAAATAGAAATTGCCATTTTATCCAACTTGTTTATTTCAACTCAAGAAGACTAATAACTGCTAATTTTGAGATTCTCCAAACCCCCTTGCCATTTTTGGCTCCAATTAATTTAAAATGCCATTCAATAATTTGACATTAAAATCTGATTTGATTTTTCTCCATTTAGAACTTTATTTCCCAAATTGTTCGCAGGACTTGACTTACTAATTTTGGACAAACTGGCATAGTGTAAACAGTAAGTTTTATTTTTGAAAAGGGGACATGACAAGTCCTCCCTCCCAAAGATTTCTTGTCCTCAAGCAATGGAGATTTGGATGGTCAAGAATCTCTGGTCCTTCCCACATTGCATCCTCAATGAGAAAATCTATCCATTTGACCAAAAGCTCTATTATGACTTTGTTTCTTAGCTTCTTTTCCCTTATCTCTAGCACCTCTTCCAGAACCAAAATCAATTTCCCTTCATCATCTGAAGGTGGTAAATTTGATGATACTACTACTTGTTGTCCCACAACCTTCTTCAGACAAGAAACATGGAAAACATTATGTATTTTGTTGTTTGGTGGAAGCTCCAATTCATAAGCTACCTCACCTATCCTCCTGGTGATCTTATAGGGTCCATAAAATTTGGGTTTCAATTTTTTTTCCCCAATTTTCTTCAAGTTGCTTTTCTTATATGGTTGCAACCTCACAAATACCAAGTCTCCCCCTTCAAAAACCCTTTCTATTCTCTTCCCATCTGCATATAGTTTCTGTTGATTCTAAGAATGGTGTAAGTTATCCTTAAGGGCCCTCAAGATATCTTGACTTTGCTGGACAAAATCACTTGTTGTAGAAACTCTACTATCTGGAAACAACAAGTCTATAAAAGAGATTGCATCATAGCCATAGAGAGCTTGAAATGGAGACATGCCAATAGATACATGACACAAAGTATTGTAGCAATACTCCCCTAGGTGCAACCATTTGACCCAAGTACCTTGCTGATTTGAAACATAGTTCCTCAAGTATCCTTCTATCCACTTATTGACTATCTTCATTTGTCCATTTGTTTGGGGGTGGTAAATAGTACTAGGAGTGAGTTTTGTACATGTCAAGTAGAAAAGATCTTTCTAGAAAGAGCTAAGAAACCTGTTATCTCTATCACTAACAATGATTCGTGGCAAACCATGCAATATAAAGATCTCCTTGAAAAACAATTCTGCTACTTGGGATGGCTTAAATTCAGATGTGATAGGAATGAAATGGGCATATTTTGTTAATCTATCTGTAGGTTAGGAAATAGGAAATCATCACAAGCAAGTATATCAAAAACACTAGACATGATAACTCAATCACAAAAGCACTCATTGCAATGAATCTATCCTAAAACACATTCAATAGAGACATGAAAATGAAAACATTCAAAAACGAAAGACTATGCAAACCAAATGCAGGCTTGAATGCTCCTTCCATGCGGCTCCATTGTTCTTCTTTCCTCTTCAAATGGTTGGATTGTGGATCTCACCTACAAGTGCACATACAATTGAAAGCAAGATTGACATTGATGAAAAGCTCAAGAGTACTAGAAGCATAAATTCGATAGTCTGATTAGGGATTAAGGATTTGATTGAAGAAATTCATCCAATTTATAGAGAAATTGGAGAAATGAACAAATTAGCATGATAGTGATTCGAATGGAAATTCAAATCAAGAATAGCAAAATTATGACAAATTGCTATGAAAAGGTTTATGACAATTTTATGACAAATTCTATGACAAATTGCTATGTCAAAAATTTATGACAATTTATGATAAATTCTATGACAAATTTCTATGTCAAGAACTTATGACAATTTATGACAAATTTCTATGTCATTTCCATAAATTTAGGAGAGAAATAGGAGGAAATTGAGTTTAAGAATTAAGAAATTAGAAAAATTAGAAAAATAGGAGGAATTAGGAAAATTAGGAATTAGAAATTAGGAAATTAATGAAAATTAGAAATTAGTGAATTAATCAATAATTTTTCATTTATTAATAATTCACAAAGAGGGAAAATTGATGAAAGATTAGGAAATCAATTAATAATTCTTCATTTATTAATTAATTCACAAAGAGGGAAAATTGATGAAAGATTAGGAAATTAGGTGAATCAATTAATAATTTTTCATTTATTAATTAATTCACAAAAAGAGGAATAATTAATTAGCCAATCAAATGAAACATTTAATTGCGACACGAAGACCTAGGATAAATAAATAAATTATTTAATCCTAGAGGAAGAAATGACACACAAGGTTAAATGATTAAATCACAAAACCCTGGAAGACGAATTAGGTCTTGAAAGATAATCGACTCGATTTGATTTGATTTTGGATTGATAAATGACCAATGTGATAAATGATTTGATTGATAAATGCGCCAATTGACGAGGAACAATGACAAATTGATCCAAATTGACATAATTGAGACAGACAATGATCGATAGCGAAATGATCGCAAAATGACAAAATCGACAAGAGGACAAGAATCGATGACAAAATAGATTGCAAGACGACAAGATTGAAAACGACCACAATCGATGACAAATTGATCGCAAAATGACAAGATTGAACAAGACAACGATCGATGACAAATCGATCGCATGATGACAAGATTGAAAAGAGGACAAAACCCTAATTAGGATTGACAATTTCCAAAATGATAAGATCGATGATAAGTTTTTATAAGAGGACAAAACCCTAATTAGGATTGACGATGTCCAAAATGATGACAAATTAGCATGCACATTGATGCAACAAGATAAAATCGATCAAAATCATGACTGGATAGTGTTGTCGACAAGACCAAATTTGAGAACGAGATGATTGAAGAATGTAGAAGAATGACTCGATGTTCGCAAATGATAAAAATCAAGTGCAAATCATAGGAGAAATGTTAATGCGACGCAAAAACCTAAAATGAGGCAATGCGCAAATGTTAAAGTATGACTTCGCAAGCGTTGACCATTTTTGGGTGTCTACATTTTGCCCCTATTTGAGACAATGCGATTCTAAGCGTTGTTTCAAAGAACAATAACAAAAATGCCCCAGACAATGACATATGCATGCCCCCCTCGAGGAATTGGCCGGAAACATGCGGAAAAGAGGCCAATTGATCGATAAAAATGATAGGATCGAACAGACTGACAATCGGAGATCGGATGCATGAAAGACAAGCAATTGAAGGTGCACAAGACCGTGACCAACATAAGATGGAGAGGACGCACGTCCATCTATGCAATGACAAAGAGCTATAAATGAGACCAAGAGGGTGAAAATTGCTCATTTGTACAAGCCAAAGAGGAGAATTTGTTGCTCTAGAAAAAGACACTTGCAAACAGATGGCGAACATTCCAATGGCGGATCACCTTGGGGAACGTGTATGCACATTCAGATGACCAGAGGACGCAGGAGCAGCGGTATGTATCTTGAAAACCCATGTTTTCAATTTGATGAATTTGACTCGTTTGCGGGACATTGCGGGGCCCACAGGGGATGCAAAAGAGGACTTCTGCGCTTGTGTAGTCTAATTCTACGCTTGTGTCATGTCTTCTACGCTTGTGCAGGAAGACACAAGCACAATTTACCTGACACAGGTGCAGGTTCTCTGACACAGGCGCAAGAGTGCATAAATGACTCACTTTTGATTCAAAACTGCATGCAAATGACCTGAAAAGGGGGGAGAAGGGTAGGATAGGTCAATGTAGATGAAAAACACCCTGATTGGACATGAAAATGAGGAAACGCAACCCGTAGGAGCAAACCCTAAAACTGACAAAACGTGCCCCAATTGTGATGCAGAGTCGACAATATCCATTGATCACGCGGGAGAATCGACCTGACTGTTTCATGCTACAACATAGACTTAGGAGCACAGACAGAGATATCTTAGTAGGACTGGGGATATATTACATCACATTCATGCCCGAGATTAGGGCAAACACAGGATTGCTTATCGCATTGGCAGAGTGATGGCATTCAGAGACCTCCTCTTTCCATTTGGCGACTGGCGAGGCGACTGTGACATTAGAGGATGTATGGTGCATCTTCCGCATTCCGATACATGGGGAGATGATAGAGTACGACCCAGTGACCGGGAGAGACGTGTTATGCAAGCTATTTGAGTGCGACACAGATGATCTAGACATCGTCGAGAGGGAGATCCGCTGGGAGACTATGGCAGGAGAGTATGACCAGCGATGTGTGGTGATAGCAGTTGTGATAGCATGTCTTCTAGCAAGTGACAGATGAGGACATGGATTCCCTATTGGATGGGGAAGAGTGCTAGAGCGGATGGTGACAGAGGGTACAGTGTATGCATGGGGACCATGTGTACTGGCGATGCTCTATTTTCAGCTGCATCAGATAGCATATCAGGGAGTTCAGACTCTGAGCTATGGAGTCACATTGCTTCAGGTATGGGCATTCGAGCATATTGCCATATGTCGATCGATTACAGATAGACAGGTAGTACCACACCGACCATATGTGTATAGCTATGGTGGAGCACTGAGACAGGGTCCGTTTGGATACATACTATACTGGCGACATGAGCTAGACAGACTGGGAGAGTTCATATGGAGGCCATATCGAGATTGCCCCGGATGGTCAGATGATCATAATGAGCTACCATACTGCAGACAGGAGAGGTACTTGATTGGGTGACCAGTGAATCGCCAGAGAGTGATTGAGTTGTACCTGCCAGAGAGGGTCAGACGACAGTTTGGAGAGACACAGGATGTACCTAGGAGGATTGCATGCTTTGCCCGATCTCACAGAGAGACGAGTCAGTGGGGGAGTATGATTCAGCCACACATAGCATATGCCGACTTTGCACAGTTACAGCAGAGACAGTGGGATTGGAGGTCAGATGTGGTGGATGCTGGGATGACAGAGGAGTATGAGACATGGTTTGCATAGAGACGGCCAGTGCCTTTGACTGATCCTGATATTCCAGTACCGAGGAGACAGGAGGACTTCCCACTCACAGGAGAGGAGGGAGATGATGAGGATGAGGAGGATGACGAGGGTGATGATGAGGATGAGGGAGATGGGGATGAGGGAGATGATGGTGGGGAGGACGAGGACGAAGATGATGGTGGGGAGGATGATGATGAGCCAGACTCAGCTGATCAGGAGACATTGCAGGATATTCCTATAGAGCCGGGGACAGTTAGGACAGAGGAGATGGACATGTGCAGGGCTACCATAGCGAGTCAGCAGGATTATATTGCGACATTAGAAAGACAATAGGATCAGTTTAGAGCGGAGATAGCCAGACTCACAAAGGCTTGAGATACAGCCATAGCTCAGGCATAGCGAGAGGGACAGAGAGTCATTGAGTTCATTGGGTCGATTAGGGATGCCAGTGCACGGGAGATGGCACAGATGCTGGTAGAGACCGGAGAGGAGAGACTGTATTGGAGGACACTATATGAGAGTGCAGTTCCACCGGAGCGGAGAGCACCTTCATATCGGGCACGATCGAGGACAGAGAGTAGGTCACGCTCTCGGAGGTCATTGAGCAGCATAGGAGTGAGTGGACTGATGAGACCACCACAGCCAGGACCAAGAGGGACATCATCTGCGAGACATGGCAGGGATGAGGAGGATAGAGGGAGCACCCAGTGACAGAGGCACGTACTCCTTATGACAGACAGTGGACATTATGTAGTTTGACATTTTGTAGTCAGCCTATGGGCCATACATAGGACAGACAGTCTGATTTTGTACTCCGACATTATTATGATATGTGATACGAAATGCATCGATATGATGGGATGCAATATGTTATGACTTATGTTATTGTTCATGTATGGATGACTTATGCGCTTTTTATGAACATGTATGGATGTATTTTTATGCATTTTTGATGCATTTATAATATGAAATGGATAAAATGCTTGATGTAATGTTTGGTGTAATGTAAATGTACTAACCAAATGGATGTAGGATGCAGCATAAGTGTGGAGATCGGAGCACTAGACCAAACTGACTATCCGGACTGACGGAAGAAATGTTAGTAAGAAGAAATGAGACAGAGGACAATTAGAAATGAAGAAAAACTTGCTTTCAGTAATGCACTTTGTAGGCGAGAACCTTTATTTTTATGTAGCAAAATGGATGCTTAGCATCATGGCATGGAAGGCCAGAGCTGAAATGCAACCCTTTTTGCGAAAGACAGACACGTCATAGACAAATGACAATCACAATCAAAAAAGGAAAGGGACCATGAGCCATCCCGGTCACTCTAAATCACTCAGTGACATCATCGAGCAACATAGGAACATGATCGAAGCCAAAGATAAATCAATTAAAAAGATAAGATACACAAATTCCAACAAATCAAACAAACATCTTAATCTTCATTGTCAAAAGCTGAAAGTGCTGATAAGATGATCATGTTGTCTGGTTTCAGGACATGTGGTACCCCATCTAAGACAGGACACAGTCTGGTTTCGAGTATACCACACCCTATATAAGACCCATGATAGTAGAGCCAAGGACAAACAATTTTGATGTCAATATTCGATTGATATGACAGTTTGGATCAGTTTGAATGTTTGGTTTGACTGGAAAAGTTCATCTGTTAACGCATGATTCCATTAAAGCACAATGTTTGATTGCGAGTCGTTAGAGGAATGCTCAGTGATCTGTCGATGCATAAAGGGGATTTATTGCAAAATGCTTGTTTTTTTGTTTTGTTTTTGGAGTTTTTACAAAAAAAAATTTGTATTCATTTTTTCAGGACTTTATTTGATTTTTAGGGATTTTTTCAGGACATTATTTGATTTTTAGAATTATTTCAGGACATTTTTCAATTTTTATGACTTTTTTTCAGGACATTATTTGATTTTTAGGACTTTTTTCAGTGATTGATCATGACAAGGGGAAGGCACCCAATGCGCATTTGAAAGACACATAGACCAGGACCAAAACATATGTACAAGAAACCGGAGTATGCAAGACAATGATGTTGACCAATAATAGGTCTGGAAAAGAACATTGGGGCGAGACAAAGATAGGCATGATAAACTGGCCGAGGGAAAGCATAGCTAGAAGTCATGATAGATGACGGAGCAATAATCTCATTACTCATGGTGCCTGATTACCAGGTTTTCACCATGGTCCTTGCCCAAAGCGCCTGTTTGCCAGGTTTTCACTAAAGGGCGAATTATTTTTTCTTTACTCTTTTGCTCTTGTTTCTTCTTTTTCTTTTTTCACTTTTTTTGATTTTTTTCATGTTTTTGTATTTTTTTGCTTTTTTTCATTTTTTGTGTATTTTTTCAGGATCATATTTGAAGAAGTGCTGAGAGAAAACTACACCCAGTACTTGCGAAGATGCATGCTATTGATAGGATCAGACAGAGGTTCACCTTCTGGAGTCGCAAGCTGATATGCCCCCGAGCCATAGGCTGCAGTTACTATGAAAGGCCCAACCCAATTAGGTTCAAACTTGCCTTTGATGATGTCAGTAGACTGTGCATTCTTAGGATTTGCCTTTAAAACCAGGTCTCCCACTTCGAAGTGTCGCCCTTTGACCTTCTTATTATAAGAGCGATGGAGATGATTTTGATATGCTTGCAAATGTGTCAAAGCTGTCTGACATTTTTCATCTAACATCTCAAGCTGATGCAGCCGAGAGACTCTGTGTGTCTCATCATCAATCAGGTGTTGCAAAGAAACTCGCAAGGAAGGAATCTCCACTTCCAAGGGTAAAATGGCTTCCGCACCATACACCAAGGAATAAGGTGTTGCGCCAGTAGGTGTGTGGATAGAAGTGCGATAGGCCCATAGTACTGGATTTAACTGTACGTGCCAATCTCGACCAACGTCATTGACAATTTTCTTTAGGATCTTGATAATGGTTTTATTTGACGCTTTAGCTTGACCATTACCTTGTGGATAATACGGACTGGAAAAACGATGTTGAATATGAAACTTGTCATAGAGTTCTTTAACATCTTTATTCTTAAAAGGTCGACCATTATCTATGACTATGGCAAGGGGAACCCCATATCTGTATATGATATAATTCAGCAAGAATTTTGAAATTTGGACACCAGTGATATAGGTCATGGGGATGGCTTCGATCCATTTTGTAAAATACTCTGTAGCTGTAATAATGAACTTGTGTCCATTTGCAGATGTTGGCTGAATCTTGCCAATAAGATCCAATCCCCACTGAGAAAAGGGCCATGGGGATATGACAGAATGAAGCTCTTGGGCTAGTGCATGAATATAATTTCCATGGATTTGGCACTTGTAGCACTTTTTAACAAAATCATGAACATCTTTTTCCAAAGTGGGCCAATAATACCCAGCATGAATCAACTTTTTGGCTAAGCTTAGACCATTGAAATGGCCCCCACATATACCATCATGAACCTCGTGTAAAGCCGTTTGTGCTTCATCAGAATCCAAACACCTGAGGAGGGTATGGTCAAAGGAATGGCGGTAAAGGGTGTCGGCGATGATGACATATTTGGCTGTCTGTCGGATAAAGGCTCGGCGTTGGTTCGCGGAAAGATTAGGTGGTAAGGTTTGGGATTTCAAATATTGATATACGTCATTGTACCACGGGGAGGTAGGACCAACAAGAATGCACATCACATCAACTGTCGGAATGTCGAAAGAGGGAACCAACAATTGTTCAACTAAAAATTCACATTTGTCCATATTATGAGGCATATTCAACATAGAAGCGATTGTAGCCATTGCATCTGCCGACTTGTTTTGCATTCTTGGCACTTGACTGAAATGGATAGCTGTGAATTTTGTCTTGAAGAAATCTACCATGTGCTTATAGGGAATAAGCTTTTCATCTTTTGTTTCGTAGTCATCATTCACTTGTCGGATGACTAATTGAGAATCTCCATAGACTTGCAAACGCGTGATGTTCCAATGGACGGCTACTCGGAGTCCAGTGACCAGTGCTTCATATTCTGCAATGTTATTGGTACAGTGAAAAGTTATTCTGTAGGACTTTGGAATAGCATCACCTTGAGGGGTGACAAACAAGATACCTGCTCTGGACCCGAACTTAGTATGGGACCCATCAAAGTATAACTTCCATTCATTAGAGGATGTGAAAGCAAAGATTGATTCATCTAGAAAATTGGTCAACATGGGATGATCGTCAGAAATAGGAGCGTCTGCAAGTTGATCTGCTATGACTTGTCCTTTTATCGCCTTTCACTCCATATACTCAATGTCAAATTCACTGAGAATCATGATCCATTTCGCTAGGCGACCTGTCAAAGCTGCTCGGCTGAGCAAATATTTTAAGGGATCAATTTTTGCAACCAACAGTGTTTGGTGGCTTAGCATATAATGTCAGAGCTTTTGTGTTGCAAATACCACTGCTAAGCATGCCCTTTCAATAGTTGAATAATTTAGCTCATAGCCTACCAGTGTCCGGCTGATATAGTAAATAGCTCGCTCTTTGCCGTTCTCATCTTGTTGGGCCAAGAGAATGCCTAATGCTGTTTCAGTTGCAGAGATATACAATAAAAATGGCTTGCCATCGATAGGAGGCATTAGGATAGGTGGCGACAGCAAGTATTCTTTGAGAGCTTGAAAGGTTGATTGACATTGCTCAGTCCATTTCAAAGTGACACCTTTATGCAATAGATGTTGGAATAGATGACATTTGTCGGCCAACTGAGCTATGAAGCGGCGAATTGACTGGAGCTTTCCTTGCAGACTTCTTAATTGCCGGAGGTTTGAAGGTGGAGGCATATCCATTATTGTTTTGACTTTGGCAGGGTTGACCTCAATGCCTTGGTGAGAAACAATATATCCGAGTAATTTTCTAGCTGTAACACCAAAGACACACTTCTTTGGATTGAGTCTGAGTTTGTAGGTCTCCATTTTGTCAAAGATTGGGCCCAAGATGGCTAGATGACTATCTCTGGTGACAGATTTGCACAACAAGTCATCAACATAATCCTCCATCAAAGTGTGCATGAAATCATGAAAAATTGTTGTCATTGCTCTTTGATATGTTGCACCTGCATTTTTGAGACCGAAGGGCATCACATTCCAGCAATAGGTGCCCCAAGCACATGTGAATGCGGTCTTATGTTGATCTTCAGGTGCAATGCGGATTTGGTTGTAGCCGGAGAAACCATCCATTAGTGAAAGCATCTCATATCCAGCCGTCATGTCCACTATGATGTCTATGTTTGGTAATGGAAAATCATCCTTAGGGCATGCTTTATTGAGGTCCCTAAAATCTGTGCAGATCCTGATGCCCCCAGTTACTTTACTAACTAGTACTAGATTTGAAATCCAGTCTGCATAATCAATGGGTCTGATGAATCCCACATCTAGTAATTTTTTCAATTCTACTTTGACCAAAAGAGCCACCTGAGGATGCATCTTTCTAAGCTTTTGTTTAACGGGCTTAGCATCTGCTTTCAATGGCAAATGATGAAGGACTAACTCGGGATCGAGGCCAGGCATATCTACATAGGACCACGTAAAGTTGATCTTCTTCTCTAGAAAGAAATTGATAAAATCTATTTTCTCTTGTTTTGACAGGGAGGCAGCAAAGTGAATGACCTTAGGGTTGTGAGGTGTACCCAAATTGATTTCCTCGGTCATCTCCACAAGCAATGTTGATTTATCCTGAATTGATAGGGGTACGTCCACTCTTCCACCTTTGGGCGCCTCAGAAAGGTTTTCACCCGCAGGTACGTCTTTTATTTTTACTTTTGTATGATCAGAGAGTGCCTTACGGTTTTCACTCAAAGATCTATTCTTTTGATTTTTTTTCGTTTCTTTTTCTTTTTCATGACTGGAAGAGGGAGTTGAGTCCCCAAAATATGCTGTGGAATCTAGGTCGATAGCAAAGCCTGCCTTATGATCGCCTTGTGGTATGCCTTCCCGCAGTCCCAGAAATTCTGCAATTGCTTCATCATTCTGAAAACAGTCCAATGTGAGCGGTTCTTGTTGGTCATATTGGATAAGCTGGGGGTAAATGAGGGGCATGTCATCATCGATTGTAAGGATAGAGAGGGCTGATATGGTAAAAATGTGAACATCTGTAGTGTCACTATCCGAACTGCTTGTGTCAGATTTGGAGCTTGGATCCCAGAATGATTCTATCCAAGCATGAGGACATGTTTTAGGAAGAGGAGTTATTTCATGTTTGTCCTCCATAGGCAAATTATCAGGGTCAATGAAGATATTGTCAAGGGCATAGGAGCTGGAAGAAAAAGAACTCCACTCCCATTCATTAGAATCAGTCTCGGGTCAGATATCCTCAGGTGTTATTTCATCGTCAGAGTCACGCCCTTTTCGACACGTGGGCATTTTGGTAGATGTGGATCCAATTCTTAACGGTACAAAACCTAACCCTAAAGTTGGGGGTCACCTCTTAGGTATGACAGGTTCTAGCCTTCCATTGTTGTTCAGGCCTAAGCCACTGCAACCATCATATCCTTTCTTCTGCAGCATAGTAAATCCTTTGCCATACAATTCCACTGGCAACTTGACAGGCGGGGTTTCAGTTGGATCCTTATAGAGCCAATCTATGACATCATCATCTACAGTTTCTTTGTCGAGTTCTCCCCATCTTGCAAATGTAGTGGGAGGCTGATATTGAATAATGACCTTGGGTTCCTTTTGCAATAAATGTGGTTTTCCATATGATTTTGGAGATATTGGCAAATTCCCGATGAGGAATGTTTGGTCCATTGAATATTCTCCACACCCTTGATCCTGTATCTTCAGTTTTCCTTTGACAGCATCTAACAATGCATTAGGATCCACATAACTGTTTGATTTGGCCTCTCTATTGACTGGGACTTGCTGCTGAGGAGTAGCCTTTAGGGTAGCATAGAACTGGAACAGATTAGGATCTCCTGGAATCGTTATCTCAGTTCCATTGTAAGGATATTTTAGACATTGATGATAAGTGGATGGAACTGCTTTCATGGCATGGATCCATGGACAGCCAAGGATCATATTATAAGGGAGGTCAAGGTCCAAGACCTGCAAGAAAGTGCTTTCCGTCACTGGACCAACTCTGATAGGCAATGTAATTATCCCTTTGGATGGGTGCTCAGCATCATCATAGGCTTTGATTGTTATTATTTTGGAAGCATCAATGTCATTTTCTGTATATCCGAGGCCAGTGACCACTCTCAAGGTGCAGATATTAAGACCCGCTCTGCCATCTATCAAGACTCGTCGGATTTTGCAGTTATGGACAAAGACTTCTAGGTGCAAAGGGTCATTATGGGGAAGCTTGTCAGGTGAGATATCACTATCAGAAAATGCGACACTTTGGGAAACAGTTAAATGTCCAATCTGCGCTTGAAATTGGTCAACATCAATATCTGTCGGGACAGTGGACTCAATCAAGGCTTTATCTAGGACTGCACGATGCATGGGAGACATTTTCAACAACTCTAGAATGGATATTTGTGCAGGTGTTTTTCCTAGATGATCCAAAAGATTATACTGACTTGCAAGAGTTGGTTTGGGAGGAGCTGCAGGAGCTCCTTTCAAGACTATTTTGGATCGACGAGTGGTGACAGCACAAGAAGGATCTTGTTCTTTTATTCACAAGGTGGAAACATACTCATTTGCTGCATGAAAACAATTAATAACATTGTGATAACCGGTATTTGCATAATTGGTCGTTCGAGCAGAGTTGGAAGAAGATGCTTTACCCTTGTCATGATCAAGCAAAGGAGTTTTGAAAATAGTATGATCAGTGTTAGAGGTCGGATGGGGTGGATCTACCTCAATTACTCCTTGCTCCAATAAATCTTGAATCATATGTTTTAGTTGAAAACATGAAGCAGTTTTATGTCCTTTGGACTGATGATACTCACAGTACGCATTATCATTCCACCAATGTGGTTTTACCGCTGGTTCTGCCTTAATATCTGGTAGCTTGATAAATTTCGCTTGTATTAATTGCTTCATTACTGATTCGATAGGCTCTCCCAATGGCGTAAACTGCTGAGGAGGCCCATCCCGCGATCGGAAGGGTTTGCGTTGTTGATTTTGTTGTTGGCCTTGTTGTTGATTATATTGTTGAGTATGTTGTTGTTGAGCATTTTGTTGATATTGCGACTGTTGAGCATGTTGTTGATATTGCGGCTGTTGAGTAACATTGCTCATTGGTGCTTGATTTTGTTCCATAGTTGACATATTAGGAACACTCAACTTCTTGATTGTGAATGGGGGTTGATTTGCATTCACCGCTCTCGCATCAACAACACCATCATTAGTGACATTCTTATTCTTATACCAAAATCTATTTCTGTCCCCTGAATAATTTGTGTTGTCATTGTCTTTATTGAGCTTGATAATTCCTTTAGCTACAAGAGCCGTTTCAATGCTCATTCCTTTCTTAATGAGTTTCTCTATAGTACTAGGACTTTTCAATTTTAGCTCATACATCATTTCTGGGACCAAATTCTGGATAAATAGATTCAATTGCTATTCTTCAGGTATATCGAGAGAAGAACGACTATACAAGCTTATTTGCACGAAGTCTCACAGGACAAGCCATGGATTGGTATTCACATTTGCCAGGAAATATAAAGACTTGGTCGGAATTGGCTCAAAAGTTTTTATCTCATTTCGCGTTCAATATCGACAGTGATGTGACTATGTCAGATTTATGCAATACCAAACAAAAGCAAGGTGAACCATTAGTGACCTTTTTGCAATGATGGCGAAGCGCATTAAATATGTCTCCTCATAGCTTACTTCCATACATGCCGCAAAAAATGCTCGAATGTGATCTTTTGGATTGCCATTCCCTTTATATTTCTCAAAGTTGGGTGCCTCAAAATGCTTAGGGAATGGAGGCATGTATACACTCTTATCAAATGGATTAGGACATAGATCTTGATCTGTATACAACTTCTTTGTTCCTTTAGTTTCTAATGCATCAACTTTTCATTGCAACATCTCAAGTTGTTGTGCAATTGTATCAGATTTTAGAGGTCCATCATTACTCCTAGTTGGTATTCTTTGTTGATATATCGCATTTCCGATCGGTTGTTGATACTCTGCAGTGGCCATTTTTGGCGTCTCTGGCATATAAAGCTCTTGGTACATCTCTTGTTGTTGCGGTTGTGCTATGCCTTGATATCGACCTTGTTGTTGCGCTTCTTGGAGCCTAGGTTGATATTGCAATTGAGTAGGCTGTTGATATTGCATAGGCGCCACTTGCGGTTGTGAAGTAGGATAGCTTGTTTGCCTTGGCACATATTGTGGCACATGTTGGTGTTGAGGCTAACAGATCGGAATTTATTGACTTTGTGCCAATTGTTGTCATGGTGTATATCCCATCAATTGTAAAAAACTTTGTTTAGATGGTTTTCGTTGCTTCTCCTTAGGATGGGGTATAGCACTTGCATTAACTTGTTGTGTTGTTTGTCCAATCCATTGTGATGGTTGCAAGTTTGCGTTAACTTGTAATGGTGCCAAAGGCACTGCAATTTGTTGTCGAATGCGAACTTGTTGTTGTTGTACATTGCTTGTTTGTACATTCGATTGCACTCTTTGTATATTATTCAATCGTTGCAACAATTGTTGTTGGTACAAACCACTATCCGTAGTTCTTTGTGTCGCCATTATCGAAGGATCTATCGCAATAGTGTTTGGCAAATATATTGAATTTAACGGGACATAGGAACTTTGTTGCATCATGGAATTGCTTTGGACATTAGTGATATGAGGCATTCCAGTCATGAAACTTTCTTGCTTCTTAGATGTTGATCCAATTTTGTGCATATTAGGAACTACTTCTTGTTGAGGGATATTTGTCAATATTTGCATGGTCTTTGTTTGATCTTGTGTTGCAGGTGTTACATTGAATAGTGGGTTATTTATTGTCTCAAATGGTGACTTTTGAGGAATAGTCACTGTCAGTGCCTTTGAAGCACGTTTACTCATTAAGGTAGGCTGAGTTTCAGATTGCACATTCTCTTCAGTTGGATGTGGAGAGAAACTTAACAACTCACCACTTTGTTGTTTTTGCACATTGACTTGTTTGCTTGAAGAGGTCACATTACTCATCATGTTAAGATATTTTTGTGGAAACATCTTAAAGACTTTACTCAAGAACTTATCCATCTTTTTTGTTATCTTTGGATTCTAAAGGAACATGTCAATATCATCTGAATCATTGGAATCGGATGAAGAGTCTGGTTGGACATTTGGATTTGTTTCTTGGTGAATGCCTTGATTTAAACCACATCCTTGAGATACAGTTGGTTCTTCATACAATGTTTGTATTTCCTGTTGCAAGTTGGATTGATTCCAATTGAAAGGTGCATTTCCTCTTGGAGTTGGTGGGACACTCCCTTGTCTTGGTTTCATAGGTACAAACACTAGTTCATATAATGGTGGTGGTCCAAGTTGAACCGTTCCATATGGTGGTAGAGATGTGTTTGATGAACCTTCAACTTGCACTGTTTGACTAGTTTGAAACTGCGAATTTGCTATGTTATCCATGGGTTGATACATTAGTTCACTCATCTTCTTAGATCTTGATCTTGTCTCAACAGGCATGTCACTTATGCAAATGCAATGTTTTTGGAACTTTTCAAAGACAATATATGATATGCAACTAAATGCAAACTAAATAGATGAAAATGCAATCTATGTTTTTGGTTGTTTTTGAAGATTTTGACAAACTTATGAATGCAAATCTAAGAGAGGGACCCTTAGGAAATTGGAATGATATCTAGACCTCAAAGGACAAAAGGACTTAATTGACAAAGGACAAGATGAAAATGTCTCCCCTATATGCTTGGATACTAAGCTAGGTTTGACGAAATGATATTGATGACAAAAAGGACAAAAGATTTGATAAGGTCTAGACTTCTTAACAATGACTTAGGGTTTATCAAAGATTTGGATTACTCAAGTATGACAAGACCTAGCTTTGACACTATATGCTAAGGGACAATTAATATGCAAGTGATCTTAATATGATATGATGATGACCTAAGCTTAATGAAGAGACTTAGGGTATGGAAATATGAATGTATGACAATAGTATGACTTTTATGCAAGAGGACACATGCAAATGGATGACCCCTATTGATATGCAAAAGGAGTATGACTTAGGTGAAACCTAACCTTGATACTTGACAATGACTTTGCAAAATGCAACCTAGGATGAACCTAAATGTAAGCGACATAAGTGTTGAGACAAGTTTTTTGAACAATATTGGATAACCATGGTTTAGGAAGATGATCTTTGAATCTTGTTGAATGTTTGTTGGATGAATGTCTCTTGTGTTTAATCTTATGTTAGATCAATGTGTTTGTTCTTGAAATGAGATAAAATTCAACTTTTGACAATCAAAGAATACAAGATATTGCAACTTAGACTCAAGACAATCATGCTCATTTCCACATTTCTTATGGTAGGCAAAGACATTAGGTACTTGAGAGGTAGACTCATTATGAGATTCAAGGAGAATACATAGATGCTTGACCCCACGGGCTCCCCTCCATGGCACTCACTTCTCAGGGCAGCCAAGCATCAGTCCCCATGGAAATCTCCCCATGGCGAACTTAGTATCTCTTCCAAGTATCCGAATTTGTCCTTCTCAAGCAACTAGAAGGGTTTTTGGCCTCTAAAAACAAGGTATGTAGTAAGGATTTTTGTTAAGCATTACTCCTTGATGTCACGCAAGTGTGATTGAGACATTAAGCCCATCAAGATACCAAACAAATGTAGTCACGCAGGCACGATTTAGACCAAGAGGCCCTACTTAGATGTTGATATGAGAAAGAGTTCAAGGGTCATCACTTCCCAAGTAACTGCAATTCCCACGTAACACTTCCTTCAAAGCTTTCGCCCATCAGGTATTTTTTTATAGTGAGTTAGAATGCCAAGGAATTCTAGCCGTACTCACTTTGGGTCGTTCCCTTCTCACGATTATCACTTGCTTGCAAAAGCAAAGTGGTCGGGAAGGCAGGCCCTCTAAGGGTGACAATCAATCAAAGACATGAGCATGGTATTGAAGATCTGGATTTCTGATCACCCTAAGAAGGATGAGAGCATACTCTCCTACTCCAATGTCACACTCAACAATCAAAGCACAAACACGTTTATTCCAACCTATTTAGAAATCACTAAGTGCCTAATTAAAAAACACAAACACAAAAGTTTGGTTGTTTCTCCAAGGCAACCTGCAAAACCCAAGTTAGAGGTTTGATTTGTTGTCTTTGACTATCGAATCTGCACAAAGCGTGTTAGTAGTTTGATTTGTAGTCTTCGCCATGCGTATGCCAATATTCTGCACAAATAATTAGTACCAAAATCCAAAGCACGGAAAATAGAATGCAAAAACACAACAAATTTCAAGTAAATATTGCATTTTTTACCTCTGTTCTGGACTTTACACAGGCGCAAGATGTCTGACACAAGTGTAGAATGTCATCTACACAAGCGCAGAATGCTCAACACGGGTGCAAGTTGTCTTACACAAGCGCAGAAGTCTCTAGAATACCCTGCACGGCCCTGTTTTTGGTTTTTTTGACCTGCAAATCAACTTCAAAGCACTCAAAAACACAGTAAAGGGATTAGAAGGTTAGTTTTCACATCGGGTTCACCAATTAATGTAGGTTAGGAAATAGGAAATCATCACAAGCAAGTATATCAAAAACACTAGACATGATAACTCAATCACAAAAGCACTCATTGCAATGAATCTATCCTAAAACACATTCAATAGAGACATGAAAATGAAAACATTCAAAAACGAAAGACTATGCAAACCAAATGCAGGCTTGAATGCTCCTTCCATGCGGCTCCATTGTTCTTCTTTCCTCTTCAAATGGTTGGATTGTGGATCTCACCTACAAGTGCACATACAATTGAAAGCAAGATTGACATTGATGAAAAGCTCAAGAGTACTAGAAGCGTAAATTCGATAGTCTGATTAGGGATTAAGGATTTGATTGAAGAAATTCATCCAATTTATAGAGAAATTGGAGAAATGAACAAATTAGCATGATAGTGATTCGAATGGAAATTCAAATCAAGAATAGCAAAATTATGACAAATTGCTATGCAAAGGTTTATGACAATTTTATGACAAATTCTATGACAAATTGCTATGTCAAAAATTTATGACAATTTATGATAAATTCTATGACAAATTTCTATGTCAAGAACTTATGACAATTTATGACAAATTTCTATGTCATTTCCATAAATTTAGGAGAGACATAGGAGGAAATTGAATTTAAGAATTAAGAAATTAGAAAAATTAGAAAAATAGGAGGAATTAGGAAAATTAGGAATTAGAAATTAGGAAATTAATGAAAATTAGAAATTAGTGAATTAATCAATAATTTTTCATTTATTAATAATTCACAAAGAGGGAAAATTGATGAAAGATTAGGAAATCAATTAATAATTCTTCATTTATTAATTAATTCACAAAGAGGGAAAATTGATGAAAGATTAGGAAATTAGGTGAATCAATTAATAATTTTTCATTTATTAATTAATTCACAAAAAGAGGAATAATTAATTAGCCAATCAAATGAAACATTTAATTGCGACACGAAGACCTAGGATAAATAAATAAATTATTTAATCCTAGAGGAAGAAATGACACACAAGGTTAAATGATTAAATCACAAAACCCTGGAAGACGAATTAGGTCTTGAAAGATAATTGACTCGATTTGATTTGATTTTGGATTGATAAATGACCAATGTGATAAATGATTTGATTGATAAATGCACCAATTGACGAGGAACAATGACAAATTGATCCAAATTGACATAATTGAGACAGACAATGATTGATAGCGAAATGATCGCAAAATGACAAAATCGACAAGAGGACAAGAATCGATGACAAAATAGATTGCAAGACGACAAGATTGAAAACGACCATGATCGATGACAAATCGATCGCAAAATGACAAGATTGAACAAGACAACGATCGATGACAAATCGATTGCATGATGACAAGATTGAAAAGAGGACAAAACCCTAATTAGGATTGACAATGTCCAAAATGATAAGATTGATGATAAGTTTTTATAAGAGGACAAAACCCTAATTAGGATTGACGATGTCCAAAATGATGACAAATTATCACGCACATTGATGCAACAAGATAAAATCGATCAAAATCATGACTGGATAGTGTTGTCGACAAGACCAAATTTGAGAACGAGATGATTGAAGAATGTAGAAGAATGACTCGATGTTCGAAAATGATAAAAATCAAGTGCAAATCATAGGAGAAATGTTAATGCGACGCAAAAACCTAAAATGAGGCAATGCGCAAATGTTAAAGTATGACTTCGCAAGCGTTGACCATTTTTGGGTGTCTACACTATCAACCACCACAAACAAGCAATCTTTACCTTGAGCTTTTGATAAACCTGTAATGAAGTCCATTGAGATGCTCTCCCACTTATGCTCGAGAATGGGAAGTGGTTATAGTAGTCCTGCTGGAAAAATCTGCTCACTCTTATTTTGCTGACAAACCATACATTCCCTAATGTGTTGGAGTACATCATTTTTCATGCCCTTCCAAGAGAATCTATCTCGGATCTGCCTGTATGTTTTTTAATACCCCTGATGACCAGCCAAGGGTGAATCATGGAAAGCCCTTAGTATCTTTTCTTTAACTTTTGATCTTGGAATAAATTAGTCCATCATTAATAGTGTAGCTTTCGTCATCCACCTTCCCATCCAAAATTTCAAATGTAAAGGAATCTTTGACATATTCTAAAATTATAGAACTTTTTCATTTGGCAACAATAGTAGAAAGTGTGCATAATGTGGGTTTCCTAGAAAGTACATCAACAACTATGTTGTTTTTATTGATGTTATTTTAGCTTTGGTAGTAATCCTTAGCCGACTACAATCAAATATGTAATTAGCCTTTCTGCTTTACATATTTGTATGGGTCGTTTAATATAATCGCTTTCTTTATAAAATATATTATTAAGTGGGCCAACTGGGAAAGTTCGCCACCCTTGAGGAAAGACATGTGGGTTTGAATAGAGTTGACCCATTGGTGAAGAGTCACCCACATATGGGTATAAACAAGATCGGTTCCCTCTCTACAATTATTCAAAGGAGAACACACAATAGTGTGATTACATATAGCAGACTGAATTTGGGAAACATGTGCTCGGGGGTGACGATAGAGTTTATCGTCTATGGTTGGGAGGGCAACGTTGTGTCATTGTTCATGGTTAATCAAGCACATCACATATCAACATGGTACAAGAGAAAGTTCTAATCCTGGCTTATACAACAATCAAATCAATAAGTGGGTGAACCCACAATAGCGGGTTACACTTTTTCGGACGAAAAAAACTGACTCCTTTGTCCAAAACTCAATTTTAGCCATGTTCTATTGAAACCCCCTTTTGATCGAATGTAAAAAATACATTCAATCAAAACCCACTTCTGATCGAACCCCAAAAAGCATAAACCACTAAATTTGCATTAGGGGGTTCGATCGAACCTCCTTCGATAGAACATATGTTCTATCGAAAGTGCTTGGGTTTGGACTCCCCCCAAACCTCTCATGGTCTCTGCAGATTTTTGGCCTTCGAAGCTCAAATTGGGGGCTCAAATAGACGAATTTTGACAAACCCAAATGCATGATAGTAGTACTCAAAGAAAAATTTTTAATGATTATTATTTTAATATATAAAGAGTTTATTATGTTTTTTTTTTAGATTAACTAAACATAGGTTTAATGCCAAACATCAACTTTTGAATTCAACGGTTATGGAAAATAAGTAAACAATTAAAAAAAATTCTGAAAAATATATGTGCACTGGGTATTGAAGTCCTCTTTCCAACAAAATAAATAAAATTAAATTTGGATACATACACAACAAGTTATGATCAACCAAATGAACATATGTCAAAATTACAGTTAACTCGACTTCAAAACTTAATAAAATATGAAATATTGAAGATAACATTATGAAACCAATTGGAAACATTAGATATGGATGTCACAAAACTAAATTCGAAAGAATCACATTCATATCTATTTTAGAAAAAAAGTTATGCCATACCAAGTGAACATCACTCTTTAAAAATGTTATTTTTTATAAAAAACTAGTTTTCGAGGGAGATAGAAAAATGAAATTAAATTGATTCAAAAAAATTTCAAAAAAAAAATTTATAATCTACACGCAAAATTTTACAAATCAGTAGTTCATATCATCTACAAATTCCTTATGGTTTAGCAATAATAAGTGTCCGAATGTGACGTTTTTTTTTGTTTTGTTTTGTTTTTTTTTTGTTTTTGTTTTTTTTTTGTTTTGTTTTGTTTTGTTTTGTTTTGTTTTTTTTTTTTTTTTCAAAAATGAAAATTGAAGTGTCAGAGTTGGCAAAAAAGTGTAACCCACTATTGTGGGTTCACCCAAGTGGTATTGCATCTTAATGAAGACCAACTGGAGTATTAGATCGTTGTCAAAGGTAAATGCAAAAATTGCAGATCCCAAAATGAGTGTTTCCTCTTTAAAACTCACTACAGCTCTCATCAAAATCGCATAGAGTCAATGTTGTATGAATTGCTATCAATATGAAAGTAAAATTCGCTATGGTGCAATACAAATTATAATCACCTTGTCTCAAAATGGAATTCGGTATCAAAGGAATGCACAGTTAGATGTGTATCGCCAATATGATCAGAAGATTAAATCTCTAAAGTGAGTAAAATCAATGTTAATTTGATCAAATGGAATGATCAAATTTGGAGTTATAGGCATCCCAAGAGTTTGATACCTCATCACAGATCATTAGGTGCTTGCATTTAATAAATTGTTTTGTGATATCTTCAAGCATCGGTTGTAAACAAAACGGCTTATCGTAAATCATTACGGTTTATGTATTTAGTAAACACATTAAGGATGCACATATTTAATGCAATATGGTTGCTCAAAGACATTCAAGTTTATCACAAACAATGGTTGGCCACCTCTACATTTATTGATCGATCAACTTCACCATTGTGGGTTGCATCTGCAATTTGGATGTTTCTTGTTTCTTCAAAAACATAGGTATTTCCTTGTTGATGGAAAGCCAAGAGTCTTGGTTGTATGCTCTCATTTTCAGTCAATAAAGAAAGAAGTTATAAATGTGTGGATACTTTAAGAGCTTCTTGCAGTTGGGCGACTATTGTGACTTCCATATTTTGGAAGTGGAGCGATCCGTATTGGAGGTAACATTGATGGTCATTGTGCATAATTTAGTTACATGTTTGGTACAATAAAGAAGAAAGCCTGATTTGCTCATCATTAGACAACACAATTCAGATCTGAGTGCCTCCTTGTGTTTTCAAGAAAAGTAAAGTGGTTGCATTAGAATCAATAAAGAGATAAGTATTTCATGGTTGAATAATGTTCATGAACTTTTATGTATCTATTAATTCATACATTTGAATAGTGAATCATGTATGATTATAGAATTGGTGTTTCCCTTTGGGATAGATTAGTTCTATGAACTATTTGTAATCTCTCTTTGAAATGCTTTCAGGACGGACCAAGAAATGTAAGAGATTGCATTCAAGGAAGGAAGAACTTGATAATTGTTGCCATGAGATTGATTTGGTGGCTGAAGATGTTTCTTCGAAGAGGAGGAATTAACATTTAGAAGGAGTCTAACAATCCATCAGAGGAAACCTCGGATGAGGAGGTCAGAAGGTTGATATCAAATTTAGAGGGAGCCACATCATCATGAAGATTTGGTTAATGCATTATTCTCTGCGAGAGAATTTTGAGGTACAAGCCCTTGGTAATGCATTCTTCTATGTGAGAGAAGTTTGAGGTGCAAGCCCTTGTTAATGCATTCTTCTCTGTGAGAGAAGTTTGAGTTGCAAGCCCTTGGTAATTCATTCTTCTTTGTGAGAAGTTTGAGGTGATAAGATTTCTTCATTCACATGAGTGTAGTCATTATGTTAGTCATCACGATGAGGTCATGGACTTGTAGAGATTGAGAAGGAATCCTCCCTAGCTAAGAGGGAGTGTTGATGTTATTGTAGCTTCGATAGTAATCCTTAGCCAACTATGATCAAATATGTAATTAGCCTTTCCGCTTTACATATTTGTATGGGTCGTTTAATATAATCGCTTTGTTAATAAACTATATTATTAAGTGGGCTGACTTGGAAAGTTTGTCACCCTTGAGGAAATACATGTCAGTTTAAATAGAGTCGACTCATTGGTGAAGAGACACCCACATATGGGTATAAATAAGATTAGTTCCCTCTCTATAATTATTCGAAGAAGAACACACAATAGTGTGATAACATATAGCAGACTGAATTTAGGAAAGATGTGCTCAGGAGAGACAATAAAGTTTATTTTCTATGGTTGGGAGGGCAACTCTATGTCATTGTCTATGGTCAATCGAGCACACTGCATATCAATAGTTTTTCCCTTTAACGTACTCAATCTCAAAATCATATACTTGCAACTTGCTTGCCCACTTTTGTTGACGATCACTCAAATCCTTTTGGCTCAAAAACAATTTTAAACTATTATGATCAGTCTTAACCATAAACTTACCACATACCAAATACTGGCCGAATTAATCAAGTGCATGCATTTTGGCCAGCATCTCTTTGTCATAGGTAGAGTATCCCTTCTCCAATCTGTTTAGCTTTCTACTTTCAAAAGCTATTGGGTGCCCCTTTTGGGATAGAACAACCCCAATTCCTTCTACAGAAGTATCACATTCCATGACAAACGGAAGGGAGAAGTTGGGAATTGCAAGCATTGGACATGAACACATTACCTCCTTGAGTTCATCAAAGGTCTTTTGGGCTTCTTTTGTCCATGCAAAGGCTCCTTTCTTAGTCAAATCCATCAAGGGGGTAGCAAGTTAAGAGAAAGCCTTAACAAACCTTATGTAATAGCTACACAAACTGAAGAACCCTCTTAACTCAGTAAGATTGGTTGGGGGAGGCTAATGTAGTATTGCTTGAATCTTTTCTTGGTCAACTTGCACTCCTTGTGAACTTATGATATGTCCCAAATATAAAATTTCAGTCATCCCAAACTCACATTTTGATAGCTTAGCATAGAAGGATTGTTGCTCTAAAATGCCCAAAACTTTATTTAGATGCTCAAGGTGTTCCTTCCAAGTTTTACTATAAATCAAGATATCATCAACGAACACTAAAATAAATTTCCTAAGATGTCTATTGAATACCTTATTCATACATGACTGGAAGGTTGTTGGTGCATTTGTGAGATGAAATGGAATAACAAGGAATTCAAAATACCCATAGTGGCAACGGAAATGTGTCTTCTTCACATCCTCTTTTCTCATGTGGATTTGGTGGTAGCCTAACCTCAGATCAATCTTTGAAGAATATGCTACCCCATGCAACTCATCAATGAGTTCATCTATCCTCAGAATGGGGTATCTATTTTTTATTGTCTTCTTATTGAGTGCCCTGTAATCTATGCACATCCTCATTGTGCCAACCTTCTTTTTCACCAACACTACAGATGAAGCAAATGGGCTAGAACCTGGTCTTATGAGAACCATGTCAAGAAATTCTTTGGTAGCCTTCTCTATCTCCTCCTGGTAACTCTTAGGGTGATGGTATGGTGTTGTGATAACAATTTTGGCACACTATATATTCTAATTCAATGAAATTCTCAAATCCCCTATCGGGAGGTAAACTTGGAGGTAAATCATTGAAAACAACACTATGCTTATCAAGAATGGATTGAATCTCAAATTAGTGTTTACCTTTCTTTCTCGAAGAGCTCGAGGTGTGAACTAAAAATTGCTGCAGCCCATGCTACTTGTCCCCTTCGAAAAATCCTCTCCATCCTTTTTTTTGAAACCTCTTTTGGTGCCCCATTCGATAGACCCTTAAGAAAAATCTCTTTGCCATTGGACTGAAAGTTAAACTCCATGGTTTGATGGTTGGTGTAATAACCTCCAATAAAATGCAATCATTGCACTCCTAATACAACATCAATGTCTCCAATACCTACAACATAAAAATCATCACATAGCTCATAGTCACCTAATGCTATTTTGAGTTGCCAGACAATTCGAGTGCATGGCATGGTGAAACCATTTGCAATGGTGACACTGAAACCTAGGAACTCTTTTGTCTTCAACCCTCTTTTAAGCACATAACCCTCATCTATAAAGTTATGGGTTGCACCACCATCAATAAGAGTAGTTGTCCTTTGCTATAACTCCACTGACTCTAAATGGATGGTATTTGGGGGCTCCAGATAAGGCTGCTATAGTGACTCCTTTGCTGATTTCTTTGTTTTCCTCTTCCCCTACTTCCTCAAAGGTATCTTGAAAGTCATAATTTTCATTTGAATATGATTCTAGGACAATTTCAATATGATGCACTTGTCCCTTGCCCAAACATCTATGGCCCTGAACCCATGCCTCTTTGCAAGTGAAGCAAAGCCCCTTCCGATGAAGCTTAGTTCTTTTTACCTCATCCATCTTCTTAGGAACTGTGTTTGGGATATTTACCTTTGGAGTACTCTTTGGTGGAGGAAAAGAAGCAACCTTTTTTTGAAAGACTCCCTTTTGTTGCCAAGTATTGGATGGTTTAGGTTGCTACACCATTGTTTTCTTGGGCATGAATACCTCAAGTTGCAAGCTTGTTTTTATTGCTTCCTTGAGAGTAAAAGGTGAAGAAGCCTTAACCAGACCTTTAATAGGCTCTTCAAGACCTTCTAGGAAGACATACACAATCCTCTTTTCTGACATATCTGATACCATCACTGCAATCTTCTGGAAATTTTCTACATACTCATTAATGGAACTCATTTGTTTCAACTCTGCCAATTCTTTGAAATACTCCTCTTCATCCTTAATCTCAAACCTATCCAACAATATTTGACTGAAATCATCAAAACAAGTTACCTGATTGTGCCCTTGAGTAGACATACCATGATACACTAGTCATAAGTAGTTCCTTCCAAGTGTAAGGTTGCATATTGAATAACATCCAGCTCCTTCATGGGAAAACGTGAAATAATTTTCCAACTTCTGTAACCAAGCCCTGGCTGAAATCTTGTCCGAACCATCAAAAGTTGGAGTTGAAGTTTATTTATTTTGCTATTAAGTTCTCCTACAAGTTGATCTTGTTGAAGTATATATCCTCTTCGATTCATCATTCCTTGCATTTGAGTAACATAGTTAGTGTAGGGCACTAGATTTTTTAAATCCTTCATCTTGATTGTCATAAGATAGTCTGATTGCAGCCAACTCTCTTGTTAACTCTTCCATTGGATTGGGTGGTGGGTTGGTTGTAGTTGAGTTTCCTTCAGGTATGAATATTGGTTTTGCATTTTTAAGAGGAGAGGTATTCTGTTGAACTTTTGAAGAGCTCCCTCTTTCCTTAGTAGATATTGGATTTTGAAGTCTTTTTGCCAGTAACCTCATCATTTCTCTTGTTTTAGTAAGAATATCAATGGTTTTCTTTTGGCTCTTTTGTAACTCTTCAAGGAATTTCTTGTGCATTTCCTCAGCATCAGCCATCTCCTTCTTCTGTTGGTTATACCTTTCACTTTCTCCTGAGAGAGGGTTTTCAGTTAGCCTTTTATTTTTCTCCCTCTGTAAATATCTCTTTTCCCTTTCACTCAACTGCATAAATATTGTTAAACCCTCAGGCAGGCAAGATCATGGCTTTGATACCACTGTAATGACCCTTGCTGCAATTTTATATCTGATTTACAAAATTCTAATAACCCAACTCAGATTTACAATTTGCAAACATGCGGTGAAATCGAATATGTCGAGAATTGCCCCAATGAACCTATAAACACTTAAAACCCTCATATAACATAAGAAGAAGATTCTACAGAAATTTTGGCATTATAACAACATGCAAATATATTTTTGTGATAGTCTACAAATCTGTCATGAAACATTACAAAATAGACTCCAGAAATGGAGCTCAAAGCTTCACAAATCCACTACAAAACCCAAAATACTCTCCAAACTCCTCACACTTCCCACAAAGAAAGATGCATGAAATAAATGTCTAACACAGTCAAGAACAACATTATACGTTGTTATTATCAACAATACAAATCTGAAAATGCACTAAGAAACTACAACACAGTTTATTACAACCCCTATCAAAACAACACACATAAAGTCTCTTGAAGTACAACTGCAACCCCTGGAAGTGATTGCCACTGGAGGCTTGTAAACACACTGCCTGCAAGCTTGTATCCCCCTGATTTATCAACTTGGCAGATCACTCCTTCAATGGTTTCGCAGCCTCTGAAGAAGAAGAACAAAACTCTATTAAAAATGATAAGATAAAATGAATCCAAAATAAGTCGAAATCACTATGAAAGGCACAATATTCAAAAAGCACTTTTAGGCACCAAAATCCCCATGCCAAAGAGGAGGGAATATTGCATTTCAAAAGTTGTAACTGCCTTTCCACAAATGCGTCTCCACTTCCATCACTTAAATAGAAATTGTCATTTTATCCAACTTCTTTATTTGAACTCAAGAAGACTAATAACTGCTAATTTTGAGATTCTCCAACCCCCCTTGCCATTTTTGGCTCCAATTAAATACCACTAATAATTTGACATTAAAATCTGATTTGATTTTTCTCCATTTAGAACATTATTTCCCAAATTGTTCGCAGGACTTGACTTACTAATTTTGGACAAACTGGCATACTGTAAACAGTAAGTTTTATTTTCAAAAAGAGGAGATGACATTGATCCTGCATCACATGTTATTGATTTCAGCAAGCATACATTGTTGCACTAGGAAACAAGACTTTCACTCCATGAACCCCATTGCTATTCAAAGACAAGAAGGATTTACAGAGGCCTTGCAGCAATGCATAGAATTATATGTATTTGTTTGTTTCTTTTATTAGAATTCCATATAAGGCCCCAAGTTTTATCAAGGAAATGTCCATTACCTACAGCTTATACTAACTATGTCCCTAGCTTAATGGAACCATTCTCCTCGGAAGCAGTTGAGTATTCTCTTTGTACTTTCTTTAGTTGCTTCTGGATCACTTAATACTGATATCAATAAGCATAAACTTCTGCACTAGGAAACAAAACCTTCGTTGCAAGAAACTCACTGCGAAACAAAGGTAACTAGGATTTACAGATGGCTTGCTATATGCATTTTTTTTGTTTCTGTCAGTAGAATTTGGAATCAATCACCGAATTATAGCATGGGAATGTGCATTACCTCCAAATTTCACTAATTAGAATTCCATCTTAGTGGAACCTATCTTCCTAGAAGCAGGTGCTATATCTTCTCCATGCGTTTTGTCCATTTGTCAATGCATCACATAATATTGGTTTCAACCAGCATAATTTGCTGCTCTAGGAAAGAAGATCTTCATTCCAAAAAGCCCCAATGCTAAACAAACATAATTAGTGAAACAATAATTAAAATGTAAGAGCAATACTATTATGGATGCGTTTTCTGTAGTTAGCTTTTTAAATTGACACTCCCGTGCCATGCAATTTAGCTCAGATGTAAGAGACGCACTCTCCACAGTAAAATAATTGCTTTTGTTGGCAATCCTTCAGACTCAGACTGTAGGTGACAACTAGAAGAGATAGATAGAGTCATGAAATTTGTAGGACCAAGATAAATAAACTGCCATTAGATTCAGACATTCACTCATAAAATGATGATTTTAAAATAACATTGCAATTTCAGAACCTTACAAATTCATCTATATCATGGTCAATAAAGTGGAACAATGATGCATTTTTTGCCATAGTGCATGACCCTGTGTAGATAGTAGATGGTAGGATGAGTATTATAGTTCGAAGTTTCCCTATATAAAAGTCTACATTTGCAGCTCTAATTTAAAATTTAAACTTCATCAAAAAGATATATTGCATCATATGTGCTCCTTGGAGTCTGTTAGATCGGTTTCATTGTTTTACTTTAACGACCACATGATAGACAGGCTCTTGCAAATTGTTTGATAGATGCTTAGCAGGTGTGCAAAAGGAAACTATAACGAATTATGCCAACATCACTTGGACCATCACGAATTTGGATTTTGTATTGTCTATAGGGTTTTTTTTTTTTTTCTAAAGAGGAATCAAGAGTTTAGTCAGAGTATTAATGCATCACCAACATGAGTTTTTCGTCCAAAGGAATCAAGAGTTTAGTCAGAGCATTGATGCATCGTCAACATGAGTTTATAGGAAAAACCATGAAACTGTGAGGCAAATAAATTAATAATGCAATGCTTATGGTTGGTGTTCTTTATGATTATGTGCTATTGGGCAAAGAGGTTGTTGAAATTATCCAAATTTAAGTTAAGTGCTTACTGAAATTATCCAAATTTTAGTAAAGTGCTTACTGAAATTATCCAAATTTGATTTGGTACAGTGCACATTCCTAATTCACAAAATTTAATTTTTAATATTCTACTTTGATGATTGATGACATCTCAAGAGAATTGTTGGATTTTCAGGGTATGTATTCTCTTATGTCAACCCTTGTATAAAAATTATGATCATGTGAATGATTGAAGACAACAAGTTTCAAGCATGCAAATATTTTTAGGGTGATTATATAGATCTAGATTCATTTTAGGTGTTGCAACATAAGTGTTCCTAGCATGCAACTATTGTAAATCCAAATGCCATTTGAATGACTAATTGATGATTGAATGAATAAAATTAAACATCTTTAAGTACAAGAATATGGTAATAAATTGTGCAAACATGTGTTTAGTAGCCTCTAGGCAAGAAAAGAATAAGTAGGGATTGCCTAAATTTTGAATTAAAAGTTTCTGATTTGGGGAGTTAGATTTGGGGGTGCAAAACTACTCTTGCATTGGATGACTAGATACATTTGAATGGACAGTAATATTAAGGTACATAACAAATATATGGGAATATATGCATGTTAGGTATAATACATGTTAAATAGGGTGATTATATTAGAATATGTGTGTACATGGATAATGTGGAGCAAATTTGTAGGAATGTGTTTAAATGGGTAAGAACTGAAATAGGGGAAGGAGCAACTTTGCACAAGATTGTGCAAATGTATCAACGTGTTTTCTTAGGAGCATTAAAAAATTTATAATCAACATGGGTACGTAAAAATCCTATTACATTTTGCGATTTGAATGGATGATACTATTAAGGTACATAACAAATATATGGGAATATATGCATGTTAGGTATAATACATGTTAAATAGGGTGATTATATTAGAATATGTGTGTACATGGATAATGTGGAGAAAATTTGTAGGAATGTGTTTAAATGGGTAAGAACTGAAATAGGGGAAGGAGCCAACTTTGCACAAGATTGTGCAAATATATCAACGTGTTTTCTTAGGAGCATTAAAAAATTTATAATCAACATGGGTATGCAAAAATCCTATTACATTTTGCATCCACTTTGAGATGCATGTGAATCTTAAAATGATGGTATGTCTTAAAGTATGTAGCATCCATATATATGTATTGAAAATAATTGTTCAAACATAAATCGTGTTAGAATGCTTTGATACCAACTCTTAGACAGATCTAATACCAGGAGATAATTGAGAGGGGGAAGGGCGGGGGTGAATCAGTTATCTCACAAGTAAAATAATTAATTCAATTATAAACCTTATATTGGAGCACAACACAATGAAAGATATAATATGAAATCACAACATGCATAACACCAATATTTTGACGTGGAAAACCCGGTAAAGGGAAAAACCACAGTGGGAAACCTAGCCCACAATCAGATGAATACTCTACAGTAGTATTGTGTATAATTACAATGAGGTCTGCAATTGGAAAAATGCACATTGCCTAGAGCGCACTGCTCAACACAAAGGGAAGTCTCATTGACTTACATAAACATTGGACTACAATCAAGAAATAATGAACTATGAAAGTAGCATCTACTAATGCTTGATACAATTCCGGTTAAGCACGGATGTCTGCTCTGTAATACAAACCCTTTCCAACCTTCACCAAAATGATATGACTCTATTCACACATAATCCTTACTCTGATAATGCAGACATAACCATCCCATAACCATCCATGCCAATTACATGAATAAGTCACCTATAAATACAAATCATCAACCTTATTGACAAGGTCGGCTAAACCCTAAACCCATAAACCCATAATTACAAAAATTACATCACCAATACCACCAGACCAATATTATGATTTACATTACATAGCATAGACCTAATTCAAATATCCAAACAATTATGTCCGTCGAAAATTTTGCTAAGACCAAAATCCAACACGCTTCACCAATCGGTAGAAACCCTCAGTGAAATAATAGAAAGTCCAATTAGATCCAAATAGGACCATCATAACAACACGCCAGCCAGTGCAACGCCATCAAATAGTTAGGACATAATCAGGAACCACCTTCAGCACAGTAGAAACCATTCCCATAAGTCGGATCAAGATCGCCTAGCCAAATCATCAAATATCGCTTACCGGTAAAGCTAACCGGTACTAGGAAATACCAACCGAGAACAAAAGTGATAGCAATCGGGATACCAAAAAATGAACCAACAGAATATGACAAGCATATAACCATCTAGAATAAGCATCCAAAATCGAATCCAGAGATTTGATCATACCGGATCAGAATCATAACCAAAAGCCAAGATGATCACCAAGACTAACCAAGATAGGTCCAACCAGGATATAGTGTTGAAATCAATGACAACACTTAACCAAATCTAGCATATTACCAACAATCTCCCCCTTTAGCATCGATAACAACACTGAATGTGAAAAACATCCAAGTGCCAAGGAATGCCAACAATCTCCCCAAAGTTGATTTGAAATATATATTGCCCCCTTTGATTAACACCTTCTCCCAAAAGATTTGATTTTTTTTCACATGAACACCTTCTCCCCCTTTGACATCTATGAAAAAGGACAAATACTAAACCAAAAATAATGAACCAAACAACTGACTCCTCCCCCTGAGTAGTACCACCATCTTCATCAATCTGAATCAGAAAAGTATGTTTGATAAGCTTACCGGATTGATGCATCCCTGCATCTCTAAGTCTATTCTAGAGGGTTGGTAACCCCCAACTGATCTTTGAGATATTCAAAAGTATCTTAAGGCAATGGTTTAGTTAGAATATCTGTAATATGTTCCCTAGTAGGCACATCAACCAATTTAACTTCCTTTGCTTCAACCTTTTCCTTCAAGAAGTTATACCTTATAGAAATTTGTTTGGATTTTGAATGAAATGTTGGATTCTTTGGCATATCAATAGTAGTAGTATTATCATAGCGAATAACAATAGGCTCACTATAACGTACCCTTATAGGGTAATCCCACATTAATGGTTCCCACTTTCACCAACGAAGGAAATTGGCGAAAGTGGGGAAATTATTTTTGGGGGGTTCGAACGAAGTAGGGTGGTTCGAGTGAGCCCCCCCTCAGGGTTCGAGTGAACCCGCCATCAGATGTGGGTTCGATTGAACCATGAGTGGATTTTGGGTTCGCTCGAACCCCTTAAAATATTAATTTTTAAGGGGTTCGAGCGAACCCCTCCTCGCTCAAACCCAATTTGAAATAGGTTTTTTGAAACTTTTATAAATACCTATTACGACAGTTAAATTGTCATTGTCAAAGTTGTCTTTTTCTGTCCAGTGGGGGTTAGATCGAACCACTCGTCAGCATCACGTCACCGTGTTCTAACTACAATAGCTAGTGTGTCTCACATTTCAGTTTTCAACCTACATTATTTCAGGTGCACAAAATAACCCTTTTTTTTGTTTAATAATGTCTTTTTCTATTAAATTTATTCAAAAATTAATAAATAATTTGTTTGTTAATTTATTTTTTAATTAAATAATTGTATATTTATTGTTTTTGAACATTTTAGAAAAATGTTTAATAAATTATTATTTTTCATTATTTTAGAAAAATGTTTGATAATTTAATGTTTTGATTGAAATTTGTCAATTCGTTTTTAAAATTACATAACTGTATATATGTATTTTTTTTCAACATTTTAAAAAATTGTTATGAAAAATATAGAAAACTAAGGTAGTAAATTAGAACTTAGAAAAACATTAGCAAAAAAAGAAAATTAGAAAAATGTCACAAATCTAAATATAATAAATTAAACGTTAGAAAAATTAATAAATTTTAATTTTAAAAAACATTAGAAAATTTAGATAACAAATTTAAACAAATTAGACAAAATAAATCCTCTACAATGTGACCCATTTTCACATCTTATTACACACACAACATGACCCCTTAAGACCACATATGCCCCTAATGACACTATACGTTCCCTTAGGACCATAGAGGATTGCATAGTGGACCCTAAGGGGTCACGCATGGTCCTAATGGGTCATGCATGTGTTAACACATGTGTGACCCTTAGGACCACATGTGACCCCTTATAAAAGCCTAGTGTGTACGACATACCCCTTAGTCCATTACATAGTGTCCTATATGTGGTCCTAAGGGGTCACGCAGATGTCTGACCCCTTAGGACCACATATGATCCCTTATAACATCCTAGTGTACATATGACCTTCCCTTTAGGATCACATAGTGTCCTAACGGGTCATATGTAGTCCTAGGGGTCACACATGCATGACCCCTTAGAACTGCATATGACCCCTTATAAAATCCTAGTGTGAACGACATACCCCTTAGTCCATCACATAGTGTTCTAAGGGGTCATATGTGGTCCTAAGGGGTCACGCATGCGTTAACACATCGTGACCCCTTAGGACCACATATGACCCCTTATAACATCCTAGTGAACATATTACATTCCCCTTAGGATCACATATATGTGGTCTTAAGGGGACACACATGTGTTCTAACACACATGCGTGACCCCTTAGAACCGCATATGACCCCTTAGTCCATCACATAGTGTCCTAAGGGGTCGTATGTGGTCCTAAGGGGTCAAGCATGTGTTAACACATGCGTGACTCCTTAGGACCACATATGATCCCTTATAACATCCTAGTGAACATACAACATTCCCCTTAGGATCACATATATGTGGTCCTAAGGGGTCACACATGTGTTCTAACACACATGCGTGACCCTAGGTTAGAACTGCATATGACCCTTTAGTCCATCACATAGTGTCCTAAGGGGTCATATGTGGTTCTAAGGGGTCACGCATGCGTTAACACATGTGTGACCCCTTAGGACCACATATTATGGTTCGAGCGAACCCCCCTTCGCTCTAATCCATGTTCATTTGAACCCTCTTGTTAGAGGTTTCTCCCAAATATTTTCAAAGTTCTGAGGAATTTCTGACTTCAGACCTCTGGTTCAAGGCACAAATGAAATAATCTTGATAACCCAAAAATATTAGATGGTAGTACTTGGAGCAAGTATAATTTTATTACATTTTGAATTTATTATATTCTTGTTTTTTTAATTTTATGGAATATTGGTTTTTCACCGAACATGATCTTCTCTGTTCAACACATTGGGAAGAATAGGAAACTAATTCAAAAAAATTGTAAAAAATATCTAAGCCCCAGGTATTGATGTCTTCTTTCTAACAAAAAAAATAATTGAATTTCGATATATATAGAACAAGTTATGTGTTCAAACTTAAACCTATGTCTAAATTATGACTAGTTGGACTTCAAAACTTTATAAAATGAAAAATATTGAACATATCACTATCAAACCAATTGCAAGCCCCAAATATTGATGTTACAAACCAAAATTCAAAAGAATTGAGTTTTTATCATTTATAGAAAAAAAGTTATGCATTTCAGGAGGCACATCACTCTTAAAAAATATTGTTTATTGTAAAAAACTACTTTTCGAGGGAGATGAAATTTTTTTTAAAAATCCTTCAATTTTTAAAAAAAAAAAATTATATAGAATCTACTAACAAAATGATACAAATCACTAATTTACATCATCTCCAAATTTTTAATAGTTTAAAAATTATAGTTCTCGAAAGTTGAAGATTATTTTAAAAATGTTCATCTCAGTGTCAAAAGTGGCAAAAAAGTGGGAACCATTATTGTTAGTTCACCCTGGTACAAATTATAAAATATGGAAGAAACGAATGAAGATTCATCTCAAATGTCATAGAACTAAAGTTTGAGAGATAGTGGAAAAAGGGTATATACCTCATGATCCTATTTCTGGAACATCGACACATGTTGATGAACAGAAGAGAGTTGAAAATGATGTTAGAGCAAAAGAAGCATTGTTGAGTGCCCTATTTTATGAAAAGCTATTGAATGTCATAGAGTTGGAAAATGCTAAGCAGATCTGGTTGAAGCTTGAAACTCTTTATGAAGGTGATCAAGCAATAAAGATTGCAAAACATGAAGGTTTCTGGGTTATAAGATATGAAACTTTGAAGATGGAAGAAGATGAGAAGATAAGTTCTCTCATGGATAGAGTCAATGAGATTGTTATGGGTATCAAATGTTGTGGTGGATCAGTCAATGAGGAGGAGATGGTGTCAAAAGTTCTGAGAGTTCTACCTTCGGTGTACAAGATGAAGGCTGCTACAATCAATGAACTCCAGACGATGTCAAGTGCCCCTATTACCAAAGATACATTTCTTGGGAAATTGACTACTTTTGAGCTTTAAGAACTTGGAGATCAGAATGCTACTAAAACTGAGATTGCATTTAAAGCATCTACCTCTGGTAAGCAGAAAATAGATTGGAAGGAGATGTATGCTAAAGATATGGAGGACATTGAGAGAGAAGAAAGAGAACTTGAAGAGATGGAAGCCCCGATTGCTAGAAGAATTCCTAAAGGACCAATTGGAAGTATGAAGGAAAAGTCCCTTTCAAATATTTTTCATGCAATAAGATCGGTCATTTTGCTTCTAGATGTCCTGAAAGAGCTACTAGAAATTATGAAAAATTTGTGAGGAATTATAAGCCTAATCCTGAATATCCGACCAGACCTACATTCAGAAGGAATAAGGATAAATAATGCTATTATGCAGGTGATGATGATTTTGGTATGACTGATGATGAACCTATGAGTGGAACCGGTAATGGAGATTCCTCTGAAAAATATTCGGTCTTTATTTCTATCAAGGATGATTCTTCAGAATCTGTCATTGAATCAACTCATACTGAAGAAAAAGATTTAGCTGCTAAAATTGAAGAAAATGATAAATGGGTCATAGACAGAGGATGCTCACGTCACATGACCGATGACAAAAGAATTTTTTAAACACTGTAAGAATTTGATGGCGGATTAGTCAAATTTGGAGACAACAAGGCATGTAGGATCAAAGGCAAAGGAGAAATATCATTGGATGGTAAGACCAATACTGATAATATTTACTATGTTGAAGGATTAAAGCATAATCTTTTAAGTGTAGGTCAGATCATGGATAGAGGATTTCATTTGCAATTCAAGGATGGAAAATGCAAGATCATCAATAGATTTGGATTGGAGATTGCCTCTGGAACACAAACAAAAGGAACATCTTTCATTTGAACTCCGGTGAGAAGGCTTGCTTGATTGCTTATATTGATGAGAGTTGGTTATAGTATAAGAGAATGTGTAATGTAAATTTTGATTGCTTAGTGAAGATCAATTCAATACCGACTGTTAGAGATTTGCCCAAGATTATTAAACCTCATAATCTGGTATGTAGAGAATGTCAAATGGGTAAGAAAGTTAGAACCTCTTTCAGAAGTATACATGATAAATCTAATGAAATTCTTGATCTTACTCATACTAATCTATGTGGACCGGCAAGGACTAAAAGATTTCAAGGTGATAGATACTTTATGTTGCTTATTGATGATTATTCTAGAATGATGTGGGTAGCATTTTTGAAAGAAAACTTTGAAGCTCTTGAGAAATTCAAAAATTTTAAAGCTATGTTTGAGACTAAGACAAGATCGAAGATAAGGTGCTTAAGATCAGATCAAGGCGGTGAGTTTACATCCTTTAAATTCAACAACTTTTGTAAGAGGAATGGTATCAAAAGACAACTTTTTGCACCTATGATCCCACAGTAGAATGGATTGGTGGAAAGGAAGAACATAACCATATTGGATGAGACAAGGACAATGATGACTAAAGCTAGATTACCTGATATCTATTGGAGGGATGTTTTCAATACGGTTGTATACACTTACAACAGAATACACATAAAAGGTGATGCCAGTAAGACTCCTTATGAATTGTGGTCTGGTCATACTCCTACTTTTAGATATTTTAGAATTTTTGTAAGTAAATGTTACATTAGAAGAGATGATGCAATAGAAAAGTTTGATCCTAGAAGTGATGAAGAAATATTTTTGGGATATTTTACTAGGAGCAAAGCATATAGATGTTATAACAAGAGATTGAATATGATAATTGAAAGCATTAATGTCAAGGTGGATGAGCATGACAGTAATTAGATTAGATCATATGACTATGGATTGGAAGATGAATTTATCAGACCTGAACCAATAATGCAAGAATCAATTCATAACAGTGAACCAGTGACATCGATACAATCAAAAAATTCAACAGTGATAGATGAAAAACAAAAAATAGTCAGAAAATCAAGAAAATTCAAAAACTCTCAGGTATGTGAAAATAAATCATTCTTAAGATCAAATTATTGGAGATAAAAGAAAATGTGTAATGACTAGAAGAAGATTAGCTCATGAAGAGATATGTTTAATTTCTCAAATTGAACCAAAATCATTTATTGAATTAAGTAAGGATGAAAATTGGGTAAAAGCAATGGAAGAAGAATTAGATCAGATAGAAAATAATAAGACATGGGAACTAGTTCCTAGACCTAAAGACAAAAATATTATTGGAACTAAATGGGTTTTCAAGAATAAATTAAATGAGGAAGGTTAGGTTGTCAGGAACAAAGCTAAATTGGTTTGCAAAGGTTATTCACAAGAAGAAGGAGTTGATTATGGAGAAACCTATGCCCCGATTGCAAGAATTGAAGCAGTAAGACTATTTCTTGCCTATGTTGCACACAAGGACTACAAAGTATATCAGATGGATGTCAAATGTCTATACTCCTATGATAACTAGTTGCAAATTGTCAAAGGATGGTGAATCTCCTAAAGTGAATCCACCATCAAATTTGGGACTCTCCTTTTGGTAGGGGTTAAAGGTAGAACTTGATGCTAATGCTATCAGATCTCCTCAAGTGGTTAAGCTTTTATAGAGAGGACTTCACATTGATACCAATTGTTAGAATTCTTTGATACCAAATGTTAGACATATTTGATACCGGGAGATAACTGAGAGGCTGGGGGGGGCTGAATTAGTTATCTCACAAGTACAACAATTAATTCAATTATCAACCTTATGTTGGAGCACAACACAGTGAAATATATAACATGAAAGCACAACATGCATAACACCAATATTTTGACGTGGAAAACTTGGTAAATGGAAAAACCACGGTCAGAAACCCTACCCACAATCAGATGAATGCTCTATAGTAGTATTGTGTATAATTACAATGGGGTCTTCACTTGCAGAAAGGCACATTTCTTAGAGAGAACTGCTCAACACAAAGGAAAGTCTCATTGACTTACATAATCATCGGACTACAATCCAAAAAGAATGAACTGTGAAAGGAGCATGTACTAATGCTTGATAGAGTTCCCATTAAGCACATATACCTATTCTTCAATACAAAACCTTTCCAATATTCACCAAAATGATATGATTCTATTCACATATAATCCTTACTCTGATAATGCAGACATAACCATCCCATAACCATCCCATAACCATCCATACCAATTACATGAATAAGTCACCTATAAATACAAATCATCAACCTTATTGACAAGGTCGACTAAACGCTAAACCCATAAACCCATAATTACAAAAATTACATCACCGATACCACCAGACCAATATTATGATTTAGATTATATAGCATAGACCTAATTCAAATATCCAAACAATTATATCGACCGAAAATTCCGCTAAGACCAAAATCCAACATGCTTCACCAATAGGTAGAAACCCTTAGTGAAATAACAAAAAGTCCAACCGAATTCAAATTGGACCATCATAACAGCACACTAGCCAATGCAACACCATCAAATAGTTAGGACATAATCGGGAACCATCTTCAGCACAATAGAAACCATTCCCATAAGCTGGATCAAGATCGTCTGACCAAATCATCAAATATCGCTTACCAGTAAAGCTAACCGGTATCGGGAAATACCAACAGGGAACAAAAGCGATAGCAATTGGGATACCAAATATGAACCAACAGAATATGACAAGCATATAACCATCCAAAATAAGCATCCAAAACCGAATCCACAAATTTGATCATATTGGATCAGAATCATAACCAAAAGCCAAGATGATCACTAAGACGAACTGGGATAGGTCCAACTAGGATATAGTGTTGACATCAATGACAACACTTAACCAAATCCAACATATTGCCAACAAATGGATGCCCTTGGGTCATTATAAAGTAATGGATCTTGTTGAAATCGATTATGTAATAAGGGAATAGAGAGGATGTAGGCTTAGGGGTATTCTACTTGTAAAGAAAGTGATGATACTTTTCCTCACTTGATAGCAATGGGATGATCGTGCATATTTGATATTGGCATGTCATGTGGTATTGGTTTTTCTAGTCATGATATTGGTGCAATCAAGGTACAAGGGTCTAATGAAGGACTACTAAACCACATAACACTTATCATCATGCACAACAAAAATCAACTAATGTAACAATAAGCCAAAAATAATCAGATTAGTATATTATTCTCCACAGTATCCTATTACTTTAAAACATTTGCATCTAGGGCTCAAATAGATTTAAAACTTAATCTTAGATTCCAATACATAATAAGCACTAAACAAGAACGTGTGACTATAAATATCAAACTCCTTAGTCGATTTAGCTTTAGTAGTTGTACTCTCAACCATTAAATCTTGACCATGTTATTTCCCTTTCTTATTAGCATACTTCTTTCAAAGAAAATTCTACCTTTTTAGAGTGAAGAGTGATGTCTTAAATTACCACTAAGAAATAGTATAGTATAATCACCCATGCACTTATGATAAGTATGATGAGACCAATATTAAATAATATATCTATGAAGTTTGCCTTAGAATTAGACACACATCTTTGAAATGTGTCAATAGTCTTCTTTCCTTATGCATCTAATTATATGACTCTAAACATGAACAACCTTAGTACCAATGTTGTCATAAATTATATTTGTCATTGGCACAAATCTTGAAAACATAATATACAAATAATCTAGCAAAACACCATATTCAAAATAATATGAAATATATAATAGACCCATGGACATGCTCTACATGTTTTATTGATACTTTGAAAAAATGGACATCATGAGAAACTAATTCATGCATTAACACCAAAGTGATTCTATCTCATATCTTGAAACTAATAACTATCGTGAGAAAAATTAATTGTGGTAAACCAAAAGATTACTAAAGAAGTACTTAAACTATGCAAAAGACAAACTAACATAAATGATTGATCTTTTTGATGTCACAAGATTATTTGTAAGCTAGGATGCTCCTACAGTAGAAACCCTAATTAAATAATTTGTGAGTTAGTGCTCTTAATATGGATGGATGCTAAACCATTTTTGGTTGTAGCTGCAACATTAATGCATTCTAAATACATAAATGTGCTTCCAAAATCAACTCCATGCTTCTCTTTTCACCTTTATTAATTCAAATATTAAGAACTAGGTCACTCATTATACATTTGCACTAATACCTTCACTTCACTTTCCTTGTATCAAGACACTTGTAACTTATTTTGTGCTTCCACCATTTCTATTAATATCTACATCTATTTCTTTATGTGTTGTACCGCCTACATTTTTTGTTACATTATCTCAACCCAAATTTAAATTACAATAAATACCTTCATCTTACATTGACTTTGTTTTCTAATGTTTGTAGCCTTTTTTTGCTAAGTGTTTTTCATTTCTTCATTCTAATATTCTTGCCACATACATTCCTCAACTAATATGTAATTTTTTTGCGTCTTTACATTTATCAATAATAATTATTTTCTTCTATCTTAACTACCTTTTAGTAAACGTCATTGTCTATGGTGAAACACTTCAGTTTTTAGTAATATTAGAATTTTGGTGATATTTACCTGTGAAAAATTCTCATATAAAGAAGCTGTATACAAAATGCATTGTGGTCAGATAGGGTGAGTTTTATATATTAAATTATTAACATGTGTATTGGTGTTGTGATGGCAATCATAAGTTATGTGAAAAACTTGCAACTACATATTCAAAACATTGTTGCTAAAAGCATGAATAGGCTTTTATAGCAATATAGGAGCACTTATGATAAAGTTATGTGAAAAACTTGCAACTACATATTCAAAACATTGTTGCTAAAAGCATGAATAGGCTTTTATAGCAATATAGGAGCACTTGTGATAAAGTGTGAGTTCATGAAACACAATTAAAGTAGGATAATTATTTAAATATAGCACAGAATAAAACAAGTAATCATAAGTTGTTGGTAAATGAATTTATCATTTCAAATTTAGATTTAAAATAGTCTTGACTCACCTAATAGACAACAAAAAAATGTCTCAACAATTAGACAGATTGTTATTAAGTTAACAACTTCCTATTGCATTTGAGAGGGGTAGTTGAACCCTTATATGATAGAAATAGTGTTTTTGAAATTACGCTTTTAATGAAAAAACAAGAAAGGCAACTAAACTAAAACAAAAGTAGGAAAAATAACTAAAACCTAGAAAAGGAAGAAGAATGAACACAAAAATTCATTCCCCATTCAAGGTTATCAAAGTATAAACTATGTAAGCAGAGATTGTAAAATTTAAATTTAAATTCTAGTTAACATGAGAAAGAAACATTTACATAGGATTATATAACTTGCACATCAAACAATAACATATTGCTTTATCTGAAATGCATAAAGAAAATATATATATATATATATTAAAGAGGAAACAACTACAATTTTTCATATTATTTTTTTGAAACAAATGACTATAAACCTAACATTAGAATAATTCACAACATGAAGCAATTATACCCTATCTCATTGACTAGTCATTGATGAATACTAAGAGGGGGGGGTGAATTAGTATGCCAAAAATCTTTGCACTAAAACACTTACACAGTCTAGAGATAAACCAGTAAAGCAGTCTGACAATCAAACCGGTTATCACACATACAAACCAAAATGTGAATAAACCATTCACCCACAAAAGCAATGCAACCATAACACAAGATATTTGACTTGGAAACCCAACTGGGAAAAACCACGGTGAGATGGAACTCACAAGTCACTATCTGCAGAATAGAAACCAGACCGGTTAAGGTCTTACAATGTTCTTCACCAGAATAGATCCTGTTAGGAATCTCAATCTCTGTTAGGAGATAAGTCCGATTAAAGACTACCTTGTTAGAGGATTTTAGATTCACATGTGTGAACCACCTTGTTAGAGGATTTTACAAAGGCTTTGAGGCCTACCCGGTTAAGGGCTACAAACTTGTCAAAGATGTGAGTAATCAACAAGTGTTTGATCTATCTACTAGCACAAACTGCTTGGTTAGATCTAGTATTGCTCACAGCTAATGCATTCCAACATTACTTTAGTCTTCTCTATCTCACTCTCAGTTACAACTCGATCTTCTATCATAAGATTGCTCTACTCTTTCACCTTAAACCCTAGCTCAACATAAAACCTATTCACAGCTCCTTCAACCTTTTTTAAAACCCTAGACATGATGTCCTTTTAAAGGAATCTGATTTCATGTCGGTCCAATAGGATTACATTACAATTTCCTAGTTTTAGTGAATCTAGACATACTTAGTAACACGACACAAGAATCACCGTCAATGTGTTGGCACCATCAAACAATCGGTGGATTGGTAACTCATCACAAAATGTCGGTTGGTAACTCATCACAGAGCGTTACCGGTTCATACAAAATGCCGATTGCCGGTTTGACAAAAATGAAGACTAGTAAGAATGTGTTGTGCTGCTTTGCTTCCTCATACCGCTTGTGATCTTCGAACCGCTTGGGGTCAACATGCCACTTCAGACTGGGAAACACATTCTGCAAAATCACCACTAGTCAAAAGACTAGAGTACAACATACTAGTTGGAACAAATATCGGTTGAGCATGAGCTCATACATATAAAGGGGATCTCAATACAAGTGTGTGTCCATCAATGACAATCACAACATAAACATCAAAAATTCCAACAGTCATATCATTATTTATTATTTTTGAAAATTAGATGTGAAACTCTTTCCTTTCAATATAATATGGGTAACCTTACTCTTCTCTTAGCCAAGGACCATAAAGAACTAAACTAAGATGAACACCCCTACATTACGTTTCAAAGTATTTAGAATCTTATAAGTTTGTAACTAGCTCTTTCTCACTTTGGAATTTTATAAAGATTTATAAAATGAAATACAATTAATTCCTGAAGGCACTCCTTTGGAAAATTATATTATAAACATTAGAATAAAGACTTTTTAATTAAATGATGGGTCCTCCAAAATTTGTGAGCAAATAACTATCAAGGTTTATGTTTATCAATTTGCCTATACACTAGTTGTAGGTAGTGATATTTAAAGTAATTTGTCTAATAATTGTCTTTATGACTCTTTTACTAATCATCTTTAACATTATAATGTTATTCTTCTTCTTGTGTATTGCACTCCATTATATATCTATGTCGTATAGTTGAAAAATGCCTTTGGGGAGATATGGATAAGGAAGAAGATAAGATCCTCTAGAAAATATGTCCACCATCAATTTATTTCATCTCATCAAATATAAAATCATTATCATCCAACAATTTGGCCATCCTTTAGGAATTGGGCCCCAAACTATGGATGGAATGGGAGGAATTAGGGGACTGACGTTATTCCAAGTCACAAAGTTTTTCAGAGGAACTTGAGCCATCACTACTGGAACAAGTACCGCAGGGGTAACAGGTGGATTCTGAGAAGTAGTAGCTACGGGTGAATTGACGTTTACTAGGGATGGTAGAAGCAAAATAGGGTTTGAAGCTATTTGACTCCTAGTAACAGGTTTGTTGCTCATAAACTTTCTTAGGCTTGTTCAAAACTAGGTCCCATCGGGCGTGCCAGAAAAAAGAACTGTTGACTTCTATTTTTGAAATAAATGCTAACAACCTTACGAGAAATTCAGTGATGGGGGACCTTTGCACGAGATTCACTGAATAACCTTCAGGTTTGAGAAGTCGGCTCTTCATACAATTGGGGGAGAAAAGAGGAAGAAGAAAACTTAAAAAACTACACTAATTAGGTGATGGGCCAGAATATTTTAGAATATTTGTAACACAAGGCCCATTCAACAATCTACATGCCTAATACAATTTGAGAAGGTGATTAAACAAGACTCATTTAACATAATATGACATTCACCATTCATCCAATAGATAACAAGTTATGCAACATTGTTTAATCCATAGACTCTCACAACATAAATCATAGAAGTTATTGAATTCGAATATAGCACAAAAGTTAATCTATTGAGCTACAAATAAAACAACCATAAAGGCCATAGGCACAATTGGATATGTCTATCATTCACAAAATTTAATTAACATAAAGACTTCTTCAATGACCCAAAGTCTAATCAATTCTCTTAAAAGTCTGAACCCCTGAAAAAGTAGAAAGAAGGTCTATAAATAGCCTTCGGCCCTAACAAATGGTAGGACAACATAAGAAAAATAACCCCAACAACCGCTCCTTGTCAGGAATCTCCTTGTGTGGCATCCATAGGGATGCATGCAATAAAAAGGCAAAAAATGGTCTTGCTGTTGTTCTAACTGAACCTCAGCGACCTCTGCACTTGCCAAAACAAGAAAATCATGACACTGACAACATTCTGGTTCATGAATCACCAATGAGGACACACGGCAACTCGAGGGAGACCTGAATTCTAACGCAAAAAAGAAACCGGAACATGCAACATGGAGATGCCAAGTGTAACTGGCAACACATGGGAAAAGGTGGGGCCATGATATTTTTTCTTGAAGTTGTGCCACGCGGAAGCTCCACGCTCTCTCAACATAAAGTGAGAATGGTGAGTCGCTTAGAGAAATGTTGTGACACCATGTGGAACGTGTATGGATGAATGAGAGAGCAGACAAAAAAACAAATGAAGGCGTCGATACTTAGACAAAATACCGCTTGCGAACAATTATGAAAAAGTATTGACATTTCTTGTGACTAAAATGGGGAATTCTGCCTGCAAAATGCTAGGACCCAAAATTGTTGGTTCGGAGACTAGGCTTTACGTTTTAATTGGGAAAACCAAATCTAAAACCTACTACAACAGAAACCAATCATCTTCAGAGGGCAACACCTGAGCTTCTAGGAACTGATAATTCTAGTCCAAATAGATCACTTCGTCAAATGGCAAGCTTGCTGGTTCATCATGGACCTTCTTCAGGAGCACATAGAGTTGGGCCAGGGGGTGTAGGAGCCGCTCAAATTCCTCTGTCAAAATAGGATGGTTAAGGCACTATAGGAAAGTTTGATCTTGTTGCAACTGGTCAATTTGACCTGAACCATCTGCCAGAAAAGGTAAAGGTAGGCCAAGGTACACAAATTTCCCCACATGCCGCTTGATATCTGGAACTGAAATCCTCAAGCATTGCTGATGCTTGCATGGCTTTCTTGTGCTGATTGATAAAAGGATTAACCTTCCTAAATAATTGTTTACAATCCACAACCCCCTTTGCTACCAACTCTTCATCTTAAGTGGCATACAACAACTTAATCAAGCTCGGAGCCATAGGGAGTTTAGGACCAATGAAAAGCATGATCCTGTCAATAAGAGCACCCGCTCCAGCATAGAGAGATTGTGCTTCTCTCAGGAACCTCAATATGGGTTGCAGCGAAGGGAAATACTACTTAATATTCTCCCAATGAGAAACATATAATTATTCTATAATCGGGGAGAGATCTTGAGGAACCTCTGGAGGGGGGGGGAGGTTTGATAAGCGCGTGACTTCCTCTTCCTTCACTCTTATCACATTTTGCAGCTCCTTAAATATGTCTTATTCACAAGCAGCTTGATGTTCTAAAGCGAGGATCTTGCTGCCTCTATCCTGAAAAGCTTCTTGAATTCATGCCATGCGATCCTGCTCTTACTGCAACAATCCCTCTACATCCTGGAATTTTTTCTTATCTTTCTTTATGCTACTCTGCATCTTACACATGTCTATTTCAAATTTTTCTCTTTCCTCTGAAAGCGTGACCTACACCTTGCTCAACTATCAAGCGCATTCCTCCTTTAGGCAAACCTCCTCCCATAGCTAGGTTTGAACTTGGGTAGCATCTCTAGAAGTTGTTTCAGCTGTTGTATTTCTTGTTCTTTCTCTTGCAACTCCTTTAGCTCTGCACTCCTTGTCGCCTCTTTCCCTTTCAACTGAGAACTCAGGTTGTTCAGGGAGGATTGCAACTTCCCCTTTTCAAAATTGGCTGCCCTGCAAGCAGTTAATTTCAACATTTCTAGCTTTGTCCTCCTTCCTATGATGATCCATAGATTCTTTGAGGCAGATGATCTCTGCTTGCATCTTGTCTAGGCGATGACTTTTCTTGCTGAAATCCAAAGACACAACCTTCAAAGTTTCTTCCATCATTTCTACTTTATCTATTGTCATAGCATTTGAGAGATTAATCCCGACAACATGTAGGGTATAATCATTGGGCCTCATTTGAGCCTCCAGCTTGTTGACCTTTGGGAACACGGTTGCAAAGAGGAGACTATCATTCTCCTCACTAAAATGAATCTGCACATGCAGTCGGGTTGGCTTGGCACCATCCTTCTCCTTCCTCTTGTAAGTCTTGCTAATCCGTGAAGATTTAGAGTAAGTAACTTGTTGATAATAAGTATCTAGGACTGAAATAGCTTGACCTGCAAACATTGCACCAGAAGGGATGGCATAGGGGAAATGGGAAACGAGGTTGCCAAAAGCAGTTTGAATGGGTTGTGCAAGCATGGTTGGGGAGAACATCGGCACAAAGGGAGAGGCTCCAGAAAAAGATGGATCAGTGAATGTTGTACCGACATTTGGGGGAGGAGTAGACTCTCTGAAACCAAGCCTATGCAAAATAGAGGTTGTACCAGACATCTGTGGGAAGAACATTGTCGGGAAAATAACATAAGTGGCAGGGAGCGAATAGGCGGCTTGCAATGACTCAACTTGAGGGTCAACCAACATTTTGGCAGGTGCTAATGTAAGAGCATTAGGGACCTGAACAAACATAGATGCAAATTGGGGCACTGAGGAAATCACAGATTGAGTAGAGAGGAAGGGAAGAGTAGAGTGTACCTACACCATGGAAGTCATTGGTTGCTGAGAGGTTGGAGGAACAATAGGGACTTGAGAAGATGAACCCTTCTTTGCAAAATCCAAATATTGTTTCTTCTTGGAAGAGGAATTGGGTATCTTCCTTTCAGCGGATCTCTTAGCAGCTTGGCAACAAGGCCTTTGAGCTGAGCTAGTGAGAGGAAATGAAATGTCAGCCTCAATACTTTTCTCTTCTATATTTATAACGTCTACTTCTTGAGGTCGATCCTCCTAGAAGGATAAGTTGTCACGTGGGGGCTCGTCACTTGTCTCTTCCTCTAATTTGTTGTGCTTTCACTATTCTTTCTCAAAATGCTCATCAAAAGGAGTGTTCCCCACATTAGCCCTAGGCTGATTAGTCTCTTGGCAATAGATCCAGAAATCCTCCTTCTTCCTCGGCCAAAAATCATCTTTCATGGCCTACAACATGTTCCAAGGAATAGGTTTATCTGGATTGTGCCTTGAAAGAGAGGGTAAAAACTCAACTATTGGGAGTGCTCAATGACAGGAAAATCACTAGGACCCACATAAAGTCTCAGGTCATTCACCGGTGGGCAGATGCATCCCTCCCATGAGCTTCACGCCACATGTTTAATAGCATTTTTTCTATGTTTACTAGACAGATATCCATCTGGGTCATAGCTCCATGCATCATCAAACACTACCAAGCCGAGTTACATCAGCTTGGAGGTCAGGACCCTCTCAGCAATGCCCCTTCACTCGAGAATGGTGGGGCTAATGACTTTGTGGTCCTCAGTTATGGATGTATCGTGATTTCTTGACCCTATAGCTTTTTCAACTTCCACTAGCTTCTGGAACATCTCAAGGGCTAGGGTTCTCTCTGTGGCATAGGTAGGAAGGCAGAAGAGCTCCTTAGAGAAGCCATGCACTTAGACAAAAGAAAAATCCTTACCCAAGAACCAGTCACAATGGGGGTGTTCATTACACATCCAATTCACTTGGATTTGAGAAAAATGAGCAAGAGGTTCCTTAGGGATGACAACAAAATCATGAAGGATAGGAGCCAAGAAACAACCTGAAAACTTGTATACATCATAAGTGGCTAATAGTATGGGAGTCTAGGCAGACAAAGGCATTTTGTTTCCTAGGTCATCATGAGTAGCCAATTGCATGAATAGACTAAAGAAAATGACATTTTGGTGCAGGAATAAATGAACTAGGAATGAGGCAAACCTGAACCACCGTGATTTCTCAAATTTGGCCAAATGCCTCACCATTTCTCTGGCTATCAAAACAGAGAAGTCAAAATGGAATGGTTCGTTCTGCTTCTGGCATTTGAACAAGAGACCCATCATAGGGGCAGTGATCTCTCAATCATTGTCATGACCACACATGAATGCAATGGTAGAGGCAATATCTTTGAGATCATCTTGCCTTAAATCGCTATAGGGGAAAGTGAGCTTTGGAGGTTCGACCATCGTACTCCGGTTCAGAGCAACTTGACAAAATGGGACAATGTCCCTCCTAGAGTGCCAATAGTCTTCCATAGTATCTTTATCAAACACCTTTGTGCTGTCAATTTTGGGACAACATAGCATGTCTCGAATAGCTTCTAGGGTTACAATGACTCATAAAGAGGATCCCTGTATCGAAAAAGAGTCCGACACGAACTTGCATGTGCATGCAGCCACAAATTCTAGACAATGCGGAACCATAGGGACCATTAATTCATGGGTGCCACTATTCCAAAATTTGAATGCCCTAGACTGCAACTCATTTCTATGATTTAGCATTCTTCTACATGAGACCTCTCTGAGGGATTTTGGTTGCTTGTGGAGGTCGGGCTCAATGACCTCTTCTAATGAATCAATCACCAGCATGGAATTGCAGGTGGCTGTCTTTGATTTGGGTTTAGTCTTGGGACATTCTTTCTTCATGGGCATGTCATGGGAGGCATATGAAAGTTCCTCATACACATCCACCTAGATTTCCCCCTGGAAAAGATTTGAGGTTGTTCCTTCCATCTCCATTATTCTATAGGCAAGCTTTCTCTAACACTTTTGAAGAGCCTTGATGGTTGGGATGAAAACTGAAAAATATGACATGCACTTTTGAGGCCTTATTGCTTAAATATATCGCGTGCCTAGATTTGTGCAAAAAGGGGGCATTTATGATAGGTGCCTACCCACATGTATACTACCTCCTTTTCCAAATGATATTTAATGCTAAAATGGGAAGAATCACCACCATCTACGTTTCTCAAAAAGATGCCCACTCACTACGTCGTAACTCCAAACCACTTGAGATGATATGCCTATTCGAGCAGATCCCCTCATTAAGGAGAATATACTCAATCTTTAAAGCTTGGATGAGCCAAAATGGACCTGCAGATTATCGGACTCAGGCATGACATACTTGAATATATGTGTGGCGTCTGAGTACACTGCTTCTCTTTTCAAGGCTCTGGACATGACATACGCAACCTTCTGGCTTGACTCCATTCATTTGTGTGAGTAATGAGAAAAGACAACTGTGTCAAAGATCGAGGGTGCTAGCTCTTAATTATATTTGTAGATGTCTAAAAATGGTCAACGCTTGTGGAGTCATACTTTAACATTTGCGCATTACCTTATTTTAGGGTTCTTGCGTCAAATTAACATTTCTTCTATGTTGCACACTTGGTCTTTATCATTTGCGAGCATCGAGTCCTTCTTCTGCATTCCTCATTTTTCTCGCTTTCAAATTAGGTCTTGTCGATAGCAATCTTCAGTCATGATTTTGGTCGATCTTATCCTATCGCATCATGGTGCGTGCTCATTTATCTTCATTTTGGACATCGTCAATCCTAATCGATGATAGAATTAGGGTTTTGTCCTCTTGTCAATCTTTCAATCATCTTTAGCTTGTTAGTAATCATCTACGATTATCAACTTGTTAATCTCATATTCGTCATCGATCCTTGTCCTTGTCAGCCTTGTCATTTTGCAATCGATTCGTCATCGATCCTTGTCCTTGTCAATCTTGGTCAATTTGTCATTTATTTTTGTCAACCAATCTCAATCATTTATCAACATTGGTCCTTTGTCAATCAGAATCATGATCGAACGTACATTAATTTCTTGTTGTCTTGACCTAATTCCTTGTCCTCTTATTTCTAGGGTTTTATGATTTGTTCATTTAATCCTTTTCTTCTTCTTTATGGGTTAAATAAATCTATTTATTTAGTCCTAGGTCTCTTTCATGAATTAATTAATGGATGAAAACCTGTTAATTAATTCACCTAATTTCTATTTCATCTTTTTCCTCAATTTTCTAATTGGCTAATTTCTCTTAATTTCTAATTTCTATTTCTATTTCAATCTTGTCATACTTTGACATACATCTCGCATATCCTTATCATTGTATTGTCATCTTGTCTTGGCTTCATCTTGTCATATCATATCCTTAGATCATTTTCATGTCATATCCTAAGTCATTGTCATAATCATTGCCTTCTTGCATTTAGTCTCAAAAATTTGGTTTGTCAAACTTAAAAATTCAAAACTTTGGATGATACCCTAAGTTGTTGTTAAGGAGTCTTGACCTTGTCTAAAATGTGTCCTTTCATTAATATCATTTTTGTCAAACCTAGCTTAGTATCCAAGCATATAGGTGAGACATTTTCAATTTGTCCTATTGTCATTTGGTCCTTTGTCCTTTAAGGTCTTGACTTCATTTCAATTTCCCAAGGTTGTGTCTTTAGGTTTGCATTCCAAAAAGTTTGTCAAAACCTTGAAAAACAACAAAAACATTAAGTTGCATTGTCATCCTTTTAGGTTGCATTTGTCAATCCCATTAGTTGCATTGCATAGTGACATGTTTGTTGAAATGAGGTCTCAACCTTCTTACGAAGCCATGTCATCAAATTGAGAAATCAATCATGTCAATCCAATCTCTACATGTCTCAGAACTTGGATCAAACTTATCATGATGATGTAAATGTCCAAATACAAAAACTAGAGGAGAAACTACCTCAAGAAAAGGATATTTTGGAACAAAAAGTGAAAAACATTGAGAAGAATAGATCACTAATGTCCAAAATGTTTCAAAAATTTCCAGGTTGAAATCCAAAAATTGAGCCAATTGATGTAAGATCTCTTATCGAACAATCAAACATACCAGATCTCCTCTCACAAATAGAGATGATGAAACAATTTCAAGAAAAGAGACAACAACATTATGTGCCTTCACAACAAGAACAAGAAGGTGTTTACTATCAATTAGATTTTCAACCATCACAACCAATTGTTCAACAGTTTGAACATTTCCAATAGACACAACCAATGGTCCAACATATACAACCAACACAACCAATGGTCCAATTTCAACAATATGTCCAACCAACTATACAATGTCAACAAATGGTTCAACCAATGGTGGAATATCAACAAGTTCAATCAACATATCAATGTCAACAACTACAACCAAACATTCAGAAACAAAGGTTGCAACACACACCAAGCCAAATTTTGAACATGTCAAACCAATTTGATCTACATCTAGTTCGAAATCAAAAAATGACATTAGACCAAAACCAACTCCTTTCCAAATAAGTTCAAATTCTAGATACAACTATGTCAAAACCTCGAAAGAAAGGTGGCCTTATTGCAAGCATCTTAAGGAAACTATTAAGTGAGTTTTTTGAGGAAGATCAAGATAATACAATTATGTCTAGCAATGCCTCATCCCCCCACAAGAAAATGGACTCTCCAGTGGCATCTATCACTACACCTTTAGAAGTTTCACAAGAACCTTCAATATTGTCCTCATCAAACAATACACCCAAGGATGAAATTATCCAAGGGCTATCCATAATTGATTGCCAAGATAATCCAATTCATGATGCACATCCTTGTCATGTTACAGAAATACAAGACCCAATGCCACCATGCACTTTATTGCCATTACTTGTTTTAGAGGACCCCATTCGAAGTCCCTCTTCCTCATGTTCAAGCATTGATTCCTTGCCAAAATCCATCACAAATGTTCAAAGTGCATTTCCTTCATGCCAAAACATTGATTCCTTGTCAGAATCCCCCATACATATCCAAAGTCCAACCTCATGTCAAGAGGATAATTTAGAGCACGAAGAAATGAGTCCTAAAGAAAATCAAGATCAAGATCCTGAAACCTTATCATCCCATCCAATTGTTGACCAAGATCCCATTTCCCCAAGCACTCGCAATGATTCCATTATTCCTATCCATTCTATCCAAGAAAAAAATGTCCTTTCAAATCCCATTGGCATTCCACTTCCTAAGAAAGATCAAGATATCCCTTCCATCATTTCTGATGATCCCATTAAAAGTCAAGAGCAAAGCACCTTTAAAGAGGATTCCAATGATCTTCCTCCTTGTCAAGATCAAATTATTCCTTTAAATCCTCCACAAGATCCTTTTGTTCCTCCATCTACTTGTCTTAATGCTTCATATACACTCCAAGATCTCATTTCTTTTGATGATCCCATTATTTCTCCCATTCCATCTCTTGAAGAGCCTGTCATTGAACCATGTCCACTACACAATCCTAGTCCCCCTCATGATCCTAATCCCCCTCATGATTCTAATGTGTCAGTGCAAGATGTTCATGAACCCTCGACATGCATAATGGGTTCTTCCACTTTGGTGCAATCTGATCCACTTCAAGATCTCATTATTTCTCTCATATCATATCCACCTAACAATGGACTTGCATCTTCCTCTAAAAGCACAAAGTATCCTACATGTCAAAATATTCATAAAGGAAAAGGGGTAGACCTTCATGAGAAAGAACCCCTCCATATCAAAGAATATCTTAAGGGTCATGTCTACACAACTCACTCTCAAGACGTTGGTATCCCTCCATCAAAATCAAAACATACACCTTCCCCATCATAATTTCCATCCATCTTAGGTCCTTATATCCCTTTGTCCTCTATGCAAGGTCAGCAAAGGCACACATCCTTGAGTAACTTTCATCCATGCAAAATACCTCCACTTCATTCCTATCCATCCATGCATTCCTTTCCCCCTCCAAGCAATTTGGATGCCAAGTATAAAAGTCATAAGTCTAGAAATCCACATGATTTCAAGGATCAACATGTCCAATATAATCAACATGTCAAAAAAAAGAAAAATATGATCCAAAAAGAAAAGGAAAAATCCAAAAGGTTACAAAGGCCCATTGCTCAAAAACAAACAACCAAATATATATGGGTTCCTAAATCCCTTGTGCAAGCAATGCACTCCAAGGAACCACAAAAGCATGAAAAATAAAAAACCATGTGGATCCCTAAGCGGCTCCTTGAAGCACAAAAGCCTAAAGAAACATCCAACTTGGCATCCAAAGTTGCTATTCCTCCATCCAACCCTCTCAAATTTGTTCCTCCATCATCTTCTTCAACAATTTTGGGCCCTTATGTCCTAAAATCCTGAGCTATTCCTTCATCAAAATCTCCATATCCAAAACCCACTTTTCCTCCATCAATTCACCACTCGTCAAGGTGTGTTCCAATGTTGATCTTGCCTTCATTTCCATCCAGTGAAGCCCAATTCTTCCAATACCCTATCCATTATCCAATGCATATTTTCCATCCTTCGATCCCTTTGATCCCATCCTTTGCATAAATCCTTGCCTTAATTTCATCTCTTTTTCCATGTCCTTATCCTACCAACGTCTTTGAGCATACTTTTAAAGGTCATGGTCCATTTTTTTTAAGGCTACCATCCAAAACAAAACAAAAAAAAGATGCTTGAGTCCTTCTTCTATCCCCTATCATGTGTCCATTTTCGACTAAAATGTCAAAATCCAAAAAAAAAAAGGTGAAAAAGAAAAAAAGACAAAGAAAAAAAAAAATTAAAGCAAAAATAATTCGTCCACTGGTGAAAACCTGGCAAATAGGCACCTTGGGCAAGTACCGTGTTGAAAACCTGGCAGACAGGCGTCATGCGTAATCTATGAACTTCTTGCATACCGTACTTGGGGACAAGTTTTATCCTATCATATCCTTTGGTCCTTCATTGTTCCATTATCCTATCGAACCCCTGTCATTACCCTTCATATCCTATTGTCTCTCATGTCTAGTTTCCTTTTCCACCTTTGATCTTTACAAGGCTGAGGATCTTCATGAGCATCAAGCATCTTGTTTGCATCTTTTAGTCTATCATAGATTTTGGTCTTTATCCATTTGCTTATTATAACCTTTCATCCATATTCCCTAGCTTATTGCAACTTTCTGCTACTATCCCTTAGCCTACCCCGACCTTCAGTCCATGTCCCTTATCCATTCTTGGTCTTGCTTATCCTATCCATATCTTATCACTATCCATACACTCTTTTTTTTTCGTTCCTTGAGCTTGATCTAACATAAGGACACAAAATTTAAACATGGTTTCAAAAACCTCTTGACATGTCCCTCATGCCATGTTCTTGCTATACATTGTCATATCCAGTCTCTTGTCCCATCACGTAATAGCCCTTGAAAATTGCATCCGTATTGTCTCCATGATAAAAGGCCTTTGTCTTCCCTCTATCCACCAACATTTTAGAAAGCCTATTTATTCACCTGTCATATTCCTTGCCTTCCTAGACACTGGGGGCAAAATCATAAAAAATTGAAAAATGTCTTGAAATAATCATAAAAATTTGAAAAATGTCCTGAAATAATCCAAAAACATCGAAATAATGTCTCGAAATAATTCAAAAACATTCATATAATGTCCTGAAAAAATCCCTAAAAATCAAATAATGTCCTGAAAAAATCCCTAAAAAGTCAAATAAAGTCTTGAAAAAAAAAAATTGTAAATACTCGAAATTCCTACAAAGTGAAAAACATCAAAATCCAAAAACAATTTCTTTGGCATTTTGCATTTTGTCAATAAATGGTACCCTTTGTGCATAGATAGATCATTGCACATACATCCAATGACAATCAATCAAACATTGTGCTTTAATGAAATCACGCATTAACAAATGAACTGTTCGACCAAGCGAGCATTCAACCTGATCACAGTTGTCATGTCAATCCAAATAGTATCAATGTTACCATTAGTCCTTGTCAACATTATCATGGGTCTTATACAGGGTGTGGTATTCTCGAAACCAGATTGTGTCCTATCTTCACCAGGGTACCACATTCCCTGAAACCAGACAGCATGATCATTCTTGTTTTCCACTTTTGACAATGACGATCAGACTGTTTGTTTGACTTGGTTGAATTTGTGTGTCTTATCTTTTTACTGATTTATATTTGGCTTTGATCATGTTCCTATGTTGCTCGATGATGTCACTGAGTGATTTAGAGTGACCAGGATGGTTCATGGTCCCTTTCCTTTTTTTGTTGTGTTTGTTGTTTGTGGAATGTTTGTCACAAACTGGGGCAACTATATCATTGGGTGTCTGTGATAAGTACGGTCGCTTTGTGAATGCCGCACATACCTTGACCCTTGATGTATGCACCCTAGGATGCTTCACTCTATCCTTGTGTGTGATGTGGCTATCTTTTGCACAAGGGGTTGCATTCCAGCTCTGGCCTTCAATGCCATGATGCTCTGCATCCGCTTTGCTACATTAAATAAAGGTTCTCACCTACTTATGTGCATTTGTAAAAGCAAGTTTTCCTTCATCTCTAACTGTCCTCTATCTAATTTCTTCTTACTAACATTTCTTCCATCAGTCTTGGCAGTTCGTTCGAACCTATCGTCTTCTGTCATTCTTATCGATCACTTGGCTTCTTTTCTAGCTTTTTCCGGCCAATTCCTCGAGGGGGCATGCATATGTTATTGTTATTGTCTAGGGCATTTTATATGTTATTGTTATTGTCTAGGGCATTTTCATTATTGTTCTTTGAAACAACGCTTAGAATCACATTGTCTCAAAGAGGGGCAAAATGTAGACGTCTAAAAATGGTCAATGCTTGTGGAGTCATACTTTAACATTTGTGCATTACCTTATTTTAGGGTTCTTGCATCGCATTAACATTTATTCTATGTTGTGCACTTGGTCTTTATCATTTGCGAGCATCGAGTCCTTCTTCTGCATTCCTCATTTTTCTCGCTTTCGAATTAGGCCTTGTCGATAGCAATCTTCAGTCATGATTTTGAACGATCTTATCCTGTTGCATCATGGTGCATGCTCATTTATCATCATTTTGGACATCTTCAATCCTAATCGATGATAGAATTAGGGTTTTGTCCTCTTGTCAATCTTTCAATCATCTTTAGCTTGTTAGTAATCATTTGTGATTATCAACTTGTCAATCTCATCATTTTGCGATCCATTCGTCATCGATCCTTGTCCTTGTCAGCCTTGTCATTTTGCGATCGATTCCTCATCGATCCTTTTCCTTGTCAATCTTGGTCAATTTGTCATTTATTTTTCTCAACCAATCTCAATCATTTATCAATATTGGTCCTTTGTCAATCAGAATCATGATCGAACCTACATTAATTTCTTGTTGTCTTGACCTAATTCCTTGTCCTCTTATTTCTAGGGTTTTATGATTTGTTCATTTAATCCTTTTTTTCTTCTTTGTGGGTTAAATAAATCTATTTATTTAGTCCTAGGTCTCTTTCATGAATTAATTAATGGATGAAAACCTATTAATTAATTCACCTAATTTCTATTTCATCTTTTTCCTCAATTTTCTAATTTGCTAATTTCTCCTAATTTCTAATTTCTATTTCTATTTCAATCTTGTCATAATTTGTCATACATCTTGCATAGCAACTTGTCATAATTTTGTCATAATTTGTCATACATCTTGCATAGCAACTTGCCATAATTTGTGCATAATTTGTCATACTCCTTGCATAGCAAATTGTCATTTGTCATAATTTTGCCATTCTTGATTTGAATTTCCTTTCAAATCTCTTCATGCTAATCTTGTCCTCTCTCCTATTTGTCTATAAATTGGATGAGTTTCTTCAATCAAGAAATCAATCAATCACATTTTCGAGTAACCTTATGCTATGAATTTCATCTCTCAACAACTTGCTTTCCACATGCATTTTGCACTTGTAGGTGAGATCCACATCAAATTTGAAGGTGAAAGAAGAACAATGGAGCCACATGAAGGATATATCTGTGTCGGTTTTCTCCGATTTCATTTGATTTGAATATATTGTCTTTATGTCTTCATTGATTGGATTGGGATTGCTTTCATAGCTGCTTTGGGTTTTGTGGTTGTCCTAATTTGCTATTGTTTTGATGATTGCTGATTTCTTGATCTACAATATTTATTACTTGAGATTGGAAATCAGCTATAAATACATCTTTTTAGACATTCTTTTGCACAGTATCTAGCTCAATGACGCGGTTTCTTGAGATATGGATACTCTCGTCAGGCTTACCAGCAGCAAGGCACAATTCACTTTCTTAGGAAACATTTTAGATTGGAGGTTGCAAAGAATAATGTGATAGATAAATCCTCTGATTATAGCTGCCATTAAATGGGTGCTTGGGGAAGATTTCATCAACGAAATAGATAGATACCGTGTTGACACGGATATCTACTCCGGCTTTGTGGCCTCACTGCTGGATGTTGGAATGACTGATTATCTGACAACGGAGCTAACTCATGCACTCTTCCCTTTAGATTATCTGGGTGGCCTTGAGGACATTGTGGCATATTATGTCCCTTTTAAAGGTTTTCCCTTGGCTTCTAATTTGTAGGGCTTCATCACCTTTGGAGAGGAGGTGGATTGGTATCTACTTATAGGTAGTTTAAAATATATGGCATTGTCCCTCATCACCTCTATGTCTAGAAAGCTACAGAGCTCCTTCTCTGGGTCCATTTGATAGTTCCTGCTCCGGTTGGCACTATATGGTATACTGAGTTTCAAGACTATATCTTCCCACAGGTCCTGACACTGCACATTCTTCTGAATTTGGTGCTTGTGTCGATATCCTAGTCATCCAACAACGACTCCAGCCATGATTGGATGGATAATGGTGATGATTAAGATGATGAATCAAAATTTCTCATGGACGAGAAAGAAGACATGGAAGAGGTTTCAAAACCTTGCACTCCTTGCTTCGCTTTCTACCACCCTACATTTCCAAAATGACAGGGTACAAGCCTTTTGAATACATTGTACAAATATACTTATATATATAATATAATGACTTTCTTTTGCTTGCTCATGGCGCATCTTATGATTTGCTTTTCATTCTTACAATGTATGAAGAGTCATAATTAAATAAATAAAGGCACACTAAAAATATATTGTAGTCACATAAATCTGTCCATTTTAATTAAATGAATATTTCGTATTTATTTGATTAAAAATCCACTAGCCATCAATTAATTAAATTAATATTTAATTAATTCATCCCCAAACATTCTTCTATTAATTAAATAAATTATTCAATTTATTTTAATTAATTCATTAAATCCAATTCAAATCAATTAAATAAATAAATCTATTTATTTAATTAAATCCCCCTATTCCTCTTTTAAATAAATTAAATAAAATATTTATTTAAATCATTTTAAAACCCCCCCACTTGCATTTTCCTACAAATGCAACTTGCACATTTATTTGAAATAAATGAATTTTTATTTTAATAAAATCCTATTTTCCCTCACCCACCAAATCCACTTGCAAAATCTAATCCCTTTCTAGATTCTTCTAACCCCTTCCTAATTAGCCTAATCCATCCCCTAATTATTGTCACATTCCTAAGCAAAATGGAGTCACTTCTCAAATGGCCCAAAGTCTTGGATAACCATTGAAGGTTTTCAACCTTCAACCACCAAAAACCCCAAAGTCTTTGAAAACCATTAAAGGCTTCCAACTTTCAACCACTTAATCCACAAAGTCTCCAATAACCATTAATGGTTAACCCAAACCCTCCCACATGGTTAAAACATTTGTTTTGACTCAACCTCTATCCAATCCAAGGGTCTCATCAAGCATTTAATGCTTTGACCATGATTATCTCTTAATCATTTGCACAAAGGTTTATCCTTGGATTAACTCCTAATCCAGTGGGTAATCCTAATTTAGGCTTGACCCTTAGCCTTTAGATAACCATGAAGTCTTCTCAGGCATTCAATGCCTCCAACCCCTTTCTTTCAACCCAATCTTGTGTTGACACTTGTCACTATTTTATTGGTGCCAATTGTGCACATGGATCCCCAACTTTCAAGCTTGACCCTTGATTAAACCCTTCAATCCTGGCCATCCATTGCTCCATTTTTCCTATAAATAGAGCCCATTCCTTCATAATCCAGATCCTGAAAACTTGTAAGCATTTAGACTATAGCCATTTTAGAGAGCATTTTAGCATAAACAATCTAAATCTTGTCTTTTTGGTTAAAATATATCATTTTAGCATAAAATAGCTTTTTCATTTCATGTTTAGAGCTATTCTATGAATCTCAATCCTCCATAAGCATCCATAGTGCAAAAAGCTGCTGAGAGCTACACTATTTTGGAACTTGGAGAGGAGAGGAACAAGGGAGAAGGAGCTAAGGCTATGCTAAGAGACAGTTGGAGATGTCTCATGATCTTTGTTTTAGTTATTTGAGATATTTAGCATGTTTTTAGTGTCTCCTTTGGAATGCCTTCATTGTTTTAGTTTTTGATTGATTAACTCTAACATCTTGTGTGTTTTGTGTTCTTTGATCATAAACTAACAATTGTGCCATTTAGGAGGGCATCATTTGGTGAACCCGACGTGAATCGAACACGCAACCTTCTGATCGATTTTTTTGAAATTAACATTTTTCTTGTTGAAATTGCCACACAGGTCGCGCTTTGGCGCTATTGAACGCGTTTTAACGCTATTGAAAAATTTCTTTTAGCGCTATTGACCATAAAGTAGCGCTATTGAAAATGTTTCAGCGCTATTGGAAACATTCTAGCGCTATTGTCACAGTTTCAGCGCTATTGACACACTTCTAGCGCTTTTGTCTTCTCGGATTTTTCTCTTCTTTCAGCGCTACCGTTTAAATTAGCGCTTCTGCTCATGCAGACTAGCGCTATTGCATGAATCAGCGCTTCTGCAAAAACACAGACTAGCGCTATTGCAACAGAACGTTATAAAAAAAGGCCTTGTAACCAATAAAATTTTTTTTTTAGGCTTGTGGGAGGTAGAATATATATGGAATATAACATTTAAGTATAAGTGACATTTCTTCTTATCTTTTCTCTTTCTTATACTTTAAGTTATATTCCATATATACTTTCAGGATGTTTGAGAGGGGTTTCAGACCTCTAGGAGTTGAAATGCAAAATCTAGTTTTTGGAAGATCCTCCAAATTTCAGACTTAGTCAAATTTCAGGGCATTTCAGGATCAGGATTTGTAAAATTTGTAACCGAAAAATCAAAAATTAGGCTTGTGGAAGCCCCCCTTTGAGCATTGATTTTATTAACTTGTTTCTTTTCTTTGTGCAGGTTAACAACACAACAAAAATCACAAAAAAAAATTTCATTTAGTGCTTAAAAAGAACTTAAAAACACAAAAAAATAGTTTCATTGTTTTCTAGTTAGGGATACATTTTGTTTTGGTGCTTAAAATCAACCAAACAAACTTTATTTCTTGCATCAATTGGGACTTAAAAATCACAATCCACACTTCAAATTTTTGGTGCAGTAAAAAGAACAATCCACTTGTCTTTATTTTGGCAAAAACAAATTTTCTTTCATGCAATCGTGTTTTTCATTAAGTTGACCAGGACTTTCAACTTCTAGATTACAAAACATATTGCTTTAAAGTTAAAAAGAACACCATGGCTGTTGGAGCAACATCTCCAAATAGTTAGATCACATTTGCAAATGCTGGATTAAAAGGAACAAGTGTTTTACGTGTTTGGCACGCTTGTGCACAAAAAGTCAGTCGAGTGGTCCTACTTCTAACACACACTATCCTCTCCCTTGGCTCTCGTGGTCCTAGGTGCAAGAGAAAAGTGTTAGTAACACTCACATTTTATCTTTTTAAGAGAGGCCTGCCAAGGGATCGATACTCTTGGGAATGACCTCGAGCGGTAAATCCTTCGAGCCGCTATAGAAATCAGGTGAGAGCGAAAGCTGTAGCCTTGGGTATAGCTGTTCCTACAGTGTAACTGGCCGAAAGGACAAATGGGCCCCACCACCAGTTACAAGGCTCTTAAGTGAGTCACTGCAGAATGAACTTATGTCCAAAGCCATCGAACATGACTAAACACCTTTAAATAGTAGCCCACCTGTTCTATTGATTGAGGATATTTGAGGTATAATTTAGTGCAAGAGCATAGATGGTTTTGCTCCCAAGATACTCACCATACATATTTCCTTGAGTAGAAACATAGCTTTTTGAAAGGTCACTTGTGGCTTGATAAAAGTGGTGACTCCCCCATCATAGGGATCATCTATTTGTTATGCTCATGCAAGACTTAGTATATCACATCCTTACCTGCCACGGCGGGATTCATAAGGTATGTAGTACCAAAGTCGAAGAAATATCAAGATGTGGGCTAAATTTATCACAACTGGCCATTTGACCTTAGGGATAAAAAGTGTTTGAAGTGTGTTCGTTTTACAGACCTAGTGCCATTTAGACTATAGCCATTTTAGAGATCATTTTAGCATAAACAATCTAAATCTTGTCTTTTTGGTTAAAATATATCATTTTAGCATAAAATAGCTTTTTCATTTCATGTTTAGAGCTATTCTATGAATCTCAATCCTCCATAAGCATCCATAGTGCAAAAAGCTGCTGAGAGCTACACTATTTTGGAACTTGGAGAGGAGAGGAACAAGGGAGAAGGAGCTAAGGCTATGATAAGAGACAGTTGGAGATGTCTCATGATCTTTGTTTTAGTTATTTGAGATATTTAGCATGTTTTTAGTGTCTCCTTTGGAATGCCTTCATTGTTTTAGTTTTTGATTGATTAACTCTAACATCTTGTGTGTTTTGTGTTCTTTGATCATAAACTAACAATTGTGCCATTTAGGAGGGCATCATATATTATTTACATTGGGAATGTTAATGCCTCAGTAGAAAGGTTTAAGATAAAAACTGTTAACCGGGATTCTGATAGATTCTTCTTTCATCTTCACAAGGTCAAATGCATTAAACCCCTTGCAATTTGTGATACAAAAAGGCCCTTCGCACAAGCCATCAAAATTTGTGTGTTGACATGGCTTGGTTGCTCTCTCATTGTATTTCAAAACAAGGTCACTTTGCTTGAACCTTGGTTCAGAGCTCTTCTTGCTGTCAAACCACCTTTTGACAATTTTTTGACGGTTTTGAAGTAATTCAAATGTCTTAATGGACTTCAAACCGAATCATGCCTAAGCAAGTTCAAAACCGTCAAGCCACCTTACCTCCATTGGGGGCTCATTTTTGACCACCTTAATGGACTTATGGGCAAACCTAATCATGCCTAAGCAAGTTCTAAATAACTGCATAAGTTCCACCAACCTTACCTCCATGGGCTCATTTTTTGACCACCTTAATGGACTTAAAGAGTTATTTAGAACTTTCTTAGGCGTGATTCGATTTGCCCATAATGCTCTTCTCAAGTAGTGATGCCACTCCCTTTTGTATTCAGATCCAATCCTTTTAATGAGTTTTATCATGTTCTGATTGGTAGACTTAGCTAGGCCATTTCCTTGTGGATAATAGTTTGAGGAAGTCTTTAGGTAGATACCTTGACTGAGAGAAAATTGAGTTACTCATGATCCTGTGAATGCTTGTGCATTGTCTGATATTATGGTCTTCAGTGGACCATATCGACATACTAGCTCCTCCATAAATGCTAGTATTTTTGTTTCTGTTGAATTCCTTAGGGGTATAGCCTCAGACCATTTGGTGAAGTAGTTAGCGGTAGTAAGGATCCACTTGTGTCCGACTGAACTTGGTGAATTGACCATCCCTATGAAATCCAAACCCCACTAAGTGAAAGGTTCTTCTACAACTATTGGCTTGAGTGGCATTAATAAATTCTTGCGCTTACTACTATAATATTGGCATTCCTTGCATTTCCTCACCAGAGCATGTGTATCCTTAAACATCGAGGACCAAAAATATCTCGCACAGGTAATCTTGATGATAGTAGCTTGTGTTGAATAGTGGCCCCCTGAGAGTCCATGATAGAATTCATGTAAGACCTTACGGGCTTGGTCTTCATTTACACAGTGGATTAGGATCTCATCAAAATTTCTTTTGAAAGGCACTCCTTCAACCAGACAGTACCCACTATTTTGCATCTTGTAGATTCTCTTATTTTCAAGGGGAACGTCATCTAGGAAGATCTTAGTCTCCATAAAATGTTTTTGGTTCTCAACCTAGCATGCTTTCATCGGCTGAGAGGTGACCATCACAACTTCTTTAGTAGTAGTCTCAACTTCTTGAGGGCCAGACTCTTGGGCTATGTATTCAAAGAGGCCCTTTCTGTAGATTACCTTAGTAGGCTTCACATCAATGTCATATTCTAAGATCTTGGTAATCCAATTTGCCCTTTTCTCTGTAATGTCACCTTCCATTATATACTCTTTGACAGAAGGATGAGCAACGTACATAGTAGTCTTATTACAGACAATGAAATGCCAAAATTTTTAAAGGCCTTTAACAATGGTCAAAGTTTGTTTTTCAACAAAGTTATACTTAGCCTCATATTCCTTTAGTGTCTTGGAATAGAAGGCTATTGGGTGTTCACCCTTTTGATCTGCATCTTTTTGGGTTAACACCACAGCAATGTTGTTATTGTTAGAGAAGAAATACATTATGAAATCTCTAGACATGTCAAGGTTTGAGAGGACAAGAGCTAAGGAGATGGCATCTTTGATTTTCTCAAATGCCTCTTTTGCTTTAGGAGTCCATTTAAAATGTGTCTGTTTGCCTAGCCAATAGGAACAATAACTAGAGATAAAGTCTTAACCCAAAGATTGGTCATCCATTTTGAGTAGCTATCATCTCCATGACCGAATTTCATTTAATTTTCAACCCAAGGATGTATTACTTGAAATGGGTCTGAATTGTATATGCACTAAGTTCCTGTGATAGTCATTCTGCACTACTACAGCAGCTAAGTTTATCCAAAATAAACAAACAAAAATATGACAACTGAATAGCTACAGGAAATTTTAAAATTAATAGAAGATTCTAAATAAATAACTATTAACTAAGTTCAGAGCTGACAAATAGGGATTACTTTGTCTGCTTTAGCTGCAGGAACAGTCACAGGATCTGGTTCCAGTGGCTACAGGAACAGTCAGTTTCTAGAACGTCTATTGTAGCAAAAAGGAAACTTAATCTAACAAACACATAGGAATACTCACCAAGTGGGCCCCCTTGGATGAGTGTATCCAGACTTCAAAGATGATTCTATATAATTAGAATAACATAGCTTTTATTCATTAGTTTCAAAAGTCAATACAATGTACATGACATAAGAGAAATGCTTCAATTCTGAAAAACATTGTCTAAACTCTGAGAAGAGGTGCGGGTCTTTATTCATAAGAAAGTTATAAAAAACTTCCTACTACCTAGATCATGCCCATGAAATTAGGTGGAAACATTTGTGATAGCAAGGAGAAGAAGTTAATTCACATAAAACATGGATCTCAACTAAACTGCAACCAAGAATATAGCATGGTGGTGGTTACTAGATTGATGTTTGCTAGAGACAAACATAAATGAATCTGGTATCACCTCACTATTCCTTTGACAATTATTTTGCACACCGTCTTCTCCATTGTTTTAAATATTTAACCGCCTTGAAATGTCTTCAACTGCTTTCATGACGTGATTCTCCATCTGACTTAAAACAACCACTTCTGCAGCAACTTATTTACTCCTGCATTTAAATATTAAAACATACAAGCATACATATATATCCATTTCCATCAATCACAACATTTATACATCCACACATGATATTACCTATAATAATCTGCATGGCTACAATAATATTAAGTCAAAACAATACAGGGTTCAACGGTTTTAGCTATCATTGAGAATGCACATAGTCAAACTTTAATACATCACTTGACTCAAACATTGTCCCAATATGGAACTTAAAACATAGGAAAAACTTTTCAGTTATAGAAATAAAAGAGCTATTATTTTAGCTCATCATTTGCCCCCCAGCTTAATGTCTTGTTGATCTTCCCGCAAGAGGAAAATTCCTTACTCGGGCACTAACTCGTAAAATCGCCTATGGTACCTTTTCCTGTGCCTCCTGTAGCCAGGTTCCAAGAAAATCCTTTCATCTTTTCCAGCCTAGTCCACCTGGCTTCCTCTACAGCCTCATCATATGGTTTGTCTGTAACCCTTCATCCCATCAATGGCCACATAAGGATAGGTGGCTAAAATATCAAAGGTAGCCAATTATTACTTTTTGTCCTACCCAAGTGGATATACTAGGGAGGCCTTTGTGTGGCTGCATGATAACTGGGAAATGAATGGGGTTCGCCCTGCTTTAGGTCCTCTGGAAGACTATTCCAACGCTGAACCAGACATTCAATTGCAGCTTGATTCTTAGTTCTAACCATATTTTCCTATTCCTAAAATACTTCCTCTCTGAATGGTAAAACTTCGCTTCTGACATCAGGTCTAGTCAACAACTTTTTCTAGTCATAGTACATATGTTGTGGTGTTTAGCCTCGGCTCTAAGTGGCAGTGGGAGATCAAGCTCCAAGTTCCTATGTGTTATAGCCTATATTCCCATACTAATTTCATTCTCTATCTAGGACATCAATGCTTTTAACTAAATATCACCAATATTTAGTAAGGGATTCCATTCATTGTCAGAAGAGACAACATAATTATGCAAATAAAATTCACATAAAAATTCTTAATGGTTGTAGGAGAGTTTTGGTAAACACTATAAAACTCCTTTGGAGTATTCAAAGAAGGGCTAAGATCCCTAACAATGCGGTTGAGTTTAAAACATAGATAATGTTCCTTCAAATATAAAGCTTAAACTTTGGGCGGAGCCCTGCACTTCATTAACTCGGGAACCATGTTTCCTATAGTATCTACTTTAGTTTGCAACTCAGCAATTTGGTTATCCCTCTTTTCAATTTCTTTTTGTTGCTTATCAATTATCCCTTGTAGCCTAGCCTTTTAAATCTCCCACTATCTATAAAATGTGAGTGCAATGGATAAGCTAGTGAGACATGAAGGGAGTCTGTGAGTAGTTACCTAAGGGCTTGAGATTTTATCACTTGGTTCTTCAAATTTCTTTGCTACTTGTGCCAATTTTGACTATTTTTCTGCTCCATGCCCTTCATGCAGTTGACCCTCTTTCTGAGTCCCATGCCCTAATTCAAATGTTTCCACAGGAATGACTTCACTCGCATCTCTTGTTGCTTGAGTTCTTCGTTTGACACGATGACTCCTTCTTAATGGCATTTCCTGAGTGGCTGTAGGAGATTCCGCTACAAGAAATTTCTCCTTCATTTTTTGCTTTTTAGCTATAGGAGAAACCTACACTTCTTGAGGTTGTTCGATGGTTTCTTCCCCTGCATCATCTTTTTCTTTTTATTTACCTGTCCTTTTAGAAGATGCAGCTCCACTTTGAGTTTGAGTGGAGGGATGCTCAATATTTGGCTCAACTACTGTTGCTTTCGCATCAAGCAAAGCTTCTTTGGCAATAGAAGGTTCAACTACTGCAGAAACCTTAGGAGACAAGGGTTCTCCCATAGTCTCCTCTTCAAATGCTATATCTTCTATAGTAGGAACATCTTCTTCCCCAAATTGCTCGATATCCTTAAACTCTCCCCATGACATATGTGAGACATCTCTAAGAGACCATTCTACCAAAATTTTGATTAATCCATGATGACTAACTGAACGGTTACTACCCCTTTGCGTTTCCTTTGCACTAATAGAAAAGATGATACAAGAAATTCAGAATATTCATCCTCCGTCCATGTCGCATATGACTTAATAATTTAAAATGAACTAAATGTAGATTGGAGTACCTACAATCACATGTTATATATCTCATTACATAAAATGCAACCTACGACCATTCTCCTGGAAGAGATGTTCATTTAGTTCCTTGCTTGTACACACTCAGAGGTCCATCAACTGGGTGAATAAACTATGCCCTTGCACTTCTTGGATCTTTTGCCTCAAGAAATAGTTCTCCATCCTACAGCAACCAAGTGACTTTGGCTATTCATTGCTCTGTGGCTATGACTCGTAACCCTTTGACAGAAGACTCCCCTTCACTAAATGTGCAAATGAATTCATGCACAATTTCCTCATTAAAATCTGTCAATTTTAAAATATACTTGATCCATCCATAGGTCTGAAAGTAATGTTCACATTGGTTGTCCTGCAACAAGGTGTCATGAATTACAGGCTCATGATGGATAGGGGCTCCTCCCATGGTTAAATTGGCATTCAAAATCAATCACCACAACAAAATAAAAGACTGAAATATGCTGCAAAATTTGAAAATTCATGCTTCGTAATCTTGTATTTATCCTTTAGTACCTTTCATCAACTATGGCGATAGGAAAGGTATACTCACTTGTGCTACAGGCTTTCACATTCAAAAATGATGTCAAGAAAATTTATAACACATTATGGACAAGGACACATAATTACGCAACTCGTAAATTGAACAATAAAACACCCCCCCAGCTTAAGATGACACGTGTCCATAAATGTTAAAAAGGACATAGGGAAGGGTATGCAGATTATGTGAATTGTATCAGGTAATAATCATAATGAAAGAATAAATGCATAATTAAAAGAAAAATAAATAATACACATACTTGTAGTCATACTAATTAATGTTGCAATAAAATGATTAGCTATACACAATATGAGATGAGGTGACATGAAGTGAATGATGTGACATAAATAGAAATGAAATGGGATGAGGTGGATGAGAAAATTATTAGTAGAGAATGGTATTTCCATAAAGTATGGAAATGGTTATTATGAAGGCATGTATGAGGAATTTTAAGACTTGGGACCAAGAAGGACCCCTTGCAGAGGCTACAGGAACTGTGCCAAGAATGTCCCCTTCAGATGCTACAGGACATATGGCAAGAAGGTCCCCTACAGAAGATGTAGGAATTGTGGTCTGCACTTGGTTGTCAAATTGCTGCAGGAACTCTTCTTTTGTTGCAGGCTTATGATAAAGGCGTAGTCGATGACCATTGACCAAAAGTTTGAATCTAACTAGGTCTATTGTTGTCAACCGAACTGCTCCATTTTGAAAAATTTCATCTATTTCATATGGGCCCAACCAACGTGTCTATAGCTTCCCCATTGTATCCTTATATCTGGAATCATATAATAATGTCCAATCTTCATATTTAAATTTTCTCTCCTTGATATACTTATCATGACATTTAGCTCATTGATGTTGAATAATTTATGTATGTTGGAAAACCATCTTTCTTAACTCATCGAGAGCATTCAATTGCATGATGTGGTCTTTTTGTGCTTTGGAGAGAGTCATATTCAATTGCAGAGCTATCCTCAGAGTTTTATGCTCAAACTCAATGGGAATCATGGCTATTTTTACATACACCTTTTTAAAAGGTGTAAAACCAGTTGTTGTCTTCCATGTTGTCCTGTATGCACAAATGGCTTCAGGAAGTCTATTTCATCCCAAAGAGCATTTCATCAGATCTGGTAGGCCTACCCATTCATTGGCATCTGTCACATTTTCTAGTATATTGAGTGGCATCTTTATACAAAGCTGACCAATAATATCTTGTGTTAAGGATCTTAAGTGTTGTTCTTTTAGCAACAAAATGTCCTCCACATGGCTCATCATGACACACATGAAGAATATCATATGTTTCATCCTCTTTGACACACCTTCTTAAGACTTGGTTAGGTCTAGTATAAAATAAACAATAAACAATCCAAGAGAAATTAAAACTTTTCTCAACTAACCACCTTCTTTCTTTAGGAGAAAAATGAGAAGGCATCTTATTAGCAGCCAAATAATTTGCAATATCAGCATACTAGGGAGTGTGAGCTTTTATCAAGAACAAATGTTCATTTAGGAAAGCATCATCTATAGCTTCAAGATTATCCTACAATTGAAGCCTAAAAAGATAATCTGCAACTACATTAGCTTTACCTAGTTTATCAACAACTGTAATGTCAAATTCTTGCATCAATGGTAACCATCAAGCCAATCTTCCTATAATTGAAGGCTCTTGTTCATGAGATATCTGATTCATGTATGATCAGTATGCACATAGATTTGATATTCTATGATATAATGCCTGAATTTGTTAAGTGCATATATTACTGCCAACATCTCCTTTTCTATGACAGTATAATTAAGCTCAGGTCCCTGCATGTTTTTGCTGATGAAATAAATTCTATTCTCTAAATTGTCCATCTTCTACCCCAAAACTTCTCCTATAGAATAATCTGATGCATCTATATGAATATGAAAAGGAAATGACCAATTCGGACCCCTGAGCACTGGTGCTTGAGTCAAGGCATGTTTGAGCTTCAATAAATCTTCATGGCATGCTAGAGTCCAATCAAACTCCATATCCTTAGTCAAAAGACAATACAAAGGTCCTGCAATTTTACTAAAATCCTTAATAAATCTTTGATAATATCCAGCATGACCAAGGAAACTTTGGACATCCTTTTTCTTTGTGGGGGCAAGAAGGTTTTGAATGACTTCAATTTTAGCTAGGTCAACTTGTATTCCAGCTATAGAAATATGATGACCAAGAACTATGCTTTCCTACATCATCATAAAGAATTTTTCACTGTTCAATGATAAATTCTCCAATGCCTCTTCAAATTTTGAACCATAAGTGGTAAAATCATTCATATAGATCTCCATGTTGTCTTGGGAAATATTTGAAAATATGCTTATCACTACTCTTTGAAAAGTAGCTAGAGCATTACACAACCCAAAGGGAAGAACAAAATATGCATATGTTCCCCAAGGGCAAGTAAATGTAGTTTTTTCTTGATCCTCGGGAGAAATTTGAATCTAGTTGTAACCACTGAATCCATCCAAGAATGAAAAGTACTGCTTCCCTGCCAAGGAATCTAATACCTGATCCACAAATGCTAATGGAAAATGATCCTTCCTAGTTGTTGAGTTCAAAGCTCTATAATCTACACATACCTACCATTTACCTCCTTTCTTTGGAACTATGACTAGAGGCGACACCCACTAACTATCTGATATAGGATAGATAAATCCAACATTGAATAATTTATATAGTTCCTCTTTAACTATCTCCCTTAATGTAGGATTGATTCTTCTATGTGGTTGTCTAAGTGGTATATAGTCTTCTTTGATATAAATAGGGTGGGTACAAATCATAGGATCAATTCCTTTCATATCTTTGTAATCCCACGCAAAAGCGTGTTGATGATATTTAAGGAATTCAACCACTGTTAGCCTTTGAGTCTCTGTGAGTTGATTATTGATATTCAAACATTTATTTGGATGAACTTCCACCTTGACAGTAAGATCAACCTGAGCTACCTCAGAAATATAAGAAGTGTGGACTTCCTGTGGCAACAAGGTATGCAATATGTCAATGGCTGAGGAAAATCCGATGTTGTAATACTTGATGTTAACTCCTGGGACTATTGCTCCAGATTACTGATTTGCAAGAATTTTAGAAAGAACAAAATCATCATCCTAGAGTCATATGAATGACTCTCTATCAATCATCATAAGATGATTGACATATTTGGCTTCCTCCCCTAATTCTTCCCCTACGTTAGGCCAAACAACCTATTCTTGATCAAGTTGGGGCTGAGTAGGTGAATACAGAGCTAGAGTTTTAGTAGTATTTCCATCAGAAATAGTCATGTCCCCTGATCAACATCCAACATATGCATCAGTTGTAGCAAGCCAAGGTTTCCCTAAGATAACTAGATATCCCCTCAATGTAGCCTTAGGAGACAAGATCATAAAATCCACTGGATATTTTGAGGAGTCTAAAGTAATGACAACATCTTCAATCATACCATCAGGCCGAACTATGGAACCATCGACAAGTTGTAGGACCATAGGAGTAGGCCTAAGACTAGTTATGTTAAGTTTTTGCATAATGTCTCTTGTCATTACATTGATGGCTACTCCCAAATATATTAAGGCATTCTTTATCTGAGTGCCATTGATGACTATTTTCACAATAGGACTACCAGGGTCAAAATATTTAGAAATTGAAACTTTTCCCAACATATATCAGCCAGCTGACCCATTACATGCACTATTTGCGGATCATTTTTCTTCCTCCCAGGTTTTCTTAAACGTGCCTCTTTAATTGCCTTACCATAAATAGGAACATCCTTGATAGCCTGAAATAATGGAATCTTAACACATATGTGTTTCATCTGATCAATGATATGAAAATTTATATCCTCTTGCTGAGGAATCTCTTGAGCTTCCAACCTTTGAGGAAATGGGGGTATTTGCTGACTCTGGGGAATTTGGGTTGTTGGGCTAGATATTTCCTTTTCCTTTTGTATTTCAGTTATAACTGGAGGAGACAGGTTAGGCAAAGTTGTTCAGGATCTAAGGTGAATATCACTTATAGAAAGAGAATAAGTTGGGTATTGATTAGGATCAGCTAAATAAACTCGTTGTTTCTACTGAGGCTTGCTATTAGGATTTGGCATGGGTTGAGTGGGCAACTAAGTGGGTTTAGGTGGAATGATATTAGTAGCAGGAGGGGGCATTATAGCAGGCTGCTTAGACTGCTAAGGTTGCTCATAACCAGAAGACTGATTCATCCATTGTTGAACTCCTCTCCATTAAGGAGTAGATTTCCAATTCCTTTGGAATGGTTTCCATGGTCCCTAATATTGAGACCAATTTCCTTGTGGATGATGCCACTGTGGAGTTTGATTGACAAAATTTTGCCCTTGGCCTTGAGGATTATATCAAATTTGATAATTTCCAAAATTTTGAGCATATGGAGGTTGTCATTGATTATTTTGTGCATAGGAATTTCCACTATAACTAGAAAAAGAAAGTGGACCAGGAGGCATACCTTGTCTTGGAAAATTTGGCCTTCTTTGAGCAACATAGAATATTTGTTCATCATCTTCTTGTACTGTCTTGAAATCAGGAACTTCAATATTTGCAACCATCTTACATCTACAGTCTCTTTTCTTCTATCTAAAATATGGACAAAATTCTGCAAGCATTGCATCAGCTTCCTCATGCTTCTTCTTAGCTTGAAGTGTGTCTAACTGAGTAGCCATATTTTTATGATATCCTCTTTAAAATCCTTAAAAAGGTGACTGAGATCCATTAGCGAAACTCCATTACTGGATGTTGATGAAGACAATCATGGCTTGAAATGCCTACTCTTCTTAGAAGAAGATCTGGAATACTTCTGACAAATTTGACCAATGTCATTTTATGTTGCTTGAGTTATATCACCACCTTCAATAAGGTCTAAAGCATCTGTGCATTCATCATTGATTCCCCTCAGAAATATCAACTTAAGAGAATCTTCATTTAAAGTACTATGCTTGGACTTCTTAACACTGAATAGAAATCTCTCCAAATAATATTCTAGACTCTCATCCTCCCTTTGTGTCATTCTAAAAATATCATCCCCATGGTGGTCAGTCCCTCTACAATAATATTTATCTTTCACATAAAACAACCATTTTCACCTAATCCCATGTAGTAATTGTACTACTCCTTAGATTCATAAACCATCTCAAAGTTGATTCTTTTAAAGTGGCAAGAAATATTTTGAGTCTATGGGCATCTATAGTGTAATCATAGCTCCTACAGAGGACATCAAATTCAAACAAGAAAGCATCGAGGTCCTCTATCACTAGTCCATAAAATTTAGGAAGAGAAGAAGCTAGAATGTTTTTGAGATTAGCATTATCATGCAAACCAGAAATGGGGAATTCAAATGTTGGGTTCACAAGTTGAGGTGGGTTATTCCCACTGGGGAGTGGATTTCCTTGCATTCTTCTTTGAGGAGGAATTACTAGACAAGGGTTCTCTTTAGGAGGTCCAAAGAGGAAATGAAGGTTGTTCTCAGAAAGTTAAAATTCAAGCGGGTTCAAATTATTTGGGGCTTGGTAAAGTGAAATAAAAGGGTTTACATCTGGTGCTTCATATGGATTGAATTTTGTATGATCAGGATGGTTAGGAAGGAATCTACCTTGAGAATATCTTCTTTGTATATGGATGCATATTCATAAGAATTACTTAAAACAAACCGAGCTATCAAAACTAACTATACTGAAAAATTAAAAATTCATAATTGTGACAAGTTCTTAGTTTGACACCATCCCCAGCAACGATGCCAAAAATGTTTGCCTAGCCAATAGGAACAATAACTAGAGCTAAAGTCAACCCAAAGATTGGTCATCTATTTTGAGTAGATATCATCGCCATGATTGAAGTTCATTTACTTGTCAACCCAGGGACATATTACTTGAAATGGGTCTCCATTGTATATGCATTAAGTTCCTGTTATAGTCATTATGCACTACTACAGCAAGTAAGTTTATCCAAAATAAAAAAATAAAAATATGACAATTGAATATCTATAGGAAATATTAAAATTAACTAAAGATTCTAACTAAATAATTGTTTACTAAGTTCAAAGCTGACAAACAGGAATTACTATGTCTGCTTTGGCTGCAGGAACAGTCAAAGGATCTAGTTCTAGTGATTGTAGGAATAGTCAGTTGCTAGAACATCTACTGCAGCAAAAAGGAAACTTAATCTAACAAACACACAGGAATACTCACCAAGTGGGCCCCCTTGGATGAGTGTATCCAGACTTCAAATATTATTCTATATACTCTGAATAACATAGCTTTTATTCATTATTTCCAAAAGTCGATACAATACATGAGATAAGAGAAATGCTTCTAATTCTGGAAAACATTGTCTAACCTCTGAGAAGAGGTGTAGGTGTTTATTTATAGGAAAGTTATAATAAACTTCCTACTACCTAGATCATGCCCATGAAATTAGGCAGAAACATTTATGAATTCAAGGAGAAGTTAATCCACAAAAAACGTGGAACTTAACTAAACCGCAACCAAGAATATAGCATGGCGGTGGTTACTAGATTGATGTTTGCTGGAGACAAACATAAATGAATCTGGTATTGCCTTGCTATTTCTTTGCTGATTCTTTTGCACACCATCTTCTCTGTTGTTTTAAATGTTTAACCGCCCCGAAATGTCTTCAACTACTTTCATGACATGATTCTTCATCTGACTTAAAACAACCACTTCTGCAACAACTTATTTACTCCTGCATTTAAAGGTTAAAACATACAAGCATACATATATATCTATTTCCATTAATCACAACATTTATACATCCACACATGATATTACCTATAATAACCTGCATGGCTATAGGAATATTAATTCAAAACAATACAGGGTTCAGCGATTTTAGCTATCATTTAGAATGCACATAGTCAAACTTTAATACATCACATGACTAAAACACTATCCCAATATGCAACTTAAAACATAGGAAAAACTTATCAGTTCTAGAAATAAAAGAGCTATTATTTTAGCTCACCATGTCCCTTTTAAGCATTAGAGTGATGAGTCTTACCATTCATGCGAAGTCCGAGATGAAATGGTTGACAAAATTGACCTTGCCCAAGAATGACTGAACTCCTTTTGATATTATATGTCCCAATAATTTCCCTTGTGCGACTCCAAAGATGCATTTCTTTGGGTTTAATGAAATATCAAATTCCAAGAACTTTTGGAAGACAAGCTCGAGATGATCAAAATGATCTTCTTTGTTTTGAAAACATAGTCAAGTCATCAAGGTAGATGAGGATAATCTTATTGACCAGTTCGTTAAAAGCCACATTCGTTGCCCTTTGGAAAGTTGCACCCACGTTTGACAATCCAAACAACATTTTTTGATAAGCAAACGTCTTGCATTTGGTGGTGAATGTGGTCTTATGTTGGTCTCCTGGCTTGACCAACGCCTAGTTATAACCTAAGAATCCATCCAGCATTGAAAACATTTCTGACCTAGACACAGTGCTTAACAATTGTTCCATTAGTGGCAAAGGGTAGTGGTTTTTTAAAGAAGCTTGATTTAAATCATGAAAACTCCACACAGAGCCGGATATCCCAATTCTTTTTCCTAACAGGTACCAGATTTGATACCCACGTGCTTTTCTTGATGGAGTAGACAATCCTGGATTCTATTAATTTTTCCAACTCTTGTGCAATAAGAGTCAATCTTTCGGTTGACAGGCGTCTACTTCTACCAAAATGGCTTGACACCATCACCAAGCTCAATGGTATGTTGGATGATGCTAGATTTATAGCCTTTCAAATCCTCATATGACCATACGATCACATGCATCTATTCATCACAATAGTGAGACAACCTCTCTTTGTCTTCGGGAGAAATTCCCTTTCCAACCTTGAGCATTCTCCTTGTTCCCACCAACATTTCAGTGTAGTCACCTTTGGTGGCTGTGAATTTTCATTTGTCATTCTTAACATCATCATGGTAAAAAATATTCTCAAGGGTGATTAGCCCATTTGGGAGTTTATTAGATTCCAGCTGAATAATTTGATCTCCATAAGCCTCCTTCACCTTGGGCTGCATTTGGTCACCAAACTCTTTGGAGTTTTGGATGAACAGAGCAATCTGTTTGTCACTCTCAAAAACTTTCTAGTGAATGTTATTATCTCAAATAGCTGGTTGCACAACCATACAGACCGCTTGAGGGTTGGTAAGCAAATCTGTGACAGGGTCAAATTGTGACCCAATGGTGGCCATCTGATCAGTGGTTGTATTTTCTTTTCAGGGGATCCTCTGGATATTGAAAGCATCAAAGAGTTTGATCAAGTCCCATGCCCAGTGACGATATGACCTCATGTGAACGTGCTTAGCACTTGAGATCCCTTGGACTTGGTGTACCACTAACTCAGAATCTCCCAAAACTCTCAACTATTTGATCCCCATATGCTCCACTAAACTCAGGCCCTAGATTAACCCCTCATATTCTGCTTCATTGTTGGAGCAAGAAAACTGCAAGTGGAAAGACCTTAGGACTTTTTTGTCGGATGGTGATGTAAGGCAGATCCCAGCTCCTGAACCCACTTTTCTTCTGGCACCATCAAAGTGCAAGGTCCATAGTATGGAAGACAACTCCTCCTCGGTTGATGATTCCTTAGTCAATTTTGGTATAATCTGATCCTCATCAAAAATACAATAAGTACCAAGACCCGTAGAATTAAAGTTGTCATATCGATCAAAATTTATAATCTCATTAAGAAAAACCTTTTATTCTGGCATAATGTCATTGATCACCTCTTCATTCTCTAGAAACTCTACAGTTCTTCTTTCCTCATTGGAGATGGAGGTATGGGTGGGCTCAAAATTGATCATAGCTTGGTCAACTACATGCTCGGTATGTAGGGGCTCTGATAAAATTTTGAGTTTGGCACCATGTTGGGTCTGGAGAATGAGATGAGACCAATCTAGGGACAAGTAACCTCCTATCTTCTTGGGATACAGTGATGCTAGGAAACGCGAACAGTGTTAGCAGGAGACTTTTAATAAGACTCACGGTCTGAACTTTATTTCCATCTAGCTGCATAACGCCCCTATTTAGATGTTCGTATTTGATGTTCAAGACCTCAACAAGTTGCTTTGGCATGATGGTGGTGTTAGCGCCAAAGTCTATCATAGAATTATGCAGAAGCTTGTCTCCTGCAATGAAGGTTAAATAAAATGGATTCAGTTTAGGCTTACCCTTCACTTGGGACCTGGGTGATTTAGCCTCATTTGTTAGCACAGTTGGTGAGTATGATTGTATTATGGGAGTCATAGATCTATCCTCATTTTCCCATGAGGAATTGGAAGCATTTTTGTTGGCAAGTCTCTCCACTTCTAGCAAAGCTTATTTTATTTGATTCTTCTACTCTGGGATACTAAGGATATCCCACAAGGAGACATTAGTAGGGGCTTTCTTTAACTGCTCCACCATGTCTAATATTGATGGCATGAATATTTTTTCTTCTCTCGGCTTATAGGGATAAAATCCTTCTTTTAATATGCAGAAGCAACCGCAGGTTTATCAAGAGCCTTTTCTGAACTAAACATCTCTTGTGCACCTACATGTTTTCTTGTGAACCATCTTTTTTATCACAAGTTGTAATCTTACTGCACTTGGGGAGCTCTCGACCTTGATGCAATTGCACCATTTGTGAGTACATCATCTTCATCTTCCATCCAAGAGAATAAGGAATGATTTGGAGCTATCTTCATTTCTTTCTCCATTGACATACCTTGCATTTGAGCGATGAGGGTTGCATTATCCATACCAAGGGAAGTATAAACCGAATCATTTGAGGTAGTGCCTTGACTCTGTTGATCTATAATTTTCTATTGCAAATTACCTCTTGGACAATTTCATGGGGCATGGGAATTGTTACATGGGAAACACCAAAAATTAGAGTCATCCACTAGATTATTTTGTCCTACGGTTAATTCCTTATTTGTGCTAGGATAGACAGTTTTTAGCGGATTGGGCACTGGGACTATATTGCCATTCGCCTGACTTGAAGAAGTTTGGTTATTTGCATATTGATTTTGCTGGTATGGGGGTCTATTCCCTTGGATATTTTACTAGAAGGGAGGTGTAGCAGAGGAGATTTGAGATTTTTTAAAGATAATGATCTCATTGGAAAAGGACCTTAGCAAGTTTTTTCATATCATTAGCTTTTGCAGCCAGAGTTGAAGAAGAGGACGTAGTGGCTTGTTGGGAACCGAGGTACATATACATAGATTAGGGTGAAGAAGTGCTAGGCACCATAGGTTCAGGAAGTTGGTGGGATATTTCAAGGAAGACCGGCATGAGCGGTCGCAGTGCAATCTTTCCAACATCAATTAGATTGTTCTCCACTTGGACCGCCAAGTCATATGCATCCAGAAGAGTGTTGCCTCCGAGAGATTGGATCATCATAGATAAATCTTTTGAAAGATTTCAAATAAAAGACAAATACCATATCTATGGGTGGATGAGCGGACAAAGGGATCCTTTGCTAGGTCCTTTGAAACCTCATGTTAAAGTTTGTCATCATTTCATGAGGGGCTCGATTAATAGAAATCAGCTACTGCATTAGAGATGATCTATTCACCTTGTCATAAAATCTCTCAAAGAAGCGGTCACCAAGCTGATCCCAATCAGTTATAGAATTGGGACCAAGAGACCTATACCAATCCAAATATCTCCCTTTGAATGAAGCTACTAGCAATCTCAGAGCAACATTTTTCTCTATAACATTATGAACTGTGCAGACATTAGACACATCTTGTAAGTGTTGCCCTGGTGTCTTGGAATCCTCTCTAGTGAATTTAGGGACAACCTTTAGTGCAGAGGTAGGAATTGGGCCCCAAATTGTGGGTGGAATGGGAGGAATCAGGAGACTTCCACTATTCCAAGTCACAAAGTTTATGGGAGGAACTTGAGCCATCACTACCGAAATAAGTACCGCAGGGGTAATAGGTGGATTTTGAGAAGTAGTAGTTGTGGGTGAATGTACGTTTACTATGGATGGTAGAAGAAAATTGGGGTTTGAAGTTGTTTCACTCCTGGTAACATGTTTGTTTCTCATAAACTTGCTTAGGCTTGTTCAAAATTAGGTACCATCGAGCATGCCAGAAAAAAGAACTGTTGACTTCTAATTTTGAATTAAACGTTAATAGCCTTATGGGAAATTCAGTGATAGGGGACCTTTGCACGAGATTCACTAAATAACCTCCGAGTTTGAGAAGCTAACTGTTCATACAATTGGGGGAGAAAAGAGGAAGAAGAAAACTTTAAAAAAACTACACTTATTAGGCAATGTGCCAGAATATTTTAGAATATTTGTAGCATAGAAAACCCGAATACATGCAGTTTTAAGGCCCATTCAATGATCTACATTCCCAATGCAATTTGAGAAGGTGATTAAACAAGTCTCATTTAACATAATATGACATTCATCATTCATCCAATAGATAACAAGTTATGCAACATAGTTTAATCCATAGAGTCTCACAACACAAATCATACTGAATTCGAATATAGCACCAAAATTAATCTATTGAGTTACAATTAAAACAACCATAAAGGCCATAGGAACAATTGGATATGTCTATCATTCACAAAATTTAATTAACATAAAGGCTTCTTCAATGAGCCAAAGTTTAATCAATTCTCTTAGAAGTCTGTACCCCTAAAAAAGTAGAAAGAAGGCCTATAAATAGCATTCAGCCCTAACAAACGACATGATAGCATAAGAAAAATAACCTTAGTAATCACTCCCTGTCAGGAATCTCCCTGCATGGCGTCCATAGGGATGCATGCAATAAAAAGGGGAAAAACAGCCTTGTTAGTGCTCTGACAGTTGCTGATTACTTGTATTCTTGAGTTTCAGATGTTGATTGATGAAGATTTGATAAGTGGTGTTGGTGTAGCTATTATTGATGATTCTAACGTGCTTTCTAGTGTTTCCTAGTCATGTCCTATTTGTTCTGGTGATCCGCATTGATCATTGTGCGAGTTTTTGATGGTTTCTATGAATTGGTGATGATTTTCGTGTTATGCGGTATTTATGGTGGAGTAGCGTGTTGTGGTTGATCTTGGCGTGATTTCTAGTGAAGTTGTACATTTGGGAATTTGATTTGGGTCCATGTTATGTCATGTAAATAATTGTATTGGTCTGATGGTCGACCTTTCTATTGAGTGATGTAATTTTTTTATTGATGGTTGAGGGTTTATCTGACCTTGTTTTCAAGGTTGATGATTTGTATATTTGGGTGTCAATGTTGTGTCTGCATCATCAAAGTGTGTTGTAAGTGTGAACAAGTGATTTATCCTTTAGAGTTGTGATTAAGGAGAGATTGGTGTTGTTGGGTAGACAACTATGTTTAATCGGAACTATAATCAGGCATTTGGAGATTTTTATTCCTTCAGTTCATTTCTTCCAGATTGTAGTTTGAATCTAGTTGTAAGTCAGTGAGACTTCCCTGAGGGTTTTAGCCTTCCGATCCATTTTTCCACATCAAAATCTTGGTGTTGTGTGTTGTGTTGTCAATTTGCTTATCTTTATCATTGTTGCAGTTTATCATATTTGTTTTTGTGATTAATTTTGTAGATCTAGTGAAGAATGATTCACCCCCCCTCTCAGTCTTCCTCCTCAATGCTGCTAACATCAATATCAGAACTAGATCCTCAGGTAGAAGCTTAATCGCTTGAGGTGATCCTAGATGGCAACTCAAGGTGTTATCTTTAGGAAGGACAGTTTGAGGTTTGATGGAAGTAACTATGCTAAATGGAAGGACCAGATGGAAGTGCACTTACAATGTATTGGTGAAGAGTACTAGAAGATTACAAAGAATGCCTATTCTCCTCCTCTGAATGGACTGACTACTCCTGATGAGATCAAGAAAGTTAAACATAATATTAGAGTGAAGGAAGCATTGCTTGGTTCTCTGAGTGATTTTGAGATGACAAATGTAATGGGACTTCAGGCCACACATGATATCTAGGAGAAGATTGAGATCCTGTATGAAAGTGATAAACAGGTGAAAGTTGCTAAGTTGTCAAGATCTTTGCCTCCTACCTACAAACACTCCTTCATAGCTAAAGTGAATGACCTTGTCCTAGGTATTAGATGTGATGGTGGAACCATTGAAGAAGATAAAATTGTTGCTAAGGTGCTAAGATCTTTGCCTTTTGCCTACAAACATAAAGTTGCTGGTATTGATGAGATCCGTATTGTGACTATAGTGACAAGAGATATGCTGGTTGGAAAGATTGTTGCATTTGAGCTAAACAAAATTGGAGAATCACATGGAAATTCTGAGATAGCATTTAGAGCATCAACATTTGTATTCAATAAATAGAAGTATGATCTCGATGAGTGCAAAATATCTAGATATGAAAGAGAGAGAAGAGAGATGGAAAAGCAAGAAAAGGAGTTGGATGAGCTTGAAGCATTGATCGCCCAGAGATTGCTTAAATGAGTTGATAATTATGATGGAAAATTGCCTTTGAATGTTTCTCTTCTAATAAGATAGGACATTTTGCTTCTAAATGCCTTGAGAGAATGGCTAAGTATGATAGGCATGATAAATTTGATAAGAATGATAGGAATGATAGATATGAGAAATATGAGAAGTATGATAAGTCCTACAAGCCTAACCAGAAGTATAGAAATCACAAGATTTGTTATTATGTTGTTGATGAAGGTATTACATATGAAGAATCAAAAGGAGATTAAGTTGTATTCCTTGTCATTAAGGAAGGTGGACTTGTACCTGTTGATTCAACAAGCTGCTCTATTCAGGAGAAAGCTTTAGCTACTAAGGTTGAAGAGAAAGATGAATGGATGATTGACAGTGGGTGTTCACATCATATGACCAGTGATAAAAGAAAATTGTGAGCATGGAAAGGCATAATGGTGAAATAGTTATAATTGGAGATGATAAAGCCTGTGTAATCTATGGGAGAGGTTCTATTTCTTTTGATAGTAAGCATAATACTAATGATGTCTTGTATGTTGAAGATTTGAAGCGTAATATTTTGAGTGTAGGATAGATGGTTGATAAAGGTTATGATCTACAATTCAAGGACGGAAAATGCAAGATCCTAAATGCCTCGGATATATAAATTGCATCTATAACTAAGACTAAAGGTAACATTTTTCATTTGAATGTCAGTGAGAAAAATTGTTTGATTGATCAGATTGATGAAAGTTGGTTATGGCATAGGAGAATGTGTCATGTAAATTTAATTCAATGGTTAAGATCAGTTTTACACAAGTTGTTAGAGATCCACCTAAGATTGTTAAGCCTTCTAATTCGGTATGTAAGGAAAGTCAGTTGGGTTAGCAAACAAGGACTTCTTTCAAGAGCAAACAATATACATTAGATGGATTGTTGGACCTTGTGCATATTGGCCTATGTGGACCTACAAATGTTAGAAGTGTGCAGGGTGATAGATATTTCATGTTGCTAATTGATGATTATTCCAGGATGGCGTGGGTTATCTTTTTGAAGGAGAAATCAGAAGTGTTGGACAAATTCAAGATATTCAAAGCTAAGGTGGAGACCGAGTCTGGTTTGAAGGTGAAGTGTCTAAGATCTGATAGAGGTGGAGAATTATATTCTGGTAAATTTCATTCATTATGTGAGAAGCATGTGATTAGAAGACAATTATCTGCTCCTAGGACACCTCAGCAGAATGGAGTTGTTGAAAGGAAGAACAAAATTGTCTTAGATGTTGCAAGGACTATGTTGATTGACGGGAATGTTCCCAAGATCTACTAGAGAGAATATATTAGCAATGTTGTTTACACATTCAACATAGTTCACATCAAAGGTGATACTAGTAAGACCCCTTATGAGTTATGGTTTTTTCATGTTCTTACTGTGAGGTATTTCAGAGTATTTGGTAGCAAATTTTATATCAAAAGAGATGAGGATACAGGAAAGTTTGATGCTTGAAGTGATGACGGAATTTTCTTGGGATATTCTATAAAGAGAAAATCCTACTGGTGCTACATTAAGATACTGAGAAATATAGTGGAAAGTGAAAATGTGAAGGTGGATGAGAACCTTGGGAAAGAGATCAAAACATGTGGTTATGACAATGGACAACATATTGTTCTAGCCTTATTTTGACAGAAGAACCTAAGCAGAATGATCTGGTAGAGACAGTTAACCTGGATGTTGTTGTTGTCAATGAAGAGGTGCAGGAACCTGATAATTAGAAGACTCCATGGTATGTAAGACTAAATCATTCTAAAAATCAGATTATTGGTGATAAGAATAAATGTGTAATGCCTAGAAGAACGTTAGTTGCTCAAGAAGTGTGTCTGACCTCTAAAGTTGAACCTAAAGATGTTGTTGAAGCTTGTAAAGATAAAAAGTGGATGAGAGATATGGAAGAAGAACTAGATCATATTGAAAATAATAATACATGGGAGCTTGGGCCTAGACCTTAAAATAGGAATGTTATTGGTACTAAATGGGTATTCAAGAACAAATTTAATGAAGTTGGTGAAGTTGTCAAAAATAAAGCTAGACTGGTTTGCAAAGGGTATTCTAAGAAACAAAGGAATTGATTATGAGGAGACTTTTGCTGTGGTGGCCAGACTTGAAGTTGTTAGACCATTGCTTGCATATGCTGCTTATAAAGATTTCAATGTATATCAGATTGATGCCAAATCTACCTTTTTGAATGGTGAGCTAGAGGAAGAAGTCTACATTGAGCAACCTGATGGATTTTCATTATCAGATGATGGAGACATGGTATGTAAATTGAACAAAGCCCTTTATGGACTAAAACAAGCTCCTAGAGCTTGGTATACTAGACTAGATAAGTATTTGTTAAAATTTGGATTTAGTAAAGGTGTCATTGACAATAATTTGTATTTTAAGACAAAGAATGATAATATCTTGATTGTTGAAGTCTTTGCTGATGATATTATCTTTGGAGGCGATGATGACTTGAGTATGAATTTTGTCAGTGATATGCAAAAAGAATTTGAGACATCTATGATTGGTGAGATGAAATATTTCTTAGGTCTGTAAATTTCACAAACTAGAAAAGGTATATTTATATATCAAACTAATTATGTGAAAGAATTGCTGAAGAAGTTTGGTTAAATGACTCCAAACCGGTTGGAACTCCTATAGTGATTGGTTGTAAATCATCTAAGAATGATGAATCTCTGAAAGCTAATTAGAGTTTGTACAGATCTATGGTTGGTGGACTGTTATATCTTACTCATACTAGGCCAGATATTATCCATGATGTGTGCATGGATACTAGATATCAAGTTGATCTGAAAGAGAGTCATGTCATTGTTGTTAAGAGGATATTTAGATACCTAAAAAGGCATGTGGATTATGGTCTGCGGTATTCGAGGAATGATGATTTCATGCTATGTGCCTACACCAATGTAGATTGGGTTGGTGATGTTGATGACTGAAAGAACACTACTGGTGGAGCATTATTTTTGGGAAAGAAATTGGTTTCATAGGCTAGTAAGAAACAAGATTTAGCATCCTTATTTACTGTTGAAGCTGAGTACATTGTTGCTGCTAGTAATTGCACTCAGGTAGTCTGGATGAAGCAAATGTTGAAGGATATCAAAATTATTTATGATAAGCCTAGTGTCATTTACTATGATAATTCTTTTTCTATTAACATGTCAAATAATCTGGTACAACATTCAAAGACTAAGCATGTGTCAATCAAATATCATTACTTGAGAGAGCAAGTCAGTGAAGAGAAGGTGAAGCTAGAGTATGTATTTACAAAGGAACATATAGCTGATCCTAAAGGCTTTTCCTACAGATACATTTGTCTGTTTGAGAGACAATTTAGGAGTATCTACCCCTCTTGATGAGAACTAGATGCATTGAGTTGCATAATTCTGGTGGACTTCTGAGCTGTATCCTTTTATTTGAATTAATGAGTTGGTGTTTCTCCTCTACTGGAGTAGTTTGTGTTTTAGAGAGATTCCTGAGATTCATGTTTTTGTTTTGGGAAAGAGGTTTTGGTTTTCTATTTTGAGATCTTTGGCATTGTTGTCAAAGGAGGAGAGAGATCACGTGAAAGACTTCTTTATATGTCTTGATCTTAGTGGGGAGTTTGCTAGAGATGTCTTCTTTCTTTGCATTGACTATTTTTCACATTCATTTGTTGCCATCAATGCTAAAGGGAGAGATTGTTGGATATTGTTGTGCATTACTACTGCTAGGATATGTTGTCATTTATGTCAACATATTCCTATAATTTGCTCTGGTGATTGCTGATTGGGAAGATCTTATGATCTGGTTTGTAGTGTTGTTTTGTTGATCACTATTTTGCAGAGTTTAGTCTTTCCTCCAGTATATTCCGGTGTGATCAGATCTTGTGCTGATATTTTGGGATATTTCTTGTGATGGTCTTATGTATCTTCATGTCAGATAGTTCATGATTTGTTGCTCTGCAAGTTATCATTTTTTCATGATGGTTTCTAATTACTTGTATTCCTGAGTTTCAGTTGTTGATTGATGAAGATTTGATAAGTGGTGTTGGTGTAGCTATTATTAATGATTCTAACATTCTTGCCAATATTTCCTAGCTGTGTCCCGTTTGTTCTAGTGATCGACATTGATCGTTGTGTGATTTTTTGATGGTTTCTATGAACCAATGATGATTTTTGTGTTATGAGGTATTTCTGGTGGAGTAGCCTATTGTAGTTGAGCTTGGTGTGATTTTTGGTATATTTGTGCGCATGGGAATTTGATTTAGGTCCATGTTTTTTCATGCAAATCATTGTATTGGTCTGGTGGTCGATCTTTGTATCAAGTCATGTAATTTTATTATTGATGGTTGAGGGTTTAGCCAACCTTGTTGTTGTAGCATCATAAATTATACACCCTTTCTAGGGTGGTACATTTTCACTCTTGGTTTAACACTCGCTTTAGTGTGTTTCGCATCTTGCATTTCTAATCCCCTTTAAGAATTTAATTAATTAATTTAATTAAATCTAAATTCACATTTCATCACTTTACACATTATAATGTTGGACCCTTTACCCTAAGCGTACCCCTTTTCATTTTATTCCTCCAATAAATCTTTAAATCATAAACCCTAATTATGTCCTATTTCGATCTTTAAGGCTCAATTTTTTATTTCAAAACATCTCGAAATCAGTTGTAGCTTTAGGATTCACTCTAATATCATCATATCTAATGACCCTGAAAATTTGGTGAAAAGTTGGTTGGACTAGGTGCAAGTTAATTTATGAGGATCCTATTATTACTGAGAGGGGGGTGAATTAGTAATCTAACAACTCTGATATACATTCAAAAACCAATATCAGTATCTACTCAAACATTCATCAAAGTAGATTTAACAAACCATTACAGGTAGCTACTTATAGTAAAGATATTAAATGCACACATCAACAATGCAATCACCATATGAACACAAATTTTTCACGTGGAAACCCAAATGGGAAAAATCATGGTGGGAATTAGCACCCACAAAATATTTGCACTCTTTTGGAATGCACTTGGTTAAAGGCCTATCCTAGTTAGGAGTTTTAAAATAATGCCCGGTTAAGAGCAAAACCTGTTAGGAGTCACCCGGTGAAGGGATTTTAACCTTAGCCTTGTTGGGAGCTCTACCCTATTACAACACTTTCTTTCTTGCTAGTGCAGATCCTTTTCAATACAACTTTGCTTCACACATGCAGACACCTCAATCAGGTTCAGTTACACTTCTTCTCAAACCACCGACACACAATCTCTTCTCAAACTAGACCTAAATACACTTTTCAATTAGGTCGGTCACAAAACCCTAACTATATCAAGAAGATACATGGAATTTACATTTTAAGTAGAAAAATAGTTCACTAAAATACATTTCAAATCATTACAGATCATTACAACAAATTTCCAGAAGATTTCCATCATTGAATGATCAACGCACATCGAATTGATAAGCCATCAAACCCTTATCACATTTTGCTAAGTACTTTGTTGTTTCCCAAGAAATCTGATCCTTGTATGTGCAAAAACATCATCTCATTATTGCACATGGATTCTAACATCTCATCACTAACTTATGAACATGATAAGATCCACCGCCAAACCATAAAACATTACCAATTAAAGATTTGTTATCGATATTCATTCTTCTTCACAAAGTTCATAACAATCAATTACAAATGTTCTTTTTGGTTCACCAAACTTGATGCAGTTGCAATGACAGACAAATATCAATGTCATAAACATATGTTCCAAACCGCAACACCTAACTCTTCACCGATCGTTTGTACTAGTCTCTTGATCATCACTCTATTCTTGTTTACCTTGTTGTCAACCAGTTCCACTATACTACGGGTTGGGCTATACCGCTAGGTCAAGATTACTTAGATGACAAAACAAACATGGTTGCCATTAATGACAACACAAATAAAGTTATCAAACATCCTATCACAATTATATCATCATCAACAGTCCAACAATCTTCTCATATCAACTTTACCGGTCATCTACACATCTTCATCATCATAATCATCATCATCTTTAGTTATGCTAATGATATCATCTATGCCAACAATATGCCAACATTATACCAACAATTTCCCCCTTTGGCATTGATGGCAACACCAAAATCTCATTATGCAAAACAACTGAAACACTAATTGTTATGACTATTGCACCGATTTCACTTGTTCTTCTCCTCCTTTGCTTTACTTCTCCCGGTTTACTTTTATTCTCCCCCTTTCAATGTTCTTCTCCCCCCTTGACAACAATGCCAAAGGTGGAAAGTGCCAAATACATCTTTTGTTGCTACTGGTTTTCTTCATCTCAGTTGCTCCCCCTGAGGAGTAGCCCACTTCTCATCAATCCATAGTGAAAGATCTTCAATCAGTCCATTGGATGGATGCTTCAACATCATCTTAGTTGGCCTTCGGTAGGGGTATAACCCCTAGCTTGCCTCTGTGATACTCAAAGGTTGCTTTAGGAAATGGTTTAGTGAAAATGTTAGGCAATTGTTCCTTACTTGACACATGTTCCATCATAACTGTCTTTACCTACACTCTTTCTCTTAGAAAATGATACTTCAGTTCAATATTCTTTTTCCTTGCATGCAATATAGGATTCTTTGAAATGTTTATTGCACTTGTATTATCACAATATATGATCACTGGTTCTGTCATATTCTCCTTGAATCCTTCAAATGCATATCTCATCCATATTGCTTGTGTACAGCTCATAGATGCAGCCACATACTCTGCTTCTATTGTAGACTAAGAAATACAACTTTATTTCTTACTCGTCCAGGATACTCGTCTTCCTCCTAGAAAGAGTGCTCCACCAGTTGTGCTCTTTCAGTCATCTATGTTACCTACCCAATCAACATCTATGAACACCTTCCAAGAGAAGTTTCCTTTGTATGGATACCATAATCCATAATCAATAGTTCCTTTAAGATATCTGAAAATTATCTTCACTACCACCATATGAATCTCTTTAGAACTTTTCTGAAATCTAGCCACTATGCCAACTGCATGAGCAATATCTAGTCTACTATGAACAACATAGTGTAGTTTACCAATCATAGATCTATACTCAGTTTCAACCACTGGATCTGAATCATATTCCTTTGATAATCTGCAACCAATAACCATAGGGGTTCCAATCGGTCACAGTCTTCCATTCAAAAGGTTTTTAATACCTCCTTCACATACTTGGACTGACTGATAAAGATGCCTCTTTTCATCTATTGTACCTGGAAACCAATGAAAAAATTGATCTCACCTATCAAAGACATTTCACATTCCTTTTTCATCTCTTCTACAAATGTTAAACTTATATCATCATCTCCTCCAAATATGATATCATCAATAAATACTTTAGCAATCAATAACTTGTCTCCTTTTATCTTCAAGTAAATATTGTTGTCTTCACTGTTTCTTTGAAATCCAATCTTTATCAAGTGTGAATGGAGTCTCTCATACCATGCCCTTGGAGCTTTCTTTAATCCATATAAATCTTTATGAAGCTTACACACCATATCCTTGTCTTCAGTCAATGCAAACCCATCTATTTGTTCAATGTAGACCTCTTTTTCTATAATTCCATTAAAAAATGCAAACTTAACATCCGTTTGGTAAACCTTGAATTATTTGAAAGTTTCAAATGGAAGTGGCATCCTTACTCCTTCAAGTCTAGCAACCGGTGCAAAGGTTTCTCCATAATCGTTACCTTCTTCTTGTGCATATCCTTTGCAAACTACTCTATCCTTTTTCCTAAGCACTTCACCATCTTCATTCAATTTGTTTCTAAACACCCACTTAGTACCAATCACATTTTTATCAGCTGGTCTGGGTACAAGTGACCAAGTGTTGTTCTTCTCTATTTGATCAAGCTCTTCCTCCATAACCTTTATCCAATCATTATCCTTGAGATATTCTCTTACTATCTTAGGATCAACTGTGGAAATCAGACAACCACTTTCTCTGATCTTTCTTCTTGTTTGTACTCCAGCATTCTTGTCACCAATTATATGATCTTTAGAGTGATTCAACTTTATATATCTAGGTATAAATGGTTCTAGTGTAGTAGCTTCTTCTTCTTTTGCTTCTTCTTCTTTTGCTTCTTCATCTTCTTCTTCTATCGGTTGAGCAGTATCCTCCACATTGTTCTGCTCAACATTATTTTGAACTGTTAGTTCAATGATCACTAACTTTTGTTCATCTACTACATCAGATTTGTCAGAATACTCATCAACTTTTATATTAACACTTTCCACAATCTTCTTAGTTCTTTTATTAAATCACTTGAATGTTTTTCTCTTAGTTTAATAGCTAAGGAAGTTTCCTCCATCACTCTTTGGATCAAACTTACCTGTATACTCATCTCTCTTTATGTAACATCTATTGCCAAAGACTTTGAAATAACTAGCATTAGGAGTATGACCATACCATAATTCATAGGGAGTTTTGTCACTACCTTTCTTGACCAATACCCGGTTCATTGTATATACTGCATTGCTGACTACTTCTCTCCAAAACATCATTGGTACATCTCCTTATATCAATATTGTTCTTGTTGCTTCAACTATGGCTTGGTTCCTCCTTTCTGCAATCTCATTTGTTGTGGTGACCTTGGTGTAGATAGTTGTCTCTTGATTCTATTCTCATTACAATATTTCACAAATTTAGCTAATGTGAATTTTCCACCCCGGTCAGATCTCAGGCACTTTAGGTTCTTACTAGTTTCTTTTTCCACTAAGGCTTTGAATGCCTTAAACTTGCTAAAAGCATCATAATTTTTCTTCAAAAATGTAACACACATCATTCTTGAATGATCATTAGTAAATATCATGAAATATTTATCACCTTGAAAACTCCTAGTCGTCATAGGATCACATAAATCAGTGTGCACCAAATCTAAAATATTTTCAGAAGAAAATGATTTGCTTTTAAAAGAGGAAGTAGTCATCTTACCCAACTGACACTCTTTACAAATCACATTGTCTGGTTTGACTAGTTGTGGCATACCTCTAAACATACTTGACTTGCTGACCTTAACCAACTTATCAAAATTCACGTGACAATATCCTCTATGCCATAACCAATTGTCCTCAAACTTTGCAACCAAACAACTATTAAAATTAGTATTTAGATGGAATAAGTTACCTTTAGTCTATTTATTGGTAGAAATCAGTTCTCATTTGCTTCCTAAAATCCTACAGACTCCATTCTTGAACTCAAGGTGATAACCTTTATCATTTAACTGACCAACACTCAACAAGTTATGCTTTAATCCTTTAACCCAATACACATCATCAACATTACTTTTATCATTTAAATAAATTGAACCATTACCTTTACCAAGCATGGTGTATTGTTGCCAAATCTCACTACTCTGCCATCAAATTTTTCAAGTGAAATAAATTTGTTCTTGTCACTGGTCATGTGATGTGAGCAACCACTATCAATGACCCACTCATCACTATTGTCAATATGAGACACTAAGGATTTCTTGTCACATAGATCTAAAAAAATCACATTATCTTCATCCTCTGATTCCTCATCAGTTACACCATCTACTGCAACATAGCATTGTTTCTTTCTTTTTTCCTTAAACTTTCTGATTTTTTCTTTCTGATAACTGTTAGGACAGTTAGTTATAATATGTCCTACTTTGTTACATGACAAACATTTAAGAGGAAGCTTTCCTTTGTACTTATTGGTGCCTCTATGGAGTCTCTTTACCAATAAAGCTTCAAATTTCATCAAGTTATCTTCATCATCCACTTCTTTATTTCCACTACCATGATGACTTGACCTATATTCATAGACATCCTTCCATTTTCTTACCAGTGTATTAGATACCGATGCTTTGAAAGAAGATTCAACTTTTGATACACTATTGTCAAAGCTATTCAGTTCAAAAGCAGTAAGCTTGCCTATCAATGAATCAACTATTACTTTATCTTTGCTAACTGACCTCAATTATTGGATAGTAGATACTCCAATAGCATAAGTAGAAAATAAGGTTCTAAGCATTTTATTCACCATTGTGTCTTATGTAATGGTTTCACCAGCACCTTTGATTCCTCCAACTACTTCTTTTATTCTATGTCTATACTGTGTGATGTTCTCTCCTTCCATCATTCTCATGTCGTCAAACTTTCCTATTAGGCTTTCTTCTTTAGCTCTTTGCACATTCTCATCTCCACTATAAATCAACTTTAACTTTTCCCAAAATTCATAAGCATTTTCTAAATCGTGGACATCAATATATTCAGAATCAGAAAGTGTACTTACAATAGCTTCCAATGTTTGAACATTCTCCTACTGCTCTTTAAGATGGTCTGCAGTCAAAGTAATGGTAGGAGGTGTATACTGATTAACCACATGCTCCCAAAAATGTGCTCCCATACCTTTGATATAGATCTTCATTCTATCACTCCAGTTTTTTTAGTTATCCTTTGTGAACTTATGACCCTCCTTCTTCATCATCTCAGATCTTTACCTCAAGCGGTTAAGCTTCTGAACAAAGAGGACCTAGTGCTCTAATACCAAATTTTTATTATGAAGATCCAGTTATTACTGAGAGGGTGGGGGGGTGAATTAGTAATAAAACAACTCTGATATACTTTCAAAAACTAGTACCGGTAGCTACTCAAACATTCATCAAAGCAAATTCAACAAACCATTATCGGTAGCTACTTAAGTGTTCATCATTAAGAAAACATGGTAAAGATATCAAATGCACACATCAACAATGAAATCACCATATTAACACAGATATTTTTCACATAGAAACCTAAATGAGAAAAACCACAATGGAAATTAGCTCCCACAAAATATTTGCACTCTTTTGGAATGCACCCAGTTAAAGGCCTAGCCTAGTTAGGAGCTTTACAATAATGCCCAGTTAAGAAAAGACCCTATTAGGAGTCACCCTGTGAAGGGATTTTAACCTTAGCCCTGTTAGGAGCTCTACCCTATTAAGAGTAAACTTATGAGAGGATTTTAAACTCAAGCTAATGAGCCACCCAGTGAAGGGATTTACAAATAAGACCTGTTAGGTGTTGGCATTGTACACTCTAATGAGAATTGAAGGTGTTGTCATTGATGGCAACCTTGTGGATACCTTCAGGCAACCTTGTGGCATTCATCTGGTAAACCACCAACAGGCACTTCACCAGCACTAGTAGACACTTCACCAGCAGTGACAACGATGTATACCGGCACCTCAGCCGACAAGAACAAACTTTTGGTTATTATATTTAATTATAAATATTTTTTATAAAGCCGACATGGCATATTGTAATAGATTCACATGTATGAGATCTTGCAAATCATTTTGTAATATACATATATGTATATGATGCATATGGTAGAAGTGATGAGCGAATATTAAGGCAGATTTTGTATAAGGTTTATGGTTATAGTATGAGCTTAAACCGGTACTGAACCTGGCATAGCAGATGCTGAATTGTAGCAGTACATTATATTGGATTCTCATAATCCATTTTGTAAGTCAATGAGACTTCCATTTTGTATTTGACCAGTGAGCTCTAGGCAGTTGGCCTTCCTACATGTGCAGACACCACATTGTAAGTAATATCCATTCATTGGCCAGTGAGTGAATATTGTAGGTCACAAATCCCACCGAGGTTTCCTTGTTAAAAATCTTGTGTTATGGTGTGTTATCTATGTTTTCTTTATTGTTTCTATTTACTACATTAATTCTTATTTACTGGTACACTATTTTGGAATGCAAAATACTCAATAAGGTCAAATATTCTTCTAACTGGTTAGATACTGATTCAGCCCCCCCCCCCCCCCTCTTCATATCTGTTAGAATATTTAATCTTTACTTAGCTTAGGTTTATTTGTATTTAGTTTAGGATATTCCTTTGGAATTCCTACATGTAATTTGTCCTCTAGTACATGTGTGAGGACAAGTCATTTCTTTTATTTTCCTTTATTAAGGAATATTAAATTTCCTCCATAAGAGGATGTGGACACATGGCACACACATTTTATGAATGGTGGCATTCATAGATTTGGGAGTTACTTTGTAACTCCTCTCCTCATCTCTATTTAAGAGATGTCTCCTCTCTCATTTCTTCTTAATGACAATATTGTAAAGAGCTTCTTGCTCTCTCTCTCTCTCTCATTTTAGGCATTGCCTCATTCATAATATCACAAGGGGTTTTTCTTTGCTTTTCCCCTTTCAAAAGTTCTTGTGCCTCCTTCTTCACATTTGGGTGATGCTCCAAGGTTTTTTCTTTTCTCTTGGTAACATTTACTTCATCAATAAACTTTCTTGGATTTTATTTCTCTTTCCTTGCTCTTGTATTTCCTTACATGGTATCAGAGCAGGTTTCTAATCCTTGTTTTAAGTTGACATTGATGAAGGTTACCATTCTGTGGAGTTCACCTTGTTGGAGGCATTCTTGAGAGGAGAAGAAGTTCTTTTTCTAATATTTTCTATTGTGCAGGTTTTGGTTTCAGATTTTAACTTTTTTTTTCAAACTTGTTAACAAGTTTGCCTGCAGGTTTAATCTTCTATTCTAGTTTTTTTATTAAAAAGAAAGGGCTTTGGAAGGCTTGCCGCCAAAGTTCCTTCTTTCTAGTTTAAATTTGTGTCTTTGGAAGGCTTGCCGCCAAAGTTTCTGGTTTTTTTAGTGTGAATAGTTTGGAAGGTTTACCGCCAAACTCAGCCTCCTTAATCTATTTGGTCGGCTTGCCGCCAAATCTGATTTATTATTACATTGCATTCTCTATTTCTTCTGGTTTGAGTTTTGGTTTTGGAAGGCTTGCCACCAAAACTTTAACATCATTAAGTTGTATCTTTGTTTTGTTTATAGGTTTCTTTAAAAAAAAAAATCTCAATCAATTCTATAATATTATTGTTTTGCTAAGTTCGCATAATTTGTTTCTTTGAGAGGAAAGATTTAAGTTTTTTTAATAGTTGTTCTTATCAGAATAACCATAATCTTTAGCTTTGATATCTGTGTATTCTTATATCTCCATTATATTTTGCCTCTTTTGTTTATATTTTTACTACAGATCTAATTTGTATCTTTCTCTCCTTGCATTTTGTTCTCTTTACATATCAGCCTTTCTTTTGGCATACTTTGTTTGCTCAAGTTTAACAATGGTTTAATACATCTAATGCATGTAAATAACAGTTTAACCTGATAGTGAATATTTTGTCCAGATCCCTAAATCATCCTAAGATTGTATGTTGTCGATTAAGCGAGAGATTAACATTTTCTCTCGATCTACCAATATCATCCTAAGATTGCTCAAGTTTATTCTCAAAGGAGCAAACGACACAATATCATCCTAAGATTATAGTCATAGTTTTTTTTTAGTAAGAGAGGCTCGCACTCTCAACCTCAGGATTCCTCAATATCAGCTTGAGACCTTCGCACTAGCCAACTATGCCACCACCTCAATATTCTCTCAGTAGCGACGCTTCTTGTATCTCTCGGTTGTCTGCACTCTGCATTTCTGTTCCGGCGGAAGAGGAGTGCGGTTGAACAGATACCCGGGGGCTCTCTCCTGGTCCCCTCGACCCCATCTCTCAGGCGAGCACTCCACCACTGTGGTGATTCAAAATGGTTATCAAGGTGTGCGTCGTCTCCTTGTGAGAGTTATGTCCTATGACATTTAGAAGGAGAGTATTTTTATAGTTGTTTTGTTAGATTCTAGAGTTTATAGAATTGATCCTCTATGAACAAAAGTTAGCAGTGATAGAGTTTTCACTATGCAAGTTGTTTGACAAGGTTGTTATTATATATTGATGCACCGAAGGGTCACAGTGTGTGCTTGCAAAACATAGCATGCAGATAATATTAGGAATATATGAGACTACATCGAGTAACACATTGCCTGTACCTTCTTTTTGAGTAATGTGTGTTCTATTGCTCCACATCTCCCTGTGGTCTCTACACTGTAAGTTAGTTGGGGTAGGATTTCTCAGGGCACTGTAAATTCCCTGCAAGAAATCATTTGTTTAAACGTCTCTGTTCTCTTTGTTCCATATTCTCTGCAAAGTAACGTCTTTGTTCTCTCTGCACACCTCTACCAATCTGTTTGTCTTCCTTTCACATCTCTGTACTGTGTGCCATATGTTTGGTAACTTTAGAATCTTCAAATAAAATAAGTATAAGTTTGAGTTAAGTTTAACACTCGTATTAAAAAAATTTCATATATAAACTTTAAATATATCTAACATTCACGTATCAATTTTTTTTAATATATTAAAGTTTATAAAGTTAAATAGTTTTTTCAATGCTTTTAAAAAGTAAAGTTTTTTAAAAAGTATTTTTCAAATAATTTTTTCTTACAATATAAAGTTTTTATTTTAGAATTTAAAATTTAAATTTGTTATTGAATCTTTGAAAATTACATTTCTTGATTAATTTTTAAAAAAATTAAAATTTGGTTCAATTTTTTAATTAAGGAGGTTATTTTTTTTCTTTTAATCCAAAGGGATAAATTTTTTATTTTTTTCTATCATGTCTACATTAATTCCGGAAATTAAATTAAATAGTTCCAATTATCATTCTTGGAAAACACATATCTCGTTTATTTTTCGTTTCAAACACCTTTTGGATGTTGCGACTGATAAAACCTTTGAACCCGCTACAACTGCTCCTCAAGCCGACCTAGATAGATGGAAGGCTCAAAATGAGGAAGCACTTGGTTTAATTGGTATTTCAATGGTTCCTGATTTGTATGTTTTAATTGGAAATTGTACAAAAGCACATGAAGCTTGGGAAATTTTAAAAACAACTTATGATAGCTCAAATGAATCCCGAAAAATTCAACTTCAAGATCAACTTGAAGATCTAAGGTATACGGATTTTAAAACTATGGATGAATTCTTATTAAAGTTTGATTCTGTTAATAGTTAATTAATTGGTTTAGGAGTTACTCTAGCTGATTTACGTTTAATTCATCTTATTCTTAAAAAATGTCTTCCTCGTCAATTTCAACAATTTATTACGAATATCCATGCTCAACTTGCTATTCCTAGCTTAGCTACTCAATTAACTTATGATATTTTTCGTAATTTATTGCGTCAAGAGGAAGCTAAATTAATTCAATTTGGTACTCTTAAAAGTAGTGAACATGCTTTTATGTCTAAAAATCAAAATCATAATAATCATTTTAGATCCAATAATAATAATCATAATCATAATCATAATAATAATCATAAATCTTCTAATTATCAATCTCATTCTAAATCCTATCATAACAATTCTCATAATAATAAACATAATAATACGTACAATAATCAAAGGAATAATTCTCAAACAAGACCTCATTGCACATATTGTGGGAAAGATGGACATATTACTAATAATTGTTTTAAGAAACAAAATGGTAAAAAGCCCATGAATCAAAATAATCAAAATAATCAACATAAACCTCATTATAAGAAAGGTAATAATAATGGTAATTCATCTCGTCATGCATTTACATGTACTTATAATGTTTCTCAACCACTTGAGTGGATTATTGATTCTGGTGCATCTCAACATGTTACTTCTCATAAAGAATGTTTTGAATCTTTGCATCCCGATACTTCTAATATTCCTGTTCAATTAGCTAATAATCATAGTTGTAAAGTTGAAGCTATTGGTGATGTGAATGTTCCTAATGGGAAATTACATGATGTTCTTTATGTTCCTGAATTAAAATCAAATTTGATTTCAGTTCCTAAACTTTGTCAAGATTATAAGATTAACTTTTATAGGGGCATATGCTATATCATTGATCCAAACACTAATCATGTTATTGCTACTGCTAAAATGGATAGTGATAACTTATTCAAGTTCTATGAATTTGCTCCTCCAAAGTATTCTTTGCTTACTACTGTTGATTTTACTATATAGCATGAAAGACTTGGCCATCTCAATTCTGATTATATTTCATTGATGCAAAAAGCAAATATGGTTGATGGATTGCCTAGTATTGTTCCTTCTCAAATTGTTTGCAATGGTTGCATGAGTGGTAAGATGCATAAGGAACCCTTTCCTCATGGTCAATCTTGGAGGGCATACACTAAATTGCATCTAGTTCATAGTGATCTCTTGGGTCCCATGGAGAATCCCTCCATCTAAGGTTCAAGGTATGCACTTACCTTTGTTGATGATTTTTCAAGGAGAACATGGATATATTTCCTTCATAGTAAGGATCAAGTGCTTGATGTGTTTACTGAATTTCATATGTTTGTAGAAAGGCAATCTGGTTCTAAAATTAAGATTCTTCATACTGACAATGGAAGAGAATATGTCAATAATGCATTTAATGCTTATTTGAAATCTTTTGGAATTAAACATGAGCTTACCGTTCCTTATACACCACAACAAAATGGTGTGGCAGAACGGAAGCATAGGACAATTGTTGAAATGGCTAGATGTTTATTGCATGCTAAAAATATGGATTACAAGTTTTGGGCTGAAGCTATGGCTTGTGCAACTTATTTAATTAATAGAACACCTACCAAAGCCTTAAAGGATAAAACTCCTGAAGAAGCTTGGTCTGGTAGAAAGCCCAATTTGCAGAATTTAAGAATTTTTGGTTCCATAGCTTATGTTCACAAACCTAAGGAGAAACGAAAAAAATTAGATGCTAAATCTTCTCCTTTTATTTTTGTTGGTTATGATGAAAATAATAAAGGTTATAGAGTTTACAATCCTATTACTAACAAGGTAAAAGTTGCAAGAGATGTTTGTATTGCAGAAAAAGGCATTCATGATTGTTCTAAAGTGGAGGATGATGAACTTGGTCAAACCAAAGTTGTGCTTGTGGAGGACCAACCTCCTTCTCTTAACCCTACTCCTAATGCATCTCTTTCTATTCCTTCTAGTGATAGTGATGATGATAATAATAACTCTACTCCTCATGACTCTTCTTCTAGTGATGAATCCATTACTTCTAAAAGAATACCTAAATGGTTTAAATCTTTAATTCAAGATAGTGATGAATACTTAGCTAGAATGGATAGACTTCAATCTAGAAGAGTTAATTATTGTAATTATGCTTTAATGACTACTATTATGAATTCTAATGATCCTAAAACATTTGATCAAGCTAAAAATCAACCACATTGGCAAAAAGCAATGAAGGAAGAATATGATACTTTAACTTCTAACCAAACTTGGGATTTAGTTCCCTTGCCTCATGGTAAAAATCTTGTTTCTTGCAAGTGGCTTTATAAAACTAAATTGAATGCTAATAATCAAGTTAGTAAATTTAAAGCTAGATTAGTTGCTAGAGGTTTTTCTCAAATTGAAGGCTTAGATTATACTGAAACTTTTGCTCCTGTTGCTAAAATGCCTACAATTAAACTTGTGCTTTCTTTAGCTTCTAGAATGAATTGGCCTATTCACCAAATGGATGTTAAAAGTGCTTTTCTTAATGGTGATTTACATGAGGAAATTTATATGTCTCAACCTCCTGGTTTTATTAAAGAAGGTAATGCAAACTTAGTTTGTAAATTAAAGAAATCAATTTATGGATTAAAGCAATCTCCTAGGGAGTGGTATTCAAAGATTAATGAATTCTTTCTTTCTCAAGGATTTATTAGAAGTAAAAATGATCCTAACTTGTATATTAAACATAGTGAAGATGATATTATAATTATTATCTTGTATGTAGATGATTTGATTCTTACTTCAAGTTCCAATACTTTGATTTCTGATATTAAGTTTCAACTTAATCAAAAATTTCAAATGACTGATTTAGGTCTTTTACATTATTTCTTAGGAATGCAAATTTGGCAAACCTCTAAAGGAATTTTCTTATCTCAAAGTAAATATGCTCAAGATCTCATAGATAAGTTTAAAATGAATGATGCTCATCATGTTTCAATTCCTATTGAATTAGGCACTAAGTTAATGCTTGATATGCAAACTCCTCTTGTTGATCCTACTTTGTATAGACAATTAGTTGGAAGTTTAAATTATTTAACTCTTACTAGGCCAGATATTGCTTATAGTGTTGGTTTGGTTTCAAGATTCATGTCTAAACCTCAACAAACACACTTTAAAGTTGCTAAAAGAATTTTACGATATATTAAAGGGACTATTAATGTAGGTTTGTTTTATGATACAAATTCTGATTTTACTTTAAAAGGTTTTACTGATTCCGATCTAGGTGGAGATCCCAATGATGGGAAATCTACTTGTGGTTATTGGTTTTTTGTTGGTTCAGGAGCAATTTCTTGGAATAGTAAAAAGCAACAATCTACCTCTCTTGGATCCACTGAAGCTGAGTACAAAGGATGCACTAATGCCTCCAAAGAAGTCTTGTGGCTTAGAAGACTACTTGAAGATTTGGGTCTACCTCAACACGAACCAACTCAATTGTATTGTGACAACCAAAGTGCCATTGCCTTGGCTAAAAATCCAGTTTTCCATGCAAGGACAAAACACATTGCTCTCCAACACCACTTTATTAGAGAACAAATTGAAGACAAGCAAGTTTCACTCCTCTATTGCAAGGGGGAAGACCAAGTTGCAGATATTTTGACCAAGCCACTTTGTAAAGAAAAATTCCAATTTCATTGTAAAAATCTTGGATTACAACCCATTGAAGGGTTTGATGTAAGCTCCCCAAGTAAAGCTTAAGGGGGGGTGTTAGAATATTTAATGTTTACTTAGCTTAGGTTTATTTGTATTTAGTTTAGGATATTCCTTTGGAATTCCTACATGTAATTTGTCCTCTAGTACATGTGTGAGGACAAGTCATTTCTTTTATTTTCCTTTATTAAGGAATATTATATTTCCTCCATAAGAGGATGTGGACACATGGCACACACATTTTATGAATGGTGGCATTTATATATTTGGGAGTTACTTTGTAACTCCTCTCCTCATCTCTATTTAAGAGATGTCTCCTCTCTCATTTCTTCTTAATGACAATATTGTAAAGAGCTTCTTGCTCTCTCTCTCTCTCTCATTTTAGGCATTGCCTCATTCATAATATCACAAGGGGTTTTTCTTTGCTTTTCCCCTTTCAAAAGTTCTTGTGCCTCCTTCTTCACATTTGGGTGATGCTCCAAGGTTTTTGCTTTTCTCTTGGTAACATTTACTTCATCAATGAACTTTCTTGGATTTTATTTCTCTTTCCTTGCTCTTGTATTTCCTTACAGTATCTTTGGGACTATCATTAATCCTAACATTAGGATCTACCCGGTTAAGGGATTTCAAACTGCTGCAACTATTAGGGAACAACAAAATAAATGATCTAATTACGTCATTTTCTTTCTTGCTAGTGCAGATACTTTTCAACACAACTCTGATTCACACATGCATACACCTCAATCTAGTTCGGCTACACTTCTTCTCAAACCATCGACACATAATCTCTTCTCAAACTAGATCTAAATACACTTTTCAATTAGGTCGGTCACAAAACCCTAACTACATCAAGAAGATACACTGAATTTACATTTTGAGTGGCAGAATAGTCCGCCAAAATACATTTCAAATCATTACAATAAATTTCCAGACAATTTCTGTCGTTGAATGATCACCGTACATTGACTTGATAAGCCATCAAACTCTTGTCACATTCTGCTAAGCACTTTGTTGTTTCCCAAGGAATCCGATCCTTGTATGTGTTAAACCATCATCTCATTATTGCACATGAATTCTAACATGTCATCACTAACTTATGAACATGATAAGATCCACCGGCAAACCATAAAACATTACTAGTTAAAGATTTGTTATCAATATTCATTCTTCTTCATAGAGTTCATAACAATCAATTACAAATGTGCTTTCCGACTCACCAAACTTGATAGAATTTCAATCATAGACACATACCAATGTCATAAACATATATTCCAAAACATAACATCTAACTCTTCACCGATCGTCCGCACCAGTCTCCTGATCATCACTATGTTCCCATTTACCTTGTTGTCAATCGGTTCCACTATACTATCGGTTAGGCTATACTAGTAGGTCAAGATGACTTAGATGACAAAAAAAACATGGTTGCCATCAATGACAACACAAATAAAGTCATCAAAAATCCTCTTATAATTATATCATCATCAATAGTCCAACAATATTCTCATATCAACTTTACTGGTCATCTACACATCTTCATCATCATCATCTTTAGTTATGTTAACAATATCATCTATGCCAACATCATGCCAACACAAGTTGCACCCGGTTCCCAACATTTTTTCCGAATTTTCGGGAGCATAATTCTATGATATTATAATGCTTAACCCCAAGAAATTGGTAGGAAATTCAAATCCTAGGTCGACCTAAAGATGAAATTAATATCTAGGGTTTCATACATAAGAGTTCTATTTCTTCATTTGAAGGCGGATCTAAGATCTAGGAAAAAATCCTTTTAGAGAGATCACAAGGAGCCTTCTATGCATCGAAAGAGTGGAACTTCTGGAGTCTTCAACAATATTCAACAACATCCGTCAAGCATTCATCAAGCATTCTTTCATCAATTGGGGGCTTTTGAAGATGTAGGAAAGCAATATGTGATCACCAACTGAAGATTGGCTTGTACCTGTCCCTTGGGGTTGGGTATGATTTCATGTTGTTTCCATGTTTTTGTATGAGCTTCATTGCATCAATTTGATTTACATTCATGCTTTAGATCAATTTGCATCACTGATTTAGAGCATTTCCTTTGTCAATTACAAGCATTTAAGGTTTATTATTTATGATTGCTCTAGATTGTTTGCATTCATCTTAGGGTCTTGCACACACACAAGATTCTTGTACACACTATTTTACTATAAAAATTGGCTCTTTGTTGAGGTAGAAATCACCAAAATAGGGGTTTGACTAAGGCAAAACCCCATATATCCATCCAAAAACCTATTTTCAGCTTTAGGCGCAGGTTCGGGATCCGATAGTCGCTGCAAATTATAGGATCGAGAGAGCACACAAACACAGTTCCAAGGGTCATATTTGAGCAGAAACCACTGAGACAGGGGTGTGGCACCCTTGTCCTCCTAGTTTTAGGCAAATTTTGGCAAGGCAGCAGTTCAAGATCTTCAGATCCCATCCTGTCAGTTATAGCTTCAAGTTTGCAGAGTCAGGATAGGTGCATGGTACCCTTGTCAGGGACATTTGGCTCAGATTTATGGCATAGGTGAACCTCTAAATTCACTTCCTAATCTTTACTTTCCAGTTGCATATCAGTTATTTTTAGTTCTACATTTCTAGATTAGGGTTGCTTGTGTATACTTGCATTCTAGGTTGATCATTCAAATTTGCACTTTGCATCACTTTCACCCCTCATATACAACAAAGGAATAGAAACCCTAAGAGGTAGTCCTTGGCTATCTCTTCCTCACAAGTAGCCAAAGTCTGTTACCTCCCTAGGCTCTTTTTTATTCCATAGTGTGTACATGAGAGTGGGATTAGGACTTGTTTTCTTAGTCTCACTTTTTCTCCCTACACATCTTTGGTGAGCCCAATGTGAATCCAATCTTATCTTCATTTCATTACATTGTTAGATCTAGATTTAGTATCTTTAATTTTCTTTATAAACATAAAATTCCAAAAAAAGTTAAACAAATTCAAGAAAAAATAAAATGATTTCCTCTATTTGCTAGCATTGTGTTCTTTTCATTCAATTTCCATTTCAAAATGTCAGATTTGTATTTATAAGATGTTCATACTTTTGATGATGTATGCAGTTATGTTGATTATGAGTTTAGTAAAGATGAATTAGATTAATCTCTTATCAACCTTGTTACTATGCCACCATTTCATGGTGATGAGAAAGATAAGTTGAATGATTCCTCTCATGGGTACATTCTTATCAATTCCTCCTCTAAATCTAGCAACATGGTTATCTGCAACAATTCCCTCTATGAGGAGATGTCTCATTTTTAATCAGAAGATAAACCTTTCAACCAATATGACCATGCCTTGTTGGATGATGCTCTTGATGACTTTGTGTCTTTGTCCAAATCTTCAAACAAAAACAATACATCTAAAAGATTAATCAACATGATAAATGTGAATGAATATAGCAGGCCTCTTTTTGTAGTCCAAGGTGCATATCCTTCTTCAACCTCACAACATCCCAACACGATTCCTTTAGTACTCCTAACAAACATGTCATTACTGTACAAGGAAGAAATCCCACTAAGAGTCCTTATAGTTATGCTCAAAAACTAACTAAGGAGAGTCATCATGCAATTGCCCACACTTATAACACAAGAAATGATAGGCAATTGAATCCTCTTCTGGTTATCCCAACCATTCTTCCTGATCCTCAACCTATTCTTCCCCAAGCACCTCGCATTTCACAAACTCTTGGTAAAGAATGTGATCTTATTGAACAACTCAAAGCTACTCCTGCCAAGATATCTCTTTGGGATTTAATTCAAACTTCTTCATCTCATCATGGAATGTTACAAGATGCCTTGAAAACTTTGAATGTCCAACCTACAGTGACATCCAATAATATGGCTTCCTTTATTGATTCTATCACATCTCCTAAGGCTTAAATTGTGTTTACGCGAGACGAGTTACCTACTAGTGAAGTCCAACACCAATATGATCATTTAATGATTGCGGTTATCATAAACAATAGTGCAATAAGATGAACACTACTAGACAACAATTTTGGCCTTAATGTTTGTAGCATTAACTTGTTGCATAAAATCAATGTCGATGCATCTCTCATTAAGCCCGATTCTCTTACTATCTGAGGCTTCGATAATGTTGCTAAATCTTCATTAGGTATCATCACCTTGCCCATTAAGGTAGGTCCTGTTAGTTTATCCACACCTATTCATATCATGCCTGGAAATTTGATGTATAACATGTTAATAAGGAGACCTTGGATTCATAGCATGCAAGTTTTCCTCTCTACATTACATAGGCAAGTTAAATTCATTTATAGCAATAAGAAATATACCCTGCTAGGTGATACTAATCTCCAAGATTATCTACAAACATCAACATCCAAATCCACTTCAACTAGTTCTTCCCCAACTATCTTAGATGATTCTTCTAAAACCTCTTCTCCTACTAGTGTGTCTATTTCCTCAAGTATATCTTGTACCTCTAGTTCATCTTCCAATGATTCCTGAAATGAACCTAAGGTTCCTGAAGAAAAGCCTTCTCAACCTGATTCTACCACTGAAGATGCCTTTTCTCCTAAAAAGATTCTTGTAGAAGATGATTAGGGATCCCTTGACTTTAATCCTACTTTCATAGGATAATACATAATTCCTCCTAGAGAACCCAAGGTTTAAAAGAAGACAAAAGAATGAGAACCTAAAAAGCAGTCTACTTTATCCAATCCATTGAGTAATAACTTTGTGGTGGCTTCTCAGAGTTCATCCCACCTTGTTTCTGATTGAAAAGATTTTGATCCTTTACTTCATGAAAACCCCCCTTCTCTTTTGGAAATAGCCAACCTTTATGGCCCTGGTTTTCACATCCTGGCTAAGTGTGGATATAATGGTAATGGTTGTGGTGCCCAAGAACAAGGGATAAAAGTTCCCTTGGAAAATAACTTTCATGATACAACATTTGAACTTGGTTGTGATCCTTTTAAGCGTACTAAAGCTTCCAAGAGACCATATATTAGTGTTAATGTTACCTCTACTTATCTCTCCATAAAATATCCAGAGTATATTGACTGTGACTCTTCTAGCATCTTCACTTTGGATGTTTTTCTCACTAATGATTCCTTAGTTGAATTCCTATGAGCCTATGACAACCTTCCTCATTATCACCATAATCATGGTTTTCCCTATTGTTTAAATACAAAAGCTTACTTTGGGAAAGAAAGAAATAATGATGAGATAGTTAAAAAAGTCCCTCAATTAAAAGACACTCCTCAACAAAGCAATCTCCTCATAAGTGACACTATAGATATCAGAATGGATCCTTGTATTGAAGACAAAGTTATTAAGATAGGAAAATGCTTGGATGAAGAAGAACAAAAAGAATATTTTGAATTATTGCATGAGTTCCCTGAAATCTTTGCTTGGATATACTCTGATATGTCTGCCATTGATCCTAAGATCATCACTCATAACATTGTCTTAGTTCCTGATGCTAAACATGTGAAACAAAAGATTATAAAGATGAATCCTAAGATAGTATTGCTTGTTAAGGCTAAGATTGAAAAGTTATTGGATGTCGAATTAATCCACCCTATCAATTATTCCCCATGGATTTCAAACATTATGGTCATGGCTAAATTTGATAACAAGATTAAGATGTGTACGGATTTTCGAGATCTTAATAAAGCTTCTTTGAAGGATGACTTCCCTCTCCCGAATATCGATATGGTAGTAGATTCTATAGTAGGCCATGCTTCGTTATCCTTCATGGATGGTTTCTCAAGATATAATAAATCTTTATTAATCCTCAAGATCAATTCAAGACTGCTTTCAGCACCCTTTTGGGCATATTTTGTTGGTTTATGATGCCTTATGGATTGAAAAATGCAGGTGCTACCTATCAATGTGCTATGACCCTCATCTTCCAAGATTACATGCATAAAATCTTAGAAGATCACGTTGATGATATCTTAGCTAAATCCATTCTTCATATAGATCATGTTAAGATCCTTCGTCAAGTATTTGAAATAATTTGTAAGTATAACATGCGCTTGAATCCCCAAAAGTCTATTTTTGGTGTGGATAGTGGAAAACTATTAGGATTCATAGTCTCGCATCGTGGAATTGAGGTGGATATGAAGAAGATAGATGCCATTGTTAACATTCCACATCCTAAAAATGATTCCCAACTAAAAGTTTTACAAGGAAAAATTCAAGCTATTCATAGGTTTATTTCCCAACTTGCGGATTGTACCTTTCCGTTCACCCAATTACTTAAAAAAAGTATCACCTTTCAATGGAATGAGAATTGTCGTCAAGCATTTGAAGACTAAACATATTTGGCTAATCCTCCCATTCTTCAACCCGTTGACCTTTCCAAACCCTTTATTCTATACACAGTTGCTTCCCTTCATGGTCTTGTAGCCTTATTGGCACAATGTGATAAGGATGGTAGAGAATGTATGGATTATTACATAAATAACACTTTACTCGATTATGAAGTCTGATATTCTGCAATAGAAAGACAGTGTCTTTCTTTAGTCTTCACAACCCAAAAATTAAGGCATTTCCTTTTGAATGTTGAAGTCCATGTTATCATCAAATTTGATCCTCTAAAATATTTTTTCTCCAAAACTGACCTTTCAGAATGCTTAGCTAAGTGGGTTATGATGCTTACTGAGTTTGACCTTAATTTTGTTTCACAGAAAGCAATAAAAGGCCAAGTGTTGACCAACCACTTAGTTGAGGCTCCTTCGCCCTTCTCCCTACCTAACCAAGAGTCTTTTCCTAATGAATGAATTCTCTCTATTGAGGTTGATGAAACTTGGGAATTATATTTTGCTGGCTCTAGGTTTCATATAGGATCGAGGGTAGGTGTTGTCTTAATCTCTCCTAAAAAGAAACCTATCCCTTTATCATATCGTCTTAATTTCTTGTGTACCAATAACATTGTTGAATATGAGGCTCTTATAGCTGGAATTAAAGTAGCCTTAGCATTAAATGTGAAACATCTACATATCTGTGGAGATTCTCAATTAATCATAAGACAAGTGACAGGAATTTACCAAGCTAAGGAAGATAAATTATCACAATATAGAGATTTAGCTATATCCTTGTTGCAAAAGTTTGACTCTTATACCATGGAGCATGTTCCTCGAAAAGATAATCGACATGTTGACGCAATAGTGTGTGTGGCCTCTCTTGTATCTTTAGAGGAACCCTTGGTAGATCTCAAATTTACTATTCACAACCTCATTGTCTCGGCTATTGCGAATGGTCCTAGTGATTTACCATTTTGTTGCGCTATAGATCCTGATGAATGGTACTCGCATATCATGAGATATTTGAGTGATGGCACCTTTATCGACTCTACAAACAAGAATACTAGGGCTAGGATTCTCAAGTTGGCTGCTAGATACATTATCCTTTCTAATGTTCTTTAAAGAAGGGGTTATGATGGTCTCCTCCTTTGATTTCTTAACAAATATGAAATCCCTATTGCTCTTGAGGAAGAACATTCAAGAGCTTGTGGGGAGCATTTTGGGGGAAGATCCTTAGTTCAGAGATTGCTCCAAATGGGATATTATTGACAAACCATGGAGAGGGATTCCTTTGCATTTGTTAAGAAATGTCATTAGTTTCAGCAACATAGAAATTTGATCCATGCTCCCGCCCAAGAGCTACGATCTCAAGTAGCGTCTTGGCCCTTTTCTACATGGGGTTTGGATCTCATTGGTAAAATATCTCCCCCCTCATCTCAAACACATACTTTTATCATAACCGCTACTGATTACTTCATGAAGTGGGTAGAAGCAATTCCTCTTCAATCTACTACCGTCGAAGTAATCTGTCAATTCATCTTAGATAACATTTTTTCACAATTTGGAATACCTTCCACTTTGGCTTCAGATAATGGAACATCATTCAAAAAAAAAGATGTGAACAAGTTAATATATTCTCTTTGGGCTTACCGGACAACTATACATATTTCTACGGGATCTACTCTGTATAGTCTTGTTTATGGTGTTTATGTTGTTATGCCTTTCGAGTTAGATATTCCATCTTTAAGAGTTTCTCTAAAGGGTATAATGGATTATGATTCCTATAGAGAACAAAGGCTCCAACAGCTTGAAATGCTTGACGAACAATGGATAAACACTCTTTAGCATATTCAAGCATATCATAAAACTCTACAACGAAGCTACAATGATAAAGTCATTCAATGTTCATTCTCAATAGGTGATTTAGTAATTTATGAGAATCAGCACAATGTGAATGCCATACCTAAGGAAAAAAGAAAATTCAGTCCTAATTTGCTTGGACCATACATCGTTGTCGAAGTCTACGGATCGGGTGCTTACAAGATAGCAAATGTGGAAGGTACGCCTCTTAAAGAACCTATAAATGCTATGCACCTTCGTGGATAATATGCCTAATTTCTCTCTCTCTTCCTTTATATCTTATTCTCTCTCCTTGTGTCTTTTCTTTCTTCAAAATTGGATAATATGTTAGCATATCTTCATTTAAGTATGTGGTATTAAATGATATTGTATTTTTTAGTCTACATTACTTCATTCTTGACAAGCATATTTCTTCACTTTATGGTTTGTCTTGGATTCATTTATGTAAATTGTAATAGATTTTCATCTTATATGTGCTAGCATGTTATACAATTTCTTATGTGTTAAGTAGGATTATATCATGTTGTGTTTAATTAGAGTTAATTAAATCGCATTAGTCATATAGATCTTAAACTCAACACATTTCCTTCTACATCACCAAGGTAGTATTTAATTAAATACTTAGTTATTTAATTAAATCACACATGTATCAATTAAATCATGAAGCATTGAGAAATCAATCACATGGAAATTAAATTAAACATACATGTTCATTACCAAATATCTTACTTTTAATCAAAACAATGCATACATTGTTTCAAGAATTAAAATAACATGTTTGAGATAAACCATAAGCATATATAAATATATATCGATGAGTGTCACAACATGTACATCACTATACATCAAAAAGTGTCCCATAATACAACATTGTCATCTCCTATCTCTAGGACTTGCATCTGGAGGGTAGTGATTGGTTGTCCCCTCCTGATCTGGCTATGGGAGTGGACCCATGGGTGTGTATCGTGATGAGGAACATGAATGACTCCATGAGGAGCTCCTACACTCCCTATCCATCATGATCTTGCGATACGTGGTTGCCTCTGCCTGTGTCGCTACTATATCACACTTTGTCCGTTGCAGTCTCTCTAACAAAGTATTTGACCTCTCTTGCCTGACCTCTAACTCCACCTGGAAGGGGGTGAATAGCTCCTCATGTCGCACAACACTCTTATGAGGTCTATGCACTATCATTGAGGAGCTAGGAATGTGTGTGACGATGATTATGTATGTCACTGCATTCTGGATAAGGGAGTGCCACTCCTGAATGCCAACTGTGGAGATGAAAAGAGGTTTTTAATTAGTAACATTCTATATCATAAATATAAATAATCAAATGCATGAATTAAACAATCATAAAAACACCTTACTTGGATCTCCCTCTCACCAATAGGGGTCATGAAAAGAGACCTCTTGTGACTGGGAACCACTAGGCTCTCTACGTTCATAATGTCTCTGTATGGTAGGCGCAGAAAAATGGGGACTAGAATCAGGACCCCTTATAGGGTCCTTCTCCCCTCGAGATGGTACGCTCGGTAGATCTAGGGGTATGGTTTCATCCCTAGAGTGATGCGGAACTGCATCTGACTCATCCTCCTCACCCTCTGCACCCTCCTCATCCTCCTCCTCCTCCTCTCTCCATCCTAATCTCCCTCTTCTGCATCAAGATCATCTCCATCACCACTAGCATCCTGCTCTCCTGCATCATCATGTTGATCATTTTTGTACTCGTCACCAAGGTCCTCGGATGTATCAGGGTCATCCTTGCCACCCGCATGTCTCCATGGTCCAGGGTTTCCCCTAGGGAAGTCTGTAGGAAAGATAGCTCCAGGGTATACCCTACCCCACCATGTGATGTATTGTCGGTGTGCGCCCACATCATCTGTATAGTAGTTCGCGACATCTTGATCCAACCCATCTGAATTTGTGGTATCAGTCTCATTACTAGTAGGCCTCAGAATAGCTCTTGGCCTAGGGATCACACATGAGTGTCGGATGTAGATAGGCACATCTGTAGGTACACACTACTCAAACCCAAACTACTATCAGACTCATTCAAACTAGAATGAGACTACAATGTGGTTGTATCATCCCTCTAGTAGACGGTTTCTCTGCATGCAAAACAATTGCCTATGTATACCTACCCACATGTACATCCTAAGGTAGGGCCTCCATTTGATCACATCTGTTGTCAATCTATCAAAAGTCACCCTTAATTAAAGCAAGTCTCTGAACCACCATTCACGGGTAAGAGGATATGCAAATACCCTAGGGTGCTCTGGAACCAAATCAATAGGAACCCCAACTAGTCTAGTGCACGTGATGTGCTCAAGTATCCAAATTTGTAGCAGTGTGCAAGTCATCAGGCTACATCCATTAGGGCACATGTCTAATGCTATGGTAACTATCATCAATCGTCTCACTAATGGTACCTCATCAGTGGGATGTAGAAGCCAACTGATCATAATACAACCTTTTCTCTCACCGGTAATCTATCTCCCGATATAGTATATCTACTCCCTCCTATAGTTAGTAGCAGTGTGATCAACTCGATATCTCATTTTCTCTCCTTTAATCAGCAGACGGAGTATGCGGTACACATCCTCTAGAGTTGTTGTCATCTTTCCCACCGATAGGAGAAAGGTGGAGGTATCTGAATCTCATCTCTCCATCAATGCCATCAACATCGCAAGATGGAACTTCATGGTGGGCATGGCCATCACATACCATAGTCCTACTGCATGTAGTAGTTCTCTACCCTCTAGTGTAAGCCTCTAAATATGACTCCAAAGGATTTGAAATGTATGGTCGACAGTGTGCTCTCGCATGTAGGGAAGAATCTGCAAAATGAAACAATCCAATCATCAGTAATAGCTCATCAATCATCATCATCTAATCAAAAACATCATTCTATCTATTCTAAACATCAAAGGCTTGATCCCATGCAACCCTCAGTCACCCAGAGTAGGGGCTAGGGCGCCCTGGGAGGACCAGGGTGCCCCTTTGGGACTAGGGCGCCTAGGGAGGACCCAAACACCCTAATGGGACCAGGGCGCTCAGGGAGGACCGCGACGCCCTATGGGACCACGGTGCCCAGATAGGGGGCATGCGCATGACCATTGACACTGACATCACCATTCAAAAAGTCAAAGTAAACATAAAGGTCAACAAAGATTCAACGAAAGGTCAACTCGCCTCATCGAGCGGTCTGTCAGTTAGCACGACCTAGTGTAGGATGTCCATTCGTGTGGGTCACTTGGATTGACGTCAAGGCATGATGGTCGATGTATAGACTCCTCTGCAGTGAATAGTGAAAAATGTCAAAAAGTGACAAATGAAAGTGTCACTTTCATATTTATGAGGTATGCACTTTTTTGTTTTTCGTATAATTTTAAGTTAAAAAATCCTAATTTTTCTCTTTTCACTTAATCTATCATAACTCGAGCTACGGAGCTTCAATTTTCACACCGTCAGTAGTGTTGGGATCGTGAGTTTGCCCTCTTTCTCCATATTTGTTCCATAAAGCTCTTTGATGTGCAATCAAGCCTTATTGTGAACATTTCTCATTAACGCCTTTATCACAATTCATTATGGTAAACATGACACCCTATTTCACCTCACTAATAACAAGTTGAAATAGGCGGGGCATATAGCTACCCGTGAATTTCATCACCTTCCTTAGTAAGTATTAGGTGATTTTATGATCTAACATGTGGTTTTGTAGGGTGCGGTTCTTAACTGTGTACTGCAGATACCGTTGGGGGCTTCATCCGACAACTTATGGATATATCATTTTTTCAAATAATGTTTACTTTTCTATACTTTATCTTGCATATTCACATAGTTTCATATGACCACTAAAGTGGGGGCCAAATGTAGCATCATAAATTGTACACCCTTGCTAGGGTGGTACAATTTCACGCTTGGTTTAGCACCCGCTTTAGTGTCTTTCGTATCTTGCATTTCTAATCCCCTTTAGACATTTAATTAATTAATTTAATTAAATCTAAATTCATATTCCATCACTTCACACATTATAAAGTTGGGCCCTTTACCCTAAGTCTACCCCTTTTCATTTTATTCCTCCAATAAATCATTAAATCATAAACACTAATTATGTCTTGTTTCTATCTTTAAGGCTCGATTTCACATGTCAAAACATATCGGAATCAGTTGTAACTTTGGGATTCACTCTAATATCATCATATCTAATGACCTTGAAAATTTGGTGAAAAGTTGGTTGGACCAGGTGCAAGTTGCACCCGATCCTCAACATTTTTCTTGAATTTTTGGGAGCATAATTCTATGATATTATAATGCTTAACCCCAAGAATTTGCTAGGAAATTCAAATCCTAGGTCAGCCTAAAGATGAAATTAAGATCTAGGGTTTCATACATAAGATCTCTCTTTCTTCATTTGAAGACGGATCTAAGATCTAGGAAAAAATGTTTTTAGAGAGATCACAAGGAGCCTCCTATGCAATGAAAGAGAAGAACTTTTGGAGTCCTCAACAACATTCAACAACATCCATCAAGCATTCATCAAGCATTCTTTCATCAATTGGGGGTTTTTAAGATGTAGGAAAGCAATAGGGGATCACTGACTAAAGATTGGCTTGTACCCCTCCCTTTGGGTTGGGTATGATTTCATGTTATTTCCATGTCGTTGTATGAGCTTCATTGCATCAATTTAATTTACATTCATTCTTTAGATCACTTTGCATCATTGATTTAGAGCATTTTCTTTGTCAATTACAAGCATTTAGGGTTTACTCTTTAGGGTTTCTCTAGAATGTTTGCATTCATCTTAGGGTTTTGCACACACACAAGATTCTTGCACACACTATTTTACTATACAAACCGGCTATTTGTTGAGGTGTGAATCACCAAAATAGGGGTTTGACTAAGGCAAAACCCCATATAGCCATCCAAAATCCTATTTTCAGCTTCAGGGGTACGCTTGGGATCCAATTGTCGCTACAACTTCTAGGACCGAGAGAGCACACAGACACAGTTCCAAGGGTCATATTTGAGCAGAAACCACTGAGACAGGGGCGTGGCACCCTTGTCCTCCTAGTTTTAGGCAAATTTTGGCAAGGTGGTAGTTCAGGATCTTCAGATCCCATCTTGTCAACTGTAGCTTCCAATTTGCAGTATCACGACAGAGGCGTGGCACCCCTGTCCCAGATATTTTGGCTTGGATTTCTCGCATAGGTGCACCTCTGAATTTACTTCCTAATCTATACTTTCCAATTGCATATCATTTTTTTTTTAGTTCTGCATTTCCAAATTAGGGTTGCTTGTGTATACTTGCACTCTAGGTTGATCATTCAATTTTGCACTTTTCATCACTTTTACCCCTCATTTACAGCAAAGGAATAGAAACCCTAAGAGGTAATCCTTAGCTCTCTCTTCCTCGCAAGAAGTAGCCAAAGTGTGTTACCTTCGTAGACTCTTTCATATTCCACAGTGTGTATATGAGAGTGGGATTAGGACGTGTTTGCTTAGTCTCACTTTTTCCCCTACACAGTTGTCAAGGTTGATGATATGTATATATAGGCGATATATTCATGTAATTTGGGTGTCGATGTTGTGTCTACATTATCAGAGAGTGGTGTAAGTGCGAACAAGTGATTTATCCTTTGGAGCTGTGATTAAGTAGAGATTGGTGTTGCTAGGTAGACAATTGTGCCTAATCGGAACTGTAATCGGGAATTTGGAGATGTTAGTCCTTCAGTTCATTTCTTTTGGATTGTAGTTTGAATCTTGTTGTAATTCAGTGAGACTTCCCTGAGGGTTGTAGCTGTCCAGGTTTTCCACATCAAAATCTTGGTGGTGTGTGTTGTGTTGTCAATTTGGTTATCTTTATCATTGTTGCAGTTTATCAGATCTATTTTTGTGATTAAGTTTGTAGATTTGGTGAAGATTGATTCACCCCCCCTCCTCTGGATCTTCCTCCTCTTTTCTACTAAGAGGAAGGACCATGTTAATTTATTTTTCTCTAGCAAAAACTTTCATTTAAATTATTTCCACAAATTGCATGATGAAATTTTGTTAAGTATAAATTTTTGTATGGTAAAGAATTTTGACATGAAAATTTGTCACAACAAACGAATCAACTCAAAAATGTCTATGTAAATTTGTTTTATTCTATCTTTGAATTAACCTTGAGATTTAATAATTCTAGCTTGATTTGGTCAAATTATGTATAGAAACTTTTGACAATAATTTTCATGACAAAGTAGGAATGTGAACATCTTCAGTTTGATAAACAAATTGATTCATGAGGTTATTAAATACACTTGAATCAACTAAGTTATCATTAAAAGGGTTCAATACATGATGACCTTTACCAAGTTGACACCAAAATTTAAAAAAACTTGGTGAAGTGAAAAATAGAGCTAATAGAAGTGAACTTATGTTTGTATTTGTTATTGCAAGCATGGATTTGGTAGTGGCAGGTATACGAGAAAACATAAAGTTAAGGGTGTAATTTTTTATGTATAATGTGTCAACAACTATGTATACAAGGTGATTATCCATATGGAGACATGTATTTGTGATATATATGATATGCTAACATTTTAATTTTGTCCAAATATACTTTCATGACTCATATTATTCCATGTATTTGTTGAATAGTTAGATGATTAAAAAATTTATTTGCATATCTATGTACCATCTCATGTCAAGGTGTCAATGTTGGATGGTATTGTAACCTAGAAAATTTAACACTGGATCAAACATTATTCATGTGAGACATTGAAATGATTACAGAAGAATTATGTTGTAGATTGGGATTTTGTAAATATCTTGTATTGAATCTTAAATTTTAAAAAAGATAACTATTGTTAAGATTAAGGTGTCATTTACCTTGAAGTATTATGTACATATTTTATATATCTCCAACACTCCTAGAAAGTTTTCTTGGATGCCTAGGGTGTAATTAAAATATAAATTATAATTAATATTCTTTGAGAATCTTGGTATTAATTTTTATATGCATTCATGAAGGAGTTGGAGATGGAAGTGATGTTTATGAAATAATTTTTAGTAAATTTCTCAAGTTGGGCATGAAAATATGTTAGTGGAGAATCTTACATGTTGTTGGTGGATCCCATATGAGTTAGGTAGTGATTTTAGATACCTACCTTAGAATATGAGTCATTATAGGAGTGACAAGTCAAATATGTCATCTATTATTAATATGGAGGTTATTTTTGCTATTTTCACTCATTGAGAGTTAGATTTACTATGCTTAAAAGAGCCTCTTCATTTTGGGCATAGTTTTTTTTGTGTTTTGCCATGTTTTAATGCTACACTTTTTTTGGAAAACGGCCATTAATTTATTGTATTCATCTGTTAGACGTCCCCAAATTTTAGAAACATGGGATAATATTTTTGTACGTTTATTGTATAAGTATACATGTGCTACTACAGTGTTGTTACAATGAGGAGAATCTTAGTGTGTTGGGTATATCTCTCTATTGAAGACTAATACATACTTGTTGTCTTTCTTGTGCAGATTTATTTTTTAAGGAGTAGATTCACATATGGTATTTTTATTTTATTTTTATTTCTGATTTTATGCAATTACATAACCATCACATGACAATCCTTGGATAAACATTTATATTTCATATTTATATATACATGTAAGAGATCTTTTATTATAGTGGTTTCACTTTTCATCTTAGAATTTGGTGTCAAATGTGATGGTTTTTATTAGAGAGGGATACCTTTTTATTAATCGTTAGAGGTTTTTCTCATTGCATCAAAAGCTATTGCAATGTGTGGTTCAACATATTTTTGAAAATTGTTTAAAACTATGACTTTTACTTTTCATATGTATATTGAAAAATTCAGTAATATTGTTTATAATATGTGAAAGTTGAAGATAAACATCTACTTGAAGAAAGAGATCAATGGTTATCTATTTTGAAAGGAAAGAAGTCGTACAATGTGTTTGATGGGTATTTGTTAAAATTGGACAAGGTATGAAGAACCATTATGTTGTATCTTGCAAATTATAATTCTCTTGAATTTTTGTGAGGAGATGCCCAAATCTTCGAATTTTGGATGAGGTAGGTGATATCTATCAAAGAAAAAAACATATTAAAACAAGTTCTATCTAAAAAAGAGGGTAATATTTATTAAAAAGGAAAGTTGATTTCAATACAAACTATTTAAATGTGTTTAATTTTGTTTTGGGTTAGTTTGCACTTCTATATATTATTAAGATGGAAAAAGAGGATAAATACATTTATTGTACTTTAATCTTTATTCTTTATTTGAAACTTGTAAAAAATAAAAGTGGTAGTGGTATAGAGAAAAAAATGGGCAAATTTATTGCTACTTTTCTTTTAGAGGGTGTAAGAAAGAAATCCATGAATGAAGGCTCAAAAAATAGCTACATTTACGAGGAAGGTCGAAAGGAAAATGACGACCTAAAGAAAATAAGAAAAACGATGGACCAAAGTTTAAAGAATTTTCTAAAAGTCCAAGGAAGAGAGAAATAAAGCGTTGGAAATATGGTTCAAGAGAGGACATCCAAAGAAGGAATGTAGAAATAATAGAAAGAGCCCACGATCCTCTGCAAAATATTCTTTTTGATGATAGTGATAATTTGATATTTTTTAAAAAATTACCAAGACTCTTAGTGATATTTGGCTTATCGATTGATATTTATCCTACCATATGACTCCCTACCATATGACTCCTTACAAGGAGTTTTCTACAAATTGGATTATGATAAAGAAGAGTGTCCTTGGATTCAATAGTACTAAATGAATTATTGATAAAATAAAGGGACATTTATGTTTTAGTAAGGAATTCTTTCCAAGTTAAATGATTATGGTGTGTAAGTGACATTCTGGGAGTTATGGTTGTAGGTTGGTAAGAGTGAATTTGGTTGTTGCTAAAGGATTTTTTATTGAGATCTTATTTATGCTTAATTCTTCCAAATTTTGTATTTGTTAATGTAAATGACATTGAAAATAAATATGTCATCGAACTCACATTTCGGTCATATAAATGAAAAGGGTCTTAGGACTATTATTATTGAAAAGTTGGTTGACAATTTTTTTGATTAATTTGTTGGCTAAATAAGTTTAGTGAGCAATTTGTGTTTGAAAAATAGGACTATCATTAATTCTTATTAGAAATAGTAGAGCTAATAGATTGTTTAAAATCAATCATTTATATGTGTTTGGTCTAGTGGATGTGATTTTTATGATAAATCTTGTTATTATGTTACATTCATTGATGGTCATTCTAAGTACACCTAGATTTATTTTGTCTTCAAAATCTAATTTTTTTGCTAATTTTAATGAATTCAAAACCTCAATTGAAAAGAAAATGGATTATAAGATAAGGGCACACCTATTAAAATCTAGCAATGGTAGTGAATATTACTCTAAGGAGTTTGATAAAAAATTTAAGCATGTAGGTATTGTTTAACAAAAGAATATTCCCTGCACTCTCCAAACAAAATATGGTAAAAGAGAAAATAAACTAAAATTTAATGGAAAGATCTCGAGAACTATGCTAAATTGCACATAACTAGATTATTGTTTTTAGGTAAACATTGTGAGCACTTGATCCTTGTTACTTGATTAATTGATTTTCTTATTAAGTGCTTTTTGGTAAATCTCCTTGTGAATTGTGAATGGCTAAGAAACCTTTAGTTTGTAATTTAAGGATATTTGGTTGTGAGGCTTATGTTCATGCATCTTAGGAAAAATGATCTAAATTGGATTTAAAAGATTTGAAATGAATCTTTGTTGGTTACAATTTGAATGCTAAAATTTATAAGATTTGGAATCCTCTAACTTTGAAAATGATTTGTTCAGATATAATTTTCAAAGAGTAAATAGATCATTTTAGGTGAATACCAACCAAAATAAAAATAAAGAACAAAAATAGAACACTCTGAGATAAAAATAGAAAAGTGGGAAGATGCACTTGTAGATGAACAATTAGATGGATCAAAAGATAGAGGAAGAAGAGGTTCTTGTTGATTATGTGAAAGAAAACATAAATTCAATTACTCATATGTTGAGGAGATCCATAAGAAAATGAATTTTTTTTACAAGTATATATGCTTATAATTTCCATTTTATATTTGCTTTGCTAAGTACTAACATTGAACCTAGATGTTTTAGGAAAATTATCTCTTTGAAGGAAAAAGAGTCTTAGATACAACCATGCAATAGGAGATGATGGCCTTAGAAAATTTAGACACCTAGGATCTTGTTATTTTTTTTTATGGGAGAAAGATCACTAATTGCAAGTGGGTGTACTAAAATAGATTTAGTGTAGAAGGTTGATAAGAGGAGTGCTAAGGTTTCATGATTTTTTTTGCAAAAACTTTGTGTTTGGGTACATTCCCTTGGTTATCTTCATAGATGTAGTAGCTTCCTATATCATTTTGAAAAATATTAAGTGCAAATTCCCTAGAATGCCTAAATGAAATGTGATACAATAGGGCTCCTTGCATTCTAATGATATGGTCTCCATGCTTATTAGGGTTTGGGGGAACTTCTCTTCTCATCTTTGATATCAAAAGGTAGCAAGGTTTGACATATGTGTTGGTATTGTTATTTATTATCTAATACTTTTGTACTTAGGCCCTATTGGTAAACAATCAATGGGAGGTCTAATAATTTATCTATGAAATGAGGAATCATGTTTCTCTTTTATCAAGTTATTGAGGTGGTTTATATGAAAGGAAGTTAAGGTAGCAAAAACAATTCCTATGCTAATCTTGAGAGGATTGTAATTAAATAAAATTTTCAAATATTTAAAACAATTACAAAAACTTAACAAAAAGAAACATAAATAGTGGGCATACCAAAAAGCAATGATTTATGTGGGAAAAACCCTTTTGGGAGAAAAACCTTACTCTCCAAAAGCCACCCAATATATTATTTAGAAACGAACAACAAATTATAATATACATACGTAGAGAAATATCTCAAAAGAGTATCACAAACTAGATATCAAGAGGCAACTCATTAGCTATTAGGCTCTCACAATACATAATAGTAATAAAATGCCTAATAAAATTAGGGTTTCCTTCTAGGGAAAACAAAGCACACATTGTATCATTGTTAGATCTATGACCAAATAATAAACAATCAAGATATACAATGATAAATTATGAATAAAATGTGTCTTTCGTGGGAGCTACCCCCAAACCCCTGCAAGGGCGTGTGGCCTCCAAACTCCCCACCAAGGGAACATCCCCCTTGGACCTCATAAGGAAGGTGCCCCACCTTGAAATGCTTAGCTTATTTATTAACTCTAACATTTTACAATCATAAGGTTGAGACAGCATTTTCCAAACATTCTCCCACTTTTCAAGCATCTTGCAAGAGCAATGAGAGGGGTACATACATCATATTTTAATTTCTAGGGGTTGAGAGTCTCATAAAACTCCAAATACTATCTAAAATTTGTTGGAAACATGAGTTTTCAAGTGTTATGTTGTCATTAATGTCAACCTAACTTTTGTTGTCATTGATGTCATCATTGTTAGGATTCCCAAAGATGCTAAGAGGGGGGGGGTGAATCAATATCTGACCGATTGGATAATTTTCTTAACTTATAACATGACAAGCATATTAAAACTATGTACCGGTAAACCAAAAATAATGCAGTAAATAAGAACAATAACCACAACATGAAAAACACACCATAACACAATATTTTAACGAGGAAACCCGATGTGGGAAAAACCTCGATGGGATTTGTGACCCACAATATTCGCTTACTAGCCAATAAGGGAATATTACTGTTTACAACAGGGGCCTACACATGCAGGAAGGCCAAGTGCCTAGAGCTCACTGCTCAGTTACAAAAGAAGTCACACTGACTTACAAAATTGGATTATGCAAATCCAATGTCTTGTACTACTTCAGATCAGCATCTTCTATGCCAGATTTAGTACTGGTTTAAGCTCTACAATATACATAAACCCTTATCCTAATAATTCGCACATTAGGTCTCCTATATTATTTCTCAGACTTCACTCTATAAATGATCTACAATGATCTCATACATATATGAGTCATATTACAATCCACCATGTCGGCTTACAAAAGATTTAACAATTAATTATAAAATACATTTATACAAAATTCATGTCGGCCATGGTGTCGGTAATCTTCTTTTTTGGTGCCGGTGTAGAGTCTGTCGATGTCGGTGCCTGTGCTTGCCTGTCAGTATCACATGATTGTAAGGTTGTCATCAATGACAATACCTTCAATCACCTACAATTTCTCATTGGAGTGTGCATTTGGCAACAATGTCCCCCTTTGGCATTGATGGCAACACTCATGAGAAAAATCAAAAAGTGTCCAAAATGGTGTCCAAAAAGGAATCTACCAAAATTGTTTTACCAAAATTGTGTGCCCAATAATGTATGCTCCCCCTGAGCTGGTGATGTCCTGTTCTGACCATTTTTCTCATCTCACTACTCCCCCTTTGACATCAATGACAAAGGTTGTCATTTGTTGTCAGTGGTGTGTGATTCCTGTCTAGATTTTTGTAACCAGTGGGTTACAATCTGGAAAATATCTGTCAAAACCAAATTCAAACTGTCGCTGAATCTTTTGCTATCCTTTAATGCCTCTTGTGTTCTTTGAACTGTACTGGTGAGTATGTGCACTTTCTCTTCAGGTGTTTTGAGTCCGAGAACCAGAGCCTCAGATATTTATTTTCTCAAAGAAATGAGGTAATCTAGTTTGGGACCAAGTTTACATTTTAAGCTCTTTGCCTTATCCTTTATTTTCTCTTTATCATTTTCTAACTTCTCAATTTTCTCTTCAAGATCTACAATTTTCTTTTCTATATTCAAAAATGAATCTGATGTGCCTATTATATTGTCAGCAATATTGTTAATCTCAGTTTGTGTTTTGCTGATCTCGGAATCTATGTCCTATGTCAAGATGTCAGTTTTGCATGTATCTCTGTACAATTTCTTGAAATCCAAAATTGTTTCTCCTAGTGTCGGTAATAAGGTTTCTGTTTGTTCCTTATTCTTCTTTACTATTTCCTCAAAGAATTTCTCTCTCCTTCTTCATCCTCTCTTTGAATGTGTCTTCATTGATTTGATCAACTATCAAAATGTTGTTGGTGATGAATTTAGACAATGTGTCTAATTGACTTAAAGAATCTTTATTATCCACAATGCACTTGGGTGCTACCAATTTAAGAATAGGAATTGTGTCATCGATAGCCTTATAGGCTTGTGCATTACACTCGGTGATTTTCTTTATTGAGTCCAGTAAGACCTCTGTTACATTTGTAGGCTGAAATTCTGCTATAGAAATACTAGATGTCTACCCAACTGTTTTCACAATATCCATGCTGTCGGTTGTAGTGATAACCTTGCTTGTTTTGACCTCTGGTAGGTCAATTTGTGTTTGCATTTCTATTAGCAAAGGTTTAGGCTTTTCAGTTTTAGCCGGTGGTACTGACTCGGTCTGACCCTGTACATCAACTTGTTTCTATTTTGGTTTCTCCATCTGTGTCTTAGAAGGTTTTTCTAAGCTCTCAACAGTCGATTTCTCAGATGTAGTCTCTGTATGCACTTTCGGTTTCTCAGTTTGTACCTCTGCACTGTCCATTGTCGGTTCTCCTGATTGTTTTTCAGTTTTATCTACCGGTTCTTCTAATGTTTTACCAGTGGTGTCTTCTGTTGGTTGCTCTGTCTGAGTAGGTTTTTCTATGCTTGTGTTTACAGTATCATTAACCTCAACCTCAACATATGCAGTTGGTGACTTAGTAGTCACATCTTTCTTTTTATCCCTAGTGGTTTCTTTGTCAACCACAACATTTACTTCTTGTGTATCTATATTCATAGTGTACAAAATTTTGGACTCAGGATTTGTATCCTCTTGAGGAGTCTTTGTACTCATTGTAGCCAGTTGATTGTCTATAGTTTCTACCGGTGGAGTATCTGAAGGAGGTGGGGGTAAGTTATCAGTTATGTTTAGGCTTGGAGGTCCACCTACCTTACCTTTCCCCTTATCTCTGTCCTTTTGGTATACCCTGATGGTCTTAGGTCTTGGTATCTCTTCTTGTTTCTCTTTTTCAACAAAGAATATGTCTCATTGATCCGCAGTTTCTTCTTTTATCTCATTCTCTCCTTGCCATCGGTGCTACATGTCGGTGAGCAATTGAAAATACTGTCTAGTTTGTCTCACTGATTAATTTGTCTATCTCATCAGATGAGTTTACTGGATGTACTGCAAGTAATTTTTTAATTTTTATCTTCTTGTCCAGCTCAACAATGGCTACCCTTCTAGCTTCTAGTCTTCTATACAAATCACCTGGTATTTCATCATCAATTTCCATCGAAAATTTCTTGTAAATATCCAAGTGTAAAATTATACTATTTACTATGCTCTCTCTGTCATCAGCAGAAAGTGTGTTGTACAGTTTGCTAATGTTTTTCAACTTTCCATCCTCTGTTATTTCACTTAAGAGTTTATCCAATGGAGCAATATCTTGTTTTACCTTCTTCTTCTTCTTCTTAGGAGTTAACTTCTTAACTGGAGGCCTCACTGCCTGTTGCATTTGTCTTGTTTTTCTAGAAGTGGGTGAGGGTACCGTGAGGGTTTTCTTTTCCTTTCTACCCTTTTGAATACCGCTGGTATATCACTCTCAGAGGAAGTTGCAACTGGTGAAAGATGAGTTTCCGATTGGAGTCCTTCCAACTCACTTTCCTTGATACCAGTTTTGCTTCAATACATCTTCCTTAAGTGTTTTTGCTTGTCTAGTGCCTTTCCTTACTGTTTGTTCAACTTTATTAACTCTTTTCCTAGACTGAATACCACTTTCTATTGTTTCAGCACTACCAAAGACTTTCTCAGTGGGTTCTTTTGGTGCTTCAAGGAGGGCTTTTGCATAAGTTTCAATAATGTTATCATATGTTTCATACCCGATTTCAGTTACCCAAATAGTCCTAGGGACAACTGCCTCCATCCAGATTTCATCCATTTTAATTACAAAGCATATTTCCTTCTGATATTTATCCACAATTGCCTGTGACAGTCTTATTCTTGTCTTCATTCGAGCCTTTAGTGCCTGAAAATGTTCATTTATGTTTTTCTCTCTGTTTTCTCCCATGTTGTTTAATAGATCCAATAGTTGCTTTCCTACCGATATATCAAAGCCAAAATCTTTTCTACCAATACCGGCTACTTGCTTAGTAATGTACAGCATTAAACATACAAGTAAATTTCCAAATCTAAAGGTTCCTTTCTTATCTCCTTTTATCTTCTCCAGATTGTCTATTAATTCATCTTTGAGCCATTCACACACAACTATTCTAGCATTATCATTTACCATGTCATATGCAGTTTTGATACATAAGCTAGATACTGAGTTTAACCTATTTGCATGTGTAGCTTTGTAGCCTAAAATCATACTAACAAATCTGACATTGATGTCCTTCACATCATTTACCCTTAGAGACCTTTTATCAAATGTTGTGTCGGTTAGGGCTATCACTGTGTCATTTGAGACCTTTTTAGTTATGTCAGGTCTGCTACCGGTGGAAGGTAACCCTGTTACTGCCTTAACGACTTCTTTGGTGATCTTATGAATTTAATCCAACCAAAAGAATTCACCATGGACTCTGCTTAGGACTATTCTTATCGCATCTTCAGGAAAATCAGGAATGCTAAGAATATCCATAAAACCTAGGGTTTCTATTACCTTGTGTTCTGGTTTGATATTGTCATTTTCATCACAAATCATAGTTCTATACATGTTCTTGACTTCATCATCTCCTAGTTCCTCTATGTGAAAATGTATATATATCCTAGGGTCTTCAGCATATACTACTCCCTTAGGAATTTGAGAAAATGCACCTAGGGTATCATCTTTCTTTGCTATTTCGGGAACAAACTTGAATATGGGTCTAGGGCACTTGATAACTTTGATCACAGTAGGGTTTGCAATAAATTCAGGAGTGGATGAGGAAGCCATAGTTATAAATACCTCAAACTGCCTTAGGGATGAGTGCTTGGATGAACTGCTTCACTTCTTTGTTAAGGATGTCTTCGCTCAGAAATTTTCACGGTCTCGAAGATTTGAATGCTTGTTGAATTAAAAAGTAGCCAAAACACTTGCTTCATAATGTTATTTTCTCCAACTACCACATTTAATGCTTGCTGGTTAAGTCACAACTTAACTCATCTGCCGGTAAAGAAGTAATTCAACTTCTCACCATCAATCGAGGATATACTAGCATGTTTTTCAATTTGTTGCCAAACCCCCAAAGGATTTTCTTTCAGTTAGATGAAGAGTCTCCTGACGGTGGAGTGTTACTCTATTCTGCCAGTGGAGGAGTATTCCCATCAACATTCTGATCTATTGTTTCGAGAATTATTGCTTTACTTCATCAACCTTTTCTTTACCAATCTTGTTACAAGCATAACAAGTCACATTGTTTTTCTGAATAGCTTTCCCATATCCTATGCTATTATGTGTTCTGCATTGATTAGATAGGTGTCCAAATCTTCCACAAACATAACATCTTACATTCATTCTGCAATTTTTTGAATTATGACCAACTTTGTTGCATTTAGAACATTGATTGGTGGGTGTATTAGTGTTCTGATAATTTCTAGATCTACATTGATTTGCTCTATGACCATACTTGTTGCAGTTAAAGCATTTCCCATTAAATGTGTAATCATTAAGTTGTCTTACCAATTTGTTATGATCATGTTTGTTTTCAATACCGAAGCTTTCACCAACTTCAAAGCCAAGGCCATTTGTATCACCATTAGGTTTCTGATTCTTCAGCATGTCATCAAGTTTCTCTGAACTTTTCTTGAATTTCTCCTTGTGTTGATTTGCAGTGGCCAATTCATTTTCCAAGAAGTCCTTATGTCTCATGAGTTCAGTTTTATCATGTTCTAAGTGAATTAGATCTGTCTTTAGCATATCATTCTCATGACTAAGTCTTAGATTTTCATTTGTAGCATCATTTAGTCTTCTAGCCAAATCATCTTCATTCTTCTTTCTATCTTCAATTTCTTTACAAAACCTCATAGTCATATCTTGCATCTCATTCTTCATTGTACAGTTATCTTGTCTCAGTTGATTCACCACATCATTAAGAGTTTCCTTTTCATCTTCATCATTATGCATCTTTTCACAAAGTTCTCTTCTCTTGTTCCTTGCAATAGTGAAATTCTCTTGAAGTCCTTGAATGGTATCCTGAGCATCCTTCAGATCATCTTCAAGTTTGATATTCTTCACCTTTTCTGCATCATAGTCTGAAAGAGTTGTTTCTAGTTGCTTTCTCAAGTTTTCCATCTCTACTGGTGACAAGATCTTCCTCAAGTTGTTAGGCTTTTGAAAATAGAGGACCAAGCTCTGATACCAATTGTTAGGATTCCCAAAGATACTGAGAGGGGGGGGGGTGAATCAGTATCTGACCGGTTGGATAATTTTATTAACTTATAACATGAAAAGCATATTAAAATTGTGTACTAGTAAACCAAAAATAATGCAGTAAATAAAAACAATAACCACAACATGAAAAGCACACCATGACATAATATTTTAACGAGGAGTATCTAACCGGTTGGATAATTTTATTAACTTATAACATGAAAAGCATATTAAAATTGTGTACTAGTAAACCAAAAATAATGCAGTAAATAAAAACAATAAGCACAACATGAAAAGCACACCATGACACAATATTTTAACGAGGAAACCTAATGTGGGAAAAACCTTGGTGGGATTTGTGACCCACAATATTCGCTTACTGGCCAATAAGGGAATATTATTGTTTACAACAAGGGCCTACACATGCGGGAAGGTCAAGTGCCTAGAGCTCACTGCTTAGTTACAAAACAAGTCACGCTGACTTACAAAATTGGATTATACAAATCCAATGTCTTGTACTACTTCTCAACATGTTCTATGCCAAATTCAGTACCGGTTTAAGCTCTGCAATATACATAAACCCTTATCCTAATAATTCGCACATTAGGTCTGCTATATTTTTTCTCATACTTTGCTCTATAAATGATCTACAATGATCTCATACATATATGAGTCATATTACAATCCGCCATGTCGACTTACAAAAGATTTTACAATTAATTACAAAATACATTTATACAAAATTCATGTCGGCCATGGTGTTGGTAACCATCTTTTTTGGTGTCGATAATCTGTATGCCAATATAGAGTTTGTCAATGTTGGTGCTTGTGCTTGCCTGCCAGTATCACATGATTGTAAGGTTGCCATCAATGACAATACCTTCAATCACCTACAATTTCTCATTAGAGTGCATTTGCCAACAATCATATGTTGCAGATGATTTGTTATGTTATGTTGTGATTAATGTCAATTTATTTTGTGTTGACAGTAATGTCACTAAGTGTTACAAATGGTCCAAAAAAGTATGTTGTAATGTTGTTTAGTAGTTTGGTAAGGATATTGAATAAATATGAGGTGTTTTCGAAAGACGGGTTTAGTAGAAGGTTTAATATGTAGGAAACAATATTTATGTAGGAAAGGTTTTTTAATGTCTCGGTGGAAGAATATTTTGCATTCCCCCAGCATGTGAAACTTATGGATTGTGGTTCTAGATATACTGTTTATGATTAATGTATATTGTACTATCAATTTTAGAGCTCCTTTATTGCTCAGATGTTTGAGATAGTTGTTGTTTTTGACAGTGAAATCTCTATTAGAACTAATCTGAAGAATGCTTGGCAATTCTTTGATATGTGGTTTTCTATGTTGCGGTGTGGAGGACATGTTTATTTGATTTGAGCAATGTTGTAGTTCATTTTTCTAATGATGGTTCGGTTTGGAATTGAAGTTATGATGTTATAAGTTCAATTCTATCAATTGATTTGGTATCTAGCTGACTGAGGTGATGTGTTCTTTTTGGATCATGCCTTTTTGGTCTAGACATATTTTGGTGATTGAATTTTAATGAAGGTATGGGTATCACCATAATGTGTGTAGATCTGCATTATGTTTTATGCATTGGAGAATGGTTTTGGGTTGACTAGTTGGTGTACTACATTGTTTTTACTACATGTTTCATTTGGTATCAACCTTGGAGGATGTGTTAGCATGTGCAGTCCATTAGAATCAATTGGAAATGATGTGTTGTGATTTTTTTGGGTCTCCTCTATCTCCTAGAGTGGTCTGAAATGAATGTTACAGGTTCGAGTGGCCGAATTTATGCAGTTTTATATATTATGTCTATGGCCAACCTAGTAAAGAGTTTTAATTGATTATCTTGTGTATATAGGAGTGTGAATGTATGAGTTGAGTAAGGAATAAATATGATTTGATGTTAAGTCTATATAACTAATGTGCAAGCATATTTGATATTGCAAAAGTGCAAAAGATAATTGAGAAAAAATTTGAGATAGTGTTTGTGATCAAATGTGTTCTTCATGATATTGGTTGATTGACATAGTGGTTCAAAGACGATTTCATGATCAGAAGATCTTATTCATTTCAATTCATTGATCCTTTACACCAATCAAAAAGTGTGTTCCTTTTGGTAGTTTGTTTAGCCAATTGTATCTTTCCCTAAGGTTGTGTACCTTAGTCTTGCAAGTCCTATTAGGAGCAGTGAGCTCCTTAGACTTGAGCCTAAACATTGTAATAATTTATTCAGAGTTTAATTCTCGCCGTGGATTTTCCCTATTTAGAGTTTTTCACATAAATTTGGTGTTCACGTGTTTGTTGTGTTCTATGGTTTCATGTTTCATAATTGCAATAATAAGCTAATTATGGTTTAAAGTTTAATAGATCAAAAGTGAAGTTTTTTGAGGTTCGGACCGATTCTTGTGACTGATGTACAAGCAAACTGACAATTCGGAAGAAAGTTGAAACTATGCTTGCAATCAAATGTGTTTGTCATGATATTGGTCACTTGACATAATGGTTCGAGGATAGTTTCATGTTTAGAAGATCTTATTCATTTCAATTCATTGATCTTTGGACTTGTTAAAAGAAGGTGTGTTTCTTTTGGTAGTTTATGCAACCCTTTGTATCTTGCCATAAGAATGTGTGCCTTAGTCTTGCAAGTCCTTAGCCTTGAGCCTAAACATTGTAATCATTTATCCATATTGTGAGTGTAATTCTCATTGTGGTTTTACCTTATTTAGGGTTTACCATATAAATCCGGTGTTCATTTGTTTATTGTGTTCAATGCTTTCATGTTTCATAATTGTAATAATTACCTAATCATGATTTAAATTTTAATAGATAAGAAATGAAGTGTTTTGAGGTCCAGACTAATTCCCCCTCTCAATCTTGTGGTGTGTTGAATGAAATTCATTGTGCTCATGTAGCTTGCCTTATATAATCTACAACATTCGTCAAATTCTCTACCTTAACCAACTTCACCTTGTCATCCTTGACCACATCTTGAACAAAATGGTACTAAACTTTAATTTGCTTGGTTCTAACATGAAATTTTGGGTTCTTAGCTAGGAACATCACACTTCAACTATCACAATAAACTGTCACTACACCTTGTTTTATTCCAATATTACATTCTCTAAAGTCAAATGGATTCGTACAAGCATGAGTAGCTACCATATACTTATCTTCAATAGTGGAAAACAAAACCACGAACTATCACTTACTAATCCAACTGGTTGTACAACTAGTATGTGTACACATAAGCATTAGTGGATTGTCTGATATGTATATCACATATCCAATATAAATCTACATAACCATAAATACCAAGGGAAATCCAGTCTCCTATCAAATTACCATGATAACACAAACAATACTATAAGATACCCTTCAAATACTTGAGACTCTTTTAACTGCATCCCAATAAACTCTACTAGGATTAGACATACATGTGGAATGAACTACTATTGCTTGGGAAATGTTTGGTCTAGTGTAGACCATAACATACATCAAACTTTCAACTAAACTCTAGTTTGGCACTTTATGTATGTTTTCCATCTATAATGGGGATGTAAGACAATTTTAAGCAGATAACTTTATTCCAACAATAAAAAGAATACATATTGGGTTACAATCTTGAATGTTAAACCTCTATTAAATTGAATTCATATACTTACTCTAGCCTAGCAATAGTTTTTTGTTCACTCTATCTCTTCCAATATTGTGTTTAGTTGCACCAAGATGTTTCATCTTTAACAATGAATAACATATTGACAACAAATAATGCAATGAATGGGAAATGATCACCATCATATTTATAACAAACATAGTGATTTGCTTTAGAATAGTCATATCCCAAACTCAACACATATCTATCAAATTTCTGAATTAAATGGATGCATAACACAAATTGAGATTGGATGCATCGGAAGATTGAATTAATTGGAATAATACCGTAGGAGGATAAAGGTGAGAAGAAACATCCAAGATGAAAATAATTGTTTAAAGGATTGTGTGGAGAAAAAATAGGAGGAAAATATAAGGTTGAAGGAATTTATTGGAGTAACATATATAATGTGTTAGTTGTTGGAGATGTATTCTCCTATCAAAGATAATTGATAGATTGTGATTAAATAAACTTGAAATTATGTACACTAAAATAAAATATTATTTAGAAAATCTATCTAACTATATTTATTGAAATCAACGAAACGCTATACATATAAAATATTACACAAGGCTTGAATATTTAAGTAAAAAATCCTTGCTAAAGAAAACCCAACACCAAATGATGTTTACAATTATACCATTTATAATCAATGATTCGATTCAGTATAATAATACCTTTTATAGCATTTTAATCTAGAGTATAAATCTTCTACCAATTCTCCAATGCCATGCCAACAATGTTCAATCTTATACTAATCTTGTACTACCATCCAATCTGAATGCCTTCATACAAGATGATACATAAAGATAAGAACAAAATAATTTGTCTAATTGTCCAACCAACACTTGGAACCAAGAGTCATAAAGGTGTTAGTATATCTCATATATCACCAAACATGATGTCTTCATATAGATAATCGCCTTGTATACAAAACCATTGAAGCATACTATGAATCAATAGTTACACCATTAACATCATTGATGAATTTAGATTTTTCTATATAACAACTACTCCCAACTTCATGCTTGGGATAGTAAATACAAACATTACATCACTTTTGACTTGTTGTAATATTTTTTTTCTCATCTTTTGTATATTATCCCGCTCATAAATTATTTTGCATGAACACTAACTCTATCACAAGTGCTCCTCTATAACCATTCATTCTTCTAGTAACATTGTTTTCTATGTATGTGGTTGTTAATTTTCCTTTGAATTACTTATTGTTATTATATTATTAGCATGTGCATAAACCACTATGAATGTATCATAACAACCAAAACTCATTGCATCTTATCATATTGCATTCAATAGATAAATTTCCTTAGAAAAACTCCTTACAGGTGAATATCATCGACATTTCAACAATTTCCCAATGAATATTTAACACGAGAGAGTGTAGTATTCAAACCAAGATTAAACTCATGACTAGGAGTGAGATAAACCCATCTCATATTCACACCATATTACATTATTAGGACTTATATGTTTTGTTACTTCTAGGTTTTGTTAGAGAATCAACAATTAATCTAAGCGTAAATTTCTCCATCTAGTCTTTCTTGTTGTCAACTTTCCTCAAAAAATGATACTAAACATGAATATATTTAGTTTTATAATGAGAAATAAGATTTATTATTAAATAAATACACTTTGTGAATCACATTTCACCACTATATAATTTTCTATATGTTTACTTGGTATATATGGCACAAGATTTAGTTAGCAATCAACCACAATTAAAGAGAAGGCTTCTACAAGAAAGAGGCCATAAAAAGAGAAAATGCAAAGACAAAAAAAGAAGTCAATGAGGCAAACGTGGTATGAATAGGCTCTATATGTGAAATTGAACTCAAGGATGAAAGTTTGAAACTATCCCACTTTTAAAATGGTTAACTTTAAGCACCTAAAAGTGGTTATAAAAAAAATAATAATTTATTTAGATATATATTTTAATTACTAAAAAAGTTTTTAAAAAAAGTTGACAAGCCTCTACTTTTATTGGATTAAAAAAAATTGCTTGATTTTTTTCTTTCCCACTTACCTAACTTGAATAGCTATTACATGGAGACTCCTTTAGTTATCATATTTTTCTTAATTTTAAATACATTGTTTTAGCTTTTTTTTTTTTTAAATTCAATCAATCTTTATTTTAAATTATAATGACTAGTGGTAATAAATTATTAAAAAATAATATATAATTAATTAAAACATACGTATTGTAAGATTGTAGGCTCCAAGATCTGACAAATTGTATTTTTAGATTTACTAAAAACATAACTTAGTTTGAGAAATTTAAATAGCAAGTTAAGGTTTTACTAAATTTGACCCTTCCCTAGGAGAGACTTTTATCTATTGCTTGTAAAGTTTTACACTAGTAATCATTGTGTTTACTCTCAAAAATAGATAAACTGTCATATTAAAGAAAGAACCAACTTGATGTTGATACATAAAGTGATCTATCATACATATTTTGATGCACATGTTTTAATCTAATTTTTTAGGTGTTTTAAGACATTTTGGTGTGACAATAATATTTATGCAAAATATTTTAAAAATATGTACAAATTCACAACCAATAAATAAAAACATAATTTAAAAAAAAAATTACAATTTAAAAACTTAAAATAAACAAACTCAAAATACATGATTACTCCCCTTCATACTCATCCCTTCAAATTAATTCAATTTAAAAATAAAAACAACAATAATTTATCTAACAATTTGAATTCACTTATATTTATAATTAATTAAAATTCAATTTTCAAATTTCAATTAGCAAATACAATGTCAAAATGTTCACCGAGACAGACAATATGGTACAACTTCATGGGCTGGAGTTTTCCTTGGACAAGATACAAGTTATTTCCTAAACTTAGGGGAACGGTGCTTTACCTAATAAATAAATCTTATCCATGTAAGACAGTGAATAATTATTGGTCATCTTCATAAATTTCGATTACAGAATATGACATATGCATTTGAAATGACAAAGTCCGTAACGACTAAGTCATCAAATGCGGAGCCGTGGGAAACTTGAGGAGAAAGAAATGAACAGTCGTTTCACAGTAGGAGAGTAATTCCGAGTGGGTACCTTCCAAATCAGTGGAGAAGAGAGCACACCAAACGTGTAAGGTGTAGATTCTTTCCATTTAGCTTGGAGTGCATATACACCGTCCCCTTATTCTATTTAATAGAAAGTTCTCTAAGCTTTACAGCTTCACTGAACGTTCCAAGACACTTAAAAAATATTATCAAAGTTAGCTTCCTTTCCAAGACACTTAAAAGATATTATCAAAGTTAGCTTCCTTTCCACGACACTTTTAAAGTAAAAATATTATCAAAGTTAGCTTCCTTTCCAAGACACTCTTAAAGTATAGCAAAGTTATACTTTGTAATTTTTTAAAGCTTCTTCCAATAAAAAAATTAGCAAAGTTAGCTTTCTTTGATAAGAAGAATCGGTGTAGCATAGTCAAAGAGAAGAGTGTCTACGAACAAACAACTACTAAAGGGTTCTGAGTTCGAATAAGTTAGACAGATAATACAGTTAAACAACAGTTTTCTTTTTTTGTGGGTGTAATAAAACTCAGGACCAGTGTGATTGTCCTCTACTATGGGTTTAGTTAAACTGAAGAATGTTTTTGGCTGGATATGTGGCCTCAAAGCTGAATTTAGTAATGGCAGCACTCTAAAACTTGAGCTATTAGAGCTTAGCTCAGGAAAGAAGATTACCCTCTGTGCCGAATTCATTGGGAAACATGTCTATCTGGGTTTGTGGCTTGAATCTGTAGGCTTTGGGGAATCTGTGCCCCTTGGTGAATTAGGAACATGTCTTATTGAAGAATGCAGTAAAAAGCAGATGCGACAGAATTTGCTTCCCTTGTTCTCAAGGCTCTGCATTTATGCATTCCTCGGAGTTACCCACAAGGATATTGTGGACTTGAAGATCCGAGGAAGGAAGAAGGAGAAGATCAGCCAAGAAGAAATTGATGGGTTGCTGCGATTGGAAATCGAGCCAGATACGATTGAACCAGGGGTATACAAGCCAGCGTTTAACACTCTGTTCTATGCTGTGAGTTATTCTTGTCTAATCCATCGGATTCAGCAAGCTGATGAAATTGAATATCACAAAGTTAAATTGAAGGAATTAGGTGCTGAAATACTCCAAGAAATTGGACCAGAGGCTACAGAAAGCCTGATGAAATCTCTGGTTTCTAAGTACACTCGAATTCTCTCTGACTACGAAGGTGGAAAGGTGGATGAGTTGAAAATTTCATACACCTCAAGCCTTGACAACTCTTGGGGAATCCACTGCTACTGCCCGCGCCTGGAAATGGAGAGAGAGATCTATGATGGGGATGCGAGCGAGCCTCTAGAATACGCTTTGAGTCATCAGCTGCTGCAATGCATGCTTCGCTTAGACAATGTTGTGAACATTCAGGCGGACTGCATAAAAGTTGAGCTCAAAATCGGGCATCTGCACTGCAAAGCATTACAACTGGATCCCTACCGGAGTCTTCCAAGGAAACTGCAAAAGGAATGGTATTTTCCAGCAAAGATCAGATTAACAATGGGACCAGAGTGTAAGTCTGGAGTCCATGACCTTTCCCTGGGCGCACCATCGCAAAATCCTTCTGCAAGTATTTCCAAAGCCAAAACTAATGAGATTGCCTTACAGGTACAAGTGGGTTCAGGGATGCCCCTGTTGAATGTGGGGTTCAAGGATGCCCGTACAACCTCCTCTACCCATACGAGGAAAAATTGGCACTGTGATCGATCGAAGCCCAGGGCTACACAAGGAAGGCTGGAGTGGACTCTGTATGACAATTTTTACGGAAAGTCTGTGTTTAATTATGAGCCATGCTGCACAAAGCTTTACAAAGCTATTAAAACTTTTGCAGAAGCAGTGGGGTCGGATATACCCTTCACACAAGATGGAGGAATTATATTCGAAGGAGATATGTGCGAGACACCCATGACGTGGTGGCTCAAAGGAGATTTAGATGGGAAAACCTTGAAATGGTTTGTGGAAGTTGAGATTTGGCTGGCCTATTATCCCAATGAATATCGTACTGAATATATGGAGATCAGATATCAAAAATTTCGTGAACGAGTGGACCTTTCATTGGTGTCGTCAGTTAAAGATTCACTTCCACAACCAACCTCAATGCAGCTTGTTCAAGATACAGCTCCACAACCAACCACAATGCATCTTGTTCAAGATTCACTTCCACAACCAACCTCAATGCAGCTTGTTCAAGATACAGCTCCACATCCAACCGAATTGCAGGTGCTGCTAAATTGGGTGTTTGTTATTTGCATCTTATGTTACTTTTATACTTGTGTTTTTGGATGAAACTTCCTTGGAGTAGAGAGCATGGTTCAAATGGCAATTTTTTGTACAGTTTAATGCTGGCTACTTTTCAGTCTAGCAGCTTGCCCAAGTTAGATCAACAAACTTTTGAGAAGTGCTATTAAAAACTCATTTAATTTTAATACTGAGATTGATTAACCTTCTCCCAGTGAAATTTGAATGTGAGCATTGATTTTTTATTATTATAATTTTGTATTATAGTTAACTGAACTATTATCGGATTGGTATGTAATACAGGTTACAGTTGTTTAATTAGGTTGATTTATGTGTTACGTGTTTATATTATTGTATAATGTTGTTATTGAAATTTAATATAAAGGATGATGGGATTGAAAATAAAATAATCAAAGTCAATAATGGAATTCAACATATATATCACATTGTGGCTCTTCGGTTTCGACATGTTATGTTTCCTCTTATCCATTGTTTGGAAGATTATTTTTTTTACTGTTTAGAACTACTAGATAGATGTATTGAGCCACTAAAAAAGTTTGTTGAGATGAAGAAGAATGTTACAATTCTGATGTTAGCAAAATATCCTTTTGTTTGAACCCCACAATCAAGGGACAATGTTTAAACATGTGAGATTCTATAATGGACAATACCAAGCACTTTTGATCTTGATATTGAAAGTATTTCTATATAAAATTCATTAAAAAGATATGCAGAAAAGATTGAGTAACCAGATGATAATTAAATTCCAAAATAAGTCAGTTGCAAAATAAATCTATAATACAAATATTCCTGATAGAGCACCTATGTCCCATTTTACAGCTCCTTTGTTTTGACACTTTATGTTTCCTCTTACTCATTTTTTTAAAGTCTAAACATGTAAGCATTTCTAATATACAATGCCAAGCAGTTTTGTCAGTTTTGTTCTTGATATCAAAAGAAAGTTTCCAGAGACTAACTTGTCGCATTAAAGAGACCAAAATATTCTATATATCTCATAAAAAAATGTGCATTTGAAAATAAAATAATCCCCAATCTCTGACTTGGGGAAGTAAACTGGATACGTGTTTCACTCTTGAAATATGATTATTTATCTCAATTTTCAGTTGATGAGTGACGACCCACATGTAGACGAGGGGAAACTCTAAGTCTGTGAGACCAATGGTTTCAAAGATAATGTCTTCATCACAATTCAGAGAAATGTATAATGATTCGATTTTGAACTCAACAATCTAGAGATAAAATCCAAGTATATTGGATGAAATCCCTGGAAATGTCTACTAGAATGCATTTGCATTCATCTCTTTCTGAACCACTCTAATATTAGAGGACCTTCAAAGAAAAACTAAATGGTAGAAAATTAGACAACAAACATTTTCCTCCTTGAAAACACCAGCAAAATTCATCTGACACAGAAAATAAATTTCCAAAAGCATCAGAACAGGGGCTGAGCAGTACCAGTATCACCATCCAGCACAGAGCCCGCGCTGCTCTTACCACCATCTGTTATATTGTTGTGAGCAACATGCAAAACACATCTATATAGTTTAGAGACAGAGCATGCAACGCCGTGTTGAACCCAGACAGTTACACACTTGACCCCTGTTACTATCTGCTGCCCTTGTATTGAAAAAACAATCATTCAACCAGGACAAATTGGCATATCACAATGAGCAGTCAATTTTTCCAGGTCGAATGGCTATTTTGCTGAAAAGAGTTTGTTTGTGCTCAATGTCCTGAAACATATGAATTGAAGGTCCATCTCTAGGATGGATGATATAGGAATTTCATCATGAAGAATGTAACTTGTGGTACTTTTAATTTTATTTCACCTACAGCACCACCCTGGGGAGACATTCGTTTTATGACTACCTACATATGGCTGGAAAGTTTATTCGACATTCATTTATACTACTGGACCAACAAGATTTTTATGGAAGAGAATGCATTACCGCATGCCATTTTATCTTCTTTTCCTCATTTGCTTTTCCTAAAATTTAAGCTATATTCAATTCAGAAGCATGAAACTACAAGCCTATCTGCAAGGTATACGAACCAAGGCTCGTTTCCCGTTACTTGAGCGAGGCTGTATCTCATTGCCAGTGAGATTTTGAATATTTTATATGTTTTTTTCTTTCTTCCAACTATTCTCCAGAAGTGCAATAATCCCCGGTGGGATTTAATTCAATTATCAGTTCTGATTGACTTAACAAATAAGAACATGCAGTGATAAGGGAAAATAACTGATTTTATTAAAATTAAAACACTCAGGAGCATATACAAACTGCTAAACTGAAAATCGCCATTAACATCATTGAGCACAAAAGAAACAAGTGGATTTCAGTAAGAACACCTCACTAATCAGTTGTAGATCAATCACCGGATAGGCAAGGCTGTTTGCAAACGCTGTGGAGGCTGATTTGAACCATACTGCCCCTGGTATGTAGTTATCTGGTCTGAGGTGGCCCATTGATCAAAATGCTACATTTGTTGACTGATGCCAGTCCACCCAGTCCGATCACTGCCCCTGGTATGAATGACGCTGTGTTGTAATGGGTTCCCTACTACAGAGGAGGTTACTAGCTAGGATGGATCTAGGGTTTAATGGCTGCCTGCTATAGACATCACCAGCTAGGGCAGATATAGGGTTTAATGGCTGCCTACTACAGACATCACCAGCTAGAGCAGATCTAGGGTATAGTAGTCGCCACTTTGGTGTGAGAGTTCCTGCATGGTCCCTTTCAAATGGGAGGAGCTCCTGGCGTAATTCTGAGTAGAACCTTTTGAATTTTCCTGAATGAGGAGTAGCAGTAAATAAACCAGGCGCAAGGTCTGTTTGTCTGGTCGCCTGCCCAGAGCCTTTCTGTCCCCGGGCGATGAGCAATGTTTGGAGCAGATCTCTGTCTGTGCGCTGTCCTGAAAGTGAAAACCCCCCCCTCGAGGGTTTTCTTTCCTGATTGCAGGTCAGAATTAAAAGCAAACATCAATTTCTTTCTAGGAGTGCCTCAATTAGAAGTTTGAAATTTAAGTTTTACTTTGTTAATCAGTTTTTTCATATACATGTGTATGCATTTTAAGTTTTATTTTGTTAATCAGTTTTTTCATATATGTGTATATGCATTAAAAGTTTTATTTATTTAATTAATTATATATTTATTTATTTACAAAGGCTGGGAGCCCTGAATATAAATTTTATTTACAACTACAAAGTAATTATAATCAAAGATAAGGCTGATTGAAAATTCTAAAAATTATACTAGAATTTATTTTAATCTTTTTATTAAATGGCATATTAGAGGAGAGAATCCTCTAATTTTATTTAATTGATGGAGGAGCATCTAAGGTGTACTATCTTACATCACCATAAAAAAAAAAAAAAAATTTGTTTTGTAGGCATCTTTAGTTGTTTTGGAGCCTAAAATGACACTTCAATGGTATAGGACAGTTGAAAATTTTAAAAGGCTAAAAAGTTTAACCTACTATTTTTAGTAAGTGGACCTAAACAAGTGCATATGGACCTGAAGTGGATGGTGATAGAATCATCTCAATATCTTGTATCGTTTGGGAGATATTAAAGATTTTGTCCCACAACATTTATCCTATAAAATTTTAGACTCAAATTTGAAGCCCTTAGAAGCCTTGTAAAAGCTCAAGAAAATGGACTAAATAATCTTTAAACATTGTAGATCTCTTTACAAGCTTTCTAACAATATATATTATAATAGCAAATTGGATGCCTAAGTTGAGAGTTATGGCTTTCGGAAGTTGTGCTACCAAAATTCAAATGAAAATGTAAATTCTTCCTGATGCTCTGCAAAAAGGATTAGAAAATCTGTTTGATGGCAACACACACAAGAGCACAAGAAACAAACGTTAGTGTTAGCAACAAAAGATTATCCTAAACAGGCATATCAAGAGAGATATTAAGCATGAAATAGAAAGCATATAAACATAAAATGAAATAGCTAATCAAGATGCTCATAGTTGCTCCTCCCTTGTTCCTCTCCTCTCCAAGTCCCAAATGAGTGTAGCTCTCAGCTTTTAGCACTAGCCATGGATGCCATATGGAGATTCAAGATGGTTGAATATGATAAGCAAATACTATGCAAGAGTAGATAGTGATGCTATGAAAAAGCTCTATGCTAATGCTAGTATAACAACAATACTCTAAAATGCTTCTCCTTTTGCTTGAGGAGAAGGGTTCTATTTATAGAAGAAATAGGGAAATGAAGGGTTAAGATTGAGCAATCTTAACAAGGGTTAGGATTGAAAGTTGGGGATCCATGTGCACAATTGGCACCAATAAAATGGTGACAAGTTTCAACATAGGATTGGGTTGAGAGAAGAGGTTGGAGGCATTAAAGGCCTGAGAAGACCTCATGGTTATCTAGAAGGTAAGGGTCAAGTCCAAATTAAGATTACCCACTGGATTAGGAGTTAATCCAAGGATAAACCTTTGTGCAAATGATTACGAGATAATCATGGTCAAAGCATTAATGACCTGATGAGACCCTTGGGTTGGGTAGAGGTTGAGTCAAAACAAATGTTTTAACCATGTGGGAGAGTTGAATTAACCATTAATGGTTATTGGAGACTTTGGGGATTAAGTGGTTGAAGGTTGGAAGCCTTCAATGGTTTTCAAAGACTTTGAGCCATTTAGTGGTTGAAGGTTGGAAGCTTTCAAAGGTTATCCAAGACTTTGAGGGTTAATTTGTTGAACACACAAAGCATTAATTGCTTTTCAAAGACTTTGGAGTCTTTGAGAAGTGACTCCAATTTGCTTAGGAATGTGACAATATTTAAGGGATGGATTTAGGCTAATTAGGAAGGGTTTAGAAGAATCTAGAAGGGGTTTAGGCATACAAGTGGATTTTGTAGGAAAATGCAAGTGGGAGAAATTTTGGTATTTTCAATTAAAATAAAATCATTTATTTCAATTAAATGGTGTAATTTGCATTTGGATAAATATTCAAATAAATATTAATTTATTTAAATGAGAAAAATGAAGATAAAGCATTAAAATGCTTGAAGACTTTGAGGGAAACCATTAAAGGCTTGAAGACTTTAAGGAAAACCATTAAAGTCTTAAGAAGACTATAGAAGGAAGCCATCAAGTTTGAAGACTTTAAAGCCATCAAGTTTGACTACTTTAAGGGAAACCATTAAAGGTTTCAAGTGGGTGAGGATAAATAGGATTTTAAATAAATAATTTATTTAAAATAGTTGTGCAACTTGCTTTTGTAGGAAAATACAAGTGGGTGGAAGATAAAGGTGATTTTAAATAAATTATTTATTTAAAATAATTGTGCAACTTGCTTTTGTAGGAAAATACAAGTGGGTGGAGGATAAAGGTGATTTAAATAAATGATTTATTTATTTAAATGTGAGAGGTGGGATTTTGGGGGATTTAAATAAATATTAATTTATTTAAATGTGAGAGGTGGGATTTTGGGGGATTTAAATAAATATTAATTTATTTAAATGTGAGAGAATATTTAATTAAATAAATATGATTTATTTATTTAATTAATGGTCTGAATTTGGTTAAGTGAATTAAATCAAATAAATTGAATAATTTATTTAATTAATAGGAGAAGAGGGTTAAGATGAATTAATTAAATATTAATTTAATTAATTATTAATTGATGGTTAAATAATCAAATAAATACTAAATATTCATTTAATTAAGTGGACAGATTTATGTGACTACATTTGCCCCTCTTTGAGACGGTGCAGTTTATCGCATCGTTTCAAAGAAAGAAAAATAGGTGTGAAGAAATGCCCCATAAAATGTAAATTTAATGGGTGGTATGCCCCCTCGAGAGATGGGCCGAATTTTATTTTTTTTTGAAAAATCGGGCGATCTCTCGAAAAAGAATGAAAAGTGGAAGGGAGGTAGAATAGAAGAAATTAGAACTAATGATGAAAGAATGAGAGAAAATGGAGTGAATATGAAGAAACAACAAGCCAGCGAGTACCCTGAGGTCATGCAAGAGATACATAGCATATGTAGTGTGGGGTTTGGATTGATGCTATACAATTGATCAAAATTGGTTGGACAATCTGGTGCAATCGGTTTAATTGCCCCGGTCAAGTCAAAGCGTGACAGTTGATGTCAGTTGGTCACTTGGACATGATAAAGTCTGAGTAAGTGAATCAAAGTGACCTGATGTGACTTAGACAATTGATGTAATTGCCCGATGAAGTCAAGGTATATGAAGCAAAATACTCGTTGAGACGTAGACAATTGATGTAATTGTCCGTTGGATTGTGTTTGATTGGTTGATCAATTGATAGTGTGTGCATGTGATGGATGGCTGTGGGGAATCATGGCAGTCCCGTTGAGACTAGGTCATTATGATAAATGCCTGATGTAGTCTAGGATTACCATAATCGATTACCTGTTGAGACCTGAAGATACTTGATCAGAGTATCTGTTGATAGTCTAGGTGTGTGGGAGTCGATGTATCTGTGCAAATAGAGTAACTTTCTTGACTTATTGGATGACTTAGGATAGGAAACACAATCCCTCCTATTTAGAGATGGATGGTGATGAACGTGGCTTGATTAGGTTGATTGGGACATGATGTAGGGTATGTGATGGTGATTATCGAGATGGGGAGGGTGGGGGGGGTTCAATGTTAGATAGAAGAAATGGAGGACCTATTACATTCCTATGGAAGAAGAGGAAAAATAGAGTATCCATTGTCATTACTATGTATGAATGATATGCAGCTATTTATGAATGTATGGATGGATGGAATGCAACGGAATGCAATATATACAAATGAGATGGAATGATGATCCATGGTGCTTTATTTTTCATCATTGAGCTTTAAAATGTTGTAAGAAAATACAAGCAACTTGACATAAAGATTCAAGATGACCAGAGTATTTCTTACATGGATTTTGATATAGCAAGTTAATACAAGCAACTTGATATAATGGATCAAGTTGACCTGAGTATTGCTTGCGGAACAGATAAGGATTATCTCCTTTCATGCATGACTTGGATCGTCCTCCTTGATCTTAGGTTGATCATATCCTGAGACAAGTGCATACCGTACTAAGAAATAAAAACCTTTATCCAAATTGGATGAGGAGGAACCAAAGAATGAGCATTGTACCTGTAAACAAACAATATATACATAAAGAATAAAGAATATGGATCCTTGGTAATGGTTCATGCTCATATGGTCGAGATATACGCTGTAGTCAGCAAGCCGTAGTGATCTATGACTGCATTTGGCATAAGATCACGTAGCTTGGTGAACTTCCCACGTAGACACCATTAGTACATGCCCCAGAACTTCATCGGAAATAATGCACAAACGATACAAAACAATGTTGAAAAGATCCCGATACAGATAAACAAATGAATTACTCACAAATCAACCAAGTATTTGACAGCCTAACAGAATTTTCTTGTCAAAGAAAACATCATCTTGTCTTTGTTTTGGTAAGGAAGGATGCATCCTTGTTTTAAAGACAGTTTTGGATTGTTGATGTGGATTGTGTGGTTGTTTGGTAAATGGTCATTGTGTGAGTAGTTTGTCGCAATGTTTGTTTTGGTATCTGCATGGATGAGTATGTACAAGGTGTTGCCATGTTTTTGTGTGATTTTTCAATGGTTTTGTCGATGTTTTTGGATTTTGAATTGTTTTGAATGTTTTTGGTATTTTTGCGAGATATTTTTGAATGTTTTTGGATTTTTGATGATTGTTTGAATGAAGAACTTAATGAATCATAAGACAATGTAGAATCCACTTCCATCAATAGGTTAAAGGCATTGCCCCCAGTTTTAGACATGACTATGAAAAAGCGGGATGCAAGATGTATGGAGTACTATCATAATTGCAGAGGAATAACAAGCCATGGTTGATGGATGGATGGATGTATGTATGAAGTAGATGTGATCGCCACAAGTCTGAAAGATAATGGAGCCATAGCCTTTACGAGTGGCGCCTGTTTGCCAGGTTTTCACCATCGTTCTTACCCAAGGTGCCACCGGAGTGGTTGTTCACCGTTTGGATGCATGATTTTTCTTTACTTTTTTGAATGTTTTTATATTTTCTTCAGGACATTTTTCTGAATGTTTTTTGGTATTTTCTGATAGGCAGGGGAGCCTGATGCTCTGTACAGCTTATGTGTAAAACCGTTTGAGGTGCATGCTGTTGATTGGATCTGCGAGCGGTTCTCCGTCTGATGTAGCCAACTGATATGCCCCGGACCCAAATACAACAGTGACAACATATGGGCCTAGCCAATTTGATTCAAACTTGCCTTGATGTTCTCTGTTTGGTTGGTTGCGAGGATTCTCTCGAAGAACAAGATCACCTACCTCAAATGTACGAGGTCTAACTCGGTGATTGTAGCTTCTACTCATGCGCTGCTGATAGGCTTTGAGATGGTTGTATGCAGCTTGTCGCTTCTCATCAAGTAGCTCCAAGTCCTGAAGGCGTGAGACTCTGTATGCGTCATCATCAATGAGATTGTGCAAGGAAACCCTTAATGATGGTATCTCGACCTCAATAGGCAAGATAGCTTCTGCACCATAGACCAATGAATAAGGAGTTGCACCTGTAGGGGTTCGAATGCTAGTTCGATATGCCCATAGCGCTGGATTCAATTGAACATGCCAATCACGACCGACATCATTGACTGTCTTCTTTAGGATCCTCAATATGTTTTTATTGGATGTTTCGGCCTGACCATTGCCTTGTGGGTAATAGGGAGTGGAAAAGCGGTGTTGGATATGAAATTTATCACAAAGCTCACGGACATCCTGATTTTTGAAAGGAAGACCGTTATCTGTGACAATGGACATGGGCACACCATACCGACAGATGATGTAATTGAGGATGAATGAGGCGATCTGCTTGCCGGTGACTTGGGTAAGTGGAACAGCTTCGATCCACTTGGTGAAATATTCGGTGGCGGTAATAATGAATTTATGGCCATTGGATGAAGATGGATGGATTTTACCCACAAGATCAAGACCCCATTGACAAAAAGGCCATGGTGTTGTGATTGGTTGCAGTTCTTGAGCTGGTGCATGTATTAGGTCGCCATGAACTTGACATTTTTTGCACTTCCTAACAAAGTAGTAGGAATCCTTTTCCATAGATGGCCAATAGTATCCAACTCGCATGATCTTCTTGGCTAGTGATGGACCACTTGAGTGAGTCCCGCAAATTCCTTCATGTACCTCTTCCAAAGCCTTTGTTATCTCACCTTGTTCTAGACATCGAAGGAGAGTACCATCAAGACTACGTTGGTATAGGGTTTCGGCAATAATGGTATATCGAGCAGTTTGGCGAATGAAGGTTTTACGTTGGTTATTTGATTGGTTGGGAGGAAGGGTGTGATCGCGGAGATAGGTGTAGAACTCACCGTACCATGGGGATTCAGAACCAACAAGGCAACATATCATTTCAGATTCGGGGATATCATAAGCGGGGATCCAAATTTGTTCTACCAAGAACTCGTAGCGTGTTGAATTCTGTGGAAGATCTAGTAGAGATGCGATGGTAGTCATAGCGTTAGCAGCTCGATTCTGATCTCTTGGTATCTGCTCAAAAGTGATAGTAGTAAATGATGTCTTTAGATTGTCCACCATTTGCTTGTATGGCATGAGTTTATCATCTTTGGTCTGATACTCATCTGTTGCTTGTCGAATGACTAGTTGGGAATCGCCATATACTTGCAATTCTTTTAATTTCCATTGTATGGCTAATCTGAGTCCTGTGATCAAGGCCTCATACTCTGCTATGTTGTTTGTGCATGGAAATGTGAGCCTGTAAGACTTCGGGATGCTATCACCTTGAGGTGTGATAAACAGAATGCCTGCCCCCGAGCCGTGCCTAGTGTATGAACCATCAAAGTATAATTTCCATGATTGTGCTTCTGTAATCATGAATATCTCTTCATCTGGAAAATTGGAAATGAGAGGATGATCACCTATGAGAGGTGCATCGGCCAATTGATCTGCAATAACCTGACCTTTGATAGCTTTACGGTCCACATACTCAATATCAAATTCACTTAGAATCATCACCCATTTGGCTAAGCGACCTGTCAATGCTGCTTTGCTAAGTAAATACTTGAGTGGATCAATCTTTGCAATGAGTTGCACCTTGTGTGTTAACAGATAGTGCCTCAGTTTAGTGGCTGCCAAGATTACTGCTAGGCAAGCTCGCTCAATAGGTGTGTAATTGAGTTCATAGCCCACCAGTGTGCGAGAGATGTAGTAAATAGCACACTCTTTTCCTTCTGCATTATGTTGTGCCAGTAGTACACCCAATGCTGTACTTGTTGCTGAGATATAGAGCAATAATGGTCTACTTGGATCTGGTGGCATCAGCAATGGTGGATTCATGAGATAGTCTTTAAGCGCCTGAAATGCTTGCTGGCATCTGTCATCCCACTGAAAGCGGATGTTCTTGTGTAGCAGGTGTGTGAATGGGTGACACTTATCAGCCAATTGTGCAATGAATCTGCGGATAGATTGAAGCCGTCCTTGTAGTGTTCTTAGCTGACTGATATTCTTTGGAGGTGGCATGTCCATTATTGCCTTAACCTTTGCTGGATCGACCTCAATACCTTTGCTTGAGACAATGTATCCTAGAAGCTTCCCGGAGGTCACTCCGAAGACACATTTCTTTGGGTTGAGTCGAACATGGTATTGTTCCAGTCTATCAAAGATTTTATCTAAGATGTGAAGATGTCCTTCTCTAGTAAGTGATTTTGCTAGTAAATCATCCACATAATCTTCCATCATAGTATGCATCATGTCATGGAAGATGGTGGTCATTGCTCTTTGATAGGTCGCTCCTGCATTCTTTAGACCAAAAGGCATTACATTCCAGCAGTATGTGCCCCATGGACATGTGAAGGCTGTCTTATGTTGGTCCGCTGGTGCGATCTTTATTTGATTGTATCCTGAAAAGCCATCCATGAGTGAAAGCATGGCATGTCCTGCTGTCAAATCCACTATGATGTCGATATTTGGTAGAGGGAAATCATCCTTAGGACATGCCTTATTTAGATCTCTGAAGTCAGTACAAATGCGGATGCCCCCTTTTGGTTTGCCAACTGGTACAATGTTGGAGATCCATTCTGCATAATCAATTGGTCTAATGAAACCAACATCCAGGAGTTTCTTGAGTTCTGTTTTGACTAGCACGGCAATCTGAGGATGCATCTTACGAAGCTTCTGCTTGACAGGTTTGGCTCCTTTTGCTACTGTGAGATGATGCATGACTAAATCAGGATCAAGCCCAGGCATGTCTGCATATGACCATGCAAAGTTGATCTGACGCTGTTGGAAGAACTCTATAAATTGAGGTTGTTCCTCTGGAGTGAGAAGAGATGCCAGATGTATGATATGAGGGTTTTCAGGAGTCCCCACATTGTATTCTTTAGTCTCCTCAATGAGAATCGTCGATCGTTCCTGTTGTGTACTAGCAGGGAGAATGTCAAACCCTTCATCCTCAGGTGCCTCAAAGAGGTTTTCACCGTTGGATACGCTCTTGCTTTTTACTTTTGTGGGATCAAACAGTGCCACGGTGTGGTTTTCACTGGAAGATCCATGTTTCATTGTTATATTTTTGCAGCTGAAGGGTTTGGCATCCGCCCCGAAGTATGCTGCGCTATTAATTTCAATGGCGAATCCAGCTTTGTGATCCCCGCTTGGTAGATTATCCCTTAATTCCAAAAAGTCAATGATAGCCTCATTGTTTTGGAAGAGGTCAAGACATGGGGGATTTGGTTGGTTCCATTCGATGAGTTCAGGGTGGATAATGGGCATTACTTCATCGATTAAGTTAAGTGCGGGAGATGTATCAGTGAGGGTTAAGACAGTGTGGTGAAGGTCGTTGATGGTACTCTCCCTATCAGAATCCGGCGTAGGATGAGACGTAGGGTCTGTGGAAGATGTTTCCAGCTCAGGTACCCAAGTGGTCTTTATCTGTGCTTCTCCGTAAATAGGGATGTCTTTGCGGGGTGGAGGTGGTGATGTGTCTTCCTCATCTGAAGTGTTAAGTTGCACTGAATCGAATTCCCACTCATGTGAGTCAGTCTCTAAATCACTCTCCAGCATCCGATTGCTATACCATACTGGGATGTCGCTGGAGTTGAATACTGCAGGTGTGATTGGTTTATGTACCTTTGTGGTGATCGGTGCTGCAGGAACCGTGATGGGGTTTAAAGGATTTGTTACTGGAAGTATTGGTAATGGTGACTCAGTGGCTTCTGCTGGAATTACTGGCGCCATATATGTTGCAGCGGGTTCTGATACAGTTGCTGCTGCTATTGGTGTTATTGATGGGATTACTGGTTCGTTTGGTGGGATGATTGGCATTGTAGATGGTTGTGGTGGGTTTGTGAGCCTCGATGGGGCAGTGGGGATAGTGTTTGATGGTGCTTTGATTATGAAAGGTGTCCTCTTTGCAGTAGGTGGGCCAAATGGTTTGCTAGGTTTTCCTTTGAATCTGAGTTTAGGAAGGATCTCTTTTTCAAAACCTAGGCCTGTATTACCTTTGGGCTTGAATTCTGGTAGCAGCGGTTCGTGTCGTCCTTGTTTGCAGTATCCCAAAGCACTCTGACCATCATATCCCATTCTTTGCATAATGAGGAGGCCTTTGCCATATTGTTCCGTAGGAAGTGTAACTTGTGGTTTGTCAGTGGTGATGGGATCTTTATAGATCCAGTCCGCTAGGTCCTCATCTTGTGTCTCTTCCTCTTGACTCTTTCCAAGAATGAAAGGCGTTAAGGCACATGCAGGCGTGATTAGTGGTTGCTGGAGCAACTGCTGTGGTTTACCATGTGTTCTAGGAGAAGTGGGCATTTGTCCCACACAAAAGAGCTGACTCAAGTTATATTCTCCAGGACCTTCCTCTGCTACTTTCATCTTTAGCTTTTCTTGCTTGGGCATAGGGGTGTTTGAACTGGCAAGAGAGGCAGGGTTTATATATGATGTGGAGGAAATGGCTTCTCTATTATTAGGAACGGTAATCTCTGGTTGATGGTTGATATTATGGCAAAATGCAAAGGGATTTGCATCGCCCAGGATTGTGATCTCGACCCCGTTATGTGGGAACTTGATACATTGATGGTAGGTAGATGGAACAGCTTGCATGGCATGTATCCAAGGTCTCCCTAATAATAGATTATATGGCAGAGGAAGGTCCAGAACCTGACAAATGATATGCTTTACCACAGGGCCCACTCGGATTGGTAGTACCACAGCTCCTTTGGATGAACGCTCTGCATCATCATAGGCTTTGATGGTGATCTTCTTACGAGGATCCACTGATTCTATTGCATATCCCAATGCTGTGACCAACTGAAGTGTGCAAATGTTTAGGCCTGCTCCATTATCGATCAAGACTCGCTTGATCCTGTGTTGGTTGACAAAGCCTTCAATGTGGAGTGAGGCGTTATGAGGTTGTTGGAAAGAAGAGTTGTCGCTTTCAGAAAAAGTGAGACAAGGTGATGACTTTAGATTTCCAACCATGGCTTGAAATTGGTCTGTATTCAAGTTTGCAGGGACTGACACCTCTTGGAGTGCTTGATCCAAGATTGTTTTATGAGATGGCGACAGACGCAAAAGCTCCAAGATGGATATAAGCGCAGGGGTTTTGTCTAATTGTTCCACAAGATTGTACTGCTTTGGGATGGAGGTGGTGCCTTGTGGAGCTGCCTTGATGGTAACTTTGCCACGACGCGTAACAACATTGCAATTTGAGGTGGGATTTTTGAAGGTTATAGTTGCAATTTGTTCACTGGCATCATATAGGTGATTTACAGTGTAGTTATACGCAGCCTGCGTATAATCAGTGGTATCAGGACCTCGACTGGACGTCGAAGGACCCCTTTGATCTTGCGATGGAAGTGGATTCTTGAACATCTGATGATCATTATTGGTTGTTTTTGGGTCATGCCCTTCAATTTCAATTTCTCCTCGGTCAATAAGATCCTAAATGAGATCTTTCAATCGGTGACAATTACTTGTCTTGTGTCCTCTTCCTTGATGGAACTCACAGTGTTCAGTATCTTTCCACCATGCTGGTTTGACTTGAGGCTCATAGTTTGATAACTTAGGTAAAGTGATCAAATTCTGAGAAATGAGTTGTCGCATCACTGTTTCAATGGGTTCCCCTAAGGGAGTGTAAGTGCGTTTTTGTTTTTGTGGACGAGGTCTTGGTTCATCCTGAGATGTGATGCGACCTTGATTAGGAGGACCATGTGTATTATTTTGAGGTGGAGGATTTTGTCCTGCAAACCGAACCACAGGTTGTGCATTTTGGACAGTCCGAGCATCCACAACTCCATCGTTGACGATGTTCTTATTCTTGTTCCAGAAGTTCGGTTTATCGCTATTGAAGCACGGGCGAGGACCATCTTTTGGTTCATTAAAGATTTTGATGAGTCCTTTTTTGATGAGTGCCCTTTCACATTTTATACCTTTGGTGATCATATCGTTAAAAGAATCGGTGTCTTTGACATCCAGGTGAAATTCCATTTCTTCGTTTAAGTTGGAAATGAAAATTTCCACTAGTTCTCGTTCAGGTAACTGAAGAGAACGTCTGCTAGACATTTGGCGCCATCGTTGCAGGAATACTGAGAATAATTCACCTGGTTTTTGTTTGGTGTTGCATAGATCAGCCATGGTGATGTCGCGTTCAATGTTATGAGAGTAATGAGATAGGAACTTCTGGATGAGTTCCTCAAATGTTTTTATGCCACCTGGTAGTCGGGAAAACCATGATGTGGTTGTTCCTCCCAAGCTTTGGGGAAAAAGGCGCATTAAGTATGTGTCTTCATATGCGACTTCGAGACAAGCGGAATGAAATTCTCGGACATGATCGCGGGGATCTCCCTTTCCTCTATATTTTTCGAATTTTGGTGTTTCGAACCCGCGTGGAAAGGGTGGCATATAAAGATTCCTATCAAACGGATAGGGACAGATGTCGTTAAGTGAGAATTGATTGGTCTTAACACCACTATGAAGTTGTTGGGCGAGATTCTCGACCTGTTGCCGCAACATCTCCATTTCATTAGGAGGAGGAGGTGGTGGGTTACCTCGAGGGATGTTATATCTGATGGGATCTCTACGCCTTTCTTCCTCATGGCGACTTTGTCTTTCTGATGCTTGTCTTAATTGGGCAAGATCAAAGTCTGAGGGGAGTTTGGCTCCTTCTTGAGCGAGTTTTAAGAAGTGAGCATCTGCGTTGCTCCTTAGTATTTCATCAAATAATCTGTTAAAATGAGGATTATGCTGAACCCTTTCGATTGTTGAAGGAGTGGGTGTACCTGGGTTTTCATCATTCCCATTTCCTCCAAGTGCTTCTTGAAATTCATTGAGGTTGTCCTCTTCTTCCTCAATTTCTATTTCTCGTTGCCTTGATCGCGATCGGGTTTGAGCCATTTTGTTTGCAAGTTTATGTTTGAAGTTGATTGATGATGATGATGAGTTGTTTTGAGGAAAGATGGATGATTAGTGGATTGTATGATATGTAGATCTCTAGCACTCTAAAGGTAGATGTAACCAGAATTCCTTCTTTGAATTGCTTGTTTGTTTTGATGATTTTTGGATGCGATAAGGTGTAGAGAAATCTGAGATGTGTTACAGATTTAACTACCTAGTAATGAGAGGATTCACTCATGAACTAGTTTTAACCTGCGTAGATGTGTCTCTTAGGATGAGCTTATCCTAGATGTAGAAACAATCTAAAAAGTGATGTGATGTGTTTGATTTCAAGCAATATCTAAAAAGAGAATTTGGGACAAGAACCTCTTAATGCTTTGAGAATTTTTGGAATGGATTGATGATGGAATAATGATGTATGAATGAGATGATGGATGTTTTTGTTTTCAACTTTCAATCTTTCAATAAAAACTTTGTGTCACAAATGGAACAAACTCTTCTTCTTCCCTTTCAGGTGTTGGTGGCACTTCTCGAGCTGTGTTGTAGGTGATACAAATGTTTGGGAAGAATTTGGGATTAATCTTTCCTCCTTGATTTTTGTGATAACTCAGAGCTCTATATTGCATAAAAGCTCTGCAGTTCAATGATTTGGAATCAAACTCGTTTGTTTTACCTTGAAGATAGAGACGCATGCGATGTAGAAAGACTCTATGGGAGACAAAGATTTGTCGATTGATATAGAAGAATTTCCTCCTTTTGATTAAAGCCTTTGAGCTCAATGGTCTCCTTTTCAAGTTGATATTCTGATGACACTTCTTCTTTCGCAAGATGTGAAGAATGGTCATAAAAGTTGTGACTCTGTGTTGTTTGCACTTTGTTTTTGGTATTTGTGGTTGTGTTGACAGATGTTGGATGAATACTTTGTTTTTGGGATTAATTTTCTGGTTTTTCTTTGACAAGAAAACAAAGCAAGCACACAAACACAAGAATGTTGCCTCAAAAGGCACAAATGAGTATGGGTCTAGATCAACCCAATCCTTGGACTTGTTTTTGACCCTTCCTTTAGATTTATTTTAAGGTGTAATTCCAAAGCCTGAAGTCGGCTCAATTTGTACTTGGTCTGTAAAACGAACACACTTCAAACACTTTTTATCCCTAAGGTCAAATGGCCAGTTGTGATAAATTTAGCCCACATCTTGATATTTCTTCGACTTTGGTACTACATACCTTATGAATCCCGCCATGGCAGGTAAGGATGTGATATACTAAGTCTTGCACGAGCATAACAAATAGATGATCCCTATGATGGGGGAGTCACCACTTTTATCAAGCCACAAGTGACTTTTCAAAAAGCTATGTTTCTACTCAAGGAAATATGTATGGTGAGTATCTTGGGAGCAAAACCATCTATGCTCTTGCACTAAATTATACCTCAAATATCCTCAATCAATAGAACGGGTGGGCTACTACTTAAAGGTGTTTAGTCATGTTCGATGTTTTTGGACATAAGTTCATTCTGCAGTGACTCACTTAAGAGCCTTGTAACTGGTGGTGGGGCCCATTTGTCCTTTCGGCCAGTTACACTGTAGGAACAGCTATACCCAAGGCTACAGCTTTCGCTCTCACCTGATTTCTATAGCGGCTCGAAGGATTTACCGCTCGAGGTCGTTCCCAAGAGTATCGATCCCTTGGCAGGCCTCTCTTAAAAAAATAAAATTTTGAGTGTTACTAACACTTTTCTCTTGCACCTAGGACCACGAGAGCCAAGGGAGAGGATAGTATGTGTTAGAAGTAGGTCCACTCGACTGACTTTTGTGCACAAGCGTGCCAAACATGAAATTCACTTGTTCTTTTTAATCCATCATGGCAATATGATCTAACTATTTGGAGATGTTGCTCCAACAGTCATGGTGTTCTTTTTAACTTCAAAGGCAATGTGTTTTGTAATCTAGAATTTTGAAAATCCTGGTCAACTTAATGAAAAACACGTTTTGCTTTGAAGGAAAATTGCTTTGAAAATGAGACAAGTTGATTGTGAATTTTATTTGCACCAAAAATGGAAGTGTGGATTGTGAGTTTTATCTTGATGCAAGAAATAAAATTTGCCTTGTTGATTTTAAGCACCAAAACGAAGTTTGTTTCCTAACTTGCAAAAAAAAAATAAAGTTGTTTTTGTATAAGTTTGTGGTTCTTTTTACCTTTGAACAATGAAATTCTTTTTAAGAGCCCCAAACAAATGTGTGATTCTTTTTCAAAAGCCCAAATTTGAAATGTGAAGTTAATTTTAAACCAAAATAAAAAGTGAATTCATTTTTAAAACCAACTTCAAAAACAAGTTAGTAAAAAATATAAATCTACTCTTTAATCTAATTTAAATCTGCACAAAAGAGAAAAATAGTTAGTAAAATCTGCCTATTTGGTGGGCTTCTACAAGCCTAAATTTTTTTTTTTTTTTTTGGTTACAAGGTGATTTGTACAACGTTTTGTTACAATAGCGCTAGTCTGCGTTTGAACAGAGGCACTATTTAACACAAACGCACTAAAAGAAAGGGAAAGACAGAGAAGGGAAAAGCACTGAAACAGAGTGAATAGCGCCAAAATAATGTCAAACGCACCAAAACAGTGTCAAAAGCGCAACCTGTGTGACATTTTCAACATTCAAACATGTTATTGGTTAAAAAAAAAGTTGCTCTTTTTGCGTGTTCGATTCACGTCGGGTTCACCAAATGATGCTCTGCAAAAAGGATTAGAAAATCTGTTTGATGGCAACACACACAAGAGCACAAGAAACAAACGTTAGTGTTAGCAACAAAAGATTATCCTAAACAGGCATATCAAGAGAGATATTAAGCATGAAATAGAAAGCATATAAACATAAAATGAAATAGCTAATCAAGATGCTCATAGTTGCTCCTCCCTTGTTCCTCTCCTCTCCAAGTCCCAAATGAGTGTAGCTCTCAGCTTTTAGCACTAGCCATGGATGCCATATGGAGATTCAAGATGGTTGAATATGATAAGCAAATACTATGCAAGAGTAGATAGTGATGCTATGAAAAAGCTCTATGCTAATGCTAGTATAACAACAATACTCTAAAATGCTTCTCCTTTTGCTTGAGGAGAAGGGTTCTATTTATAGAAGAAATAGGGAAATGAAGGGTTAAGATTGAGCAATCTTAACAAGGGTTAGGATTGAAAGTTGGGGATCCATGTGCACAATTGGCACCAATAAAATGGTGACAAGTTTCAACATAGGATTGGGTTGAGAGAAGAGGTTGGAGGCATTAAAGGCCTGAGAAGACCTCATGGTTATCTAGAAGGTAAGGGTCAAGTCCAAATTAAGATTACCCACTGGATTAGGAGTTAATCCAAGGATAAACCTTTGTGCAAATGATTACGAGATAATCATGGTCAAAGCATTAATGACCTGATGAGACCCTTGGGTTGGGTAGAGGTTGAGTCAAAACAAATGTTTTAACCATGTGGGAGAGTTGAATTAACCATTAATGGTTATTGGAGACTTTGGGGATTAAGTGGTTGAAGGTTGGAAGCCTTCAATGGTTTTCAAAGACTTTGAGCCATTTAGTGGTTGAAGGTTGGAAGCTTTCAAAGGTTATCCAAGACTTTGAGGGTTAATTTGTTGAACACACAAAGCATTAATTGCTTTTCAAAGACTTTGGAGTCTTTGAGAAGTGACTCCAATTTGCTTAGGAATGTGACAATATTTAAGGGATGGATTTAGGCTAATTAGGAAGGGTTTAGAAGAATCTAGAAGGGGTTTAGGCATACAAGTGGATTTTGTAGGAAAATGCAAGTGGGAGAAATTTTGGTATTTTCAATTAAAATAAAATCATTTATTTCAATTAAATGGTGTAATTTGCATTTGGATAAATATTCAAATAAATATTAATTTATTTAAATGAGAAAAATGAAGATAAAGCATTAAAATGCTTGAAGACTTTGAGGGAAACCATTAAAGGCTTGAAGACTTTAAGGAAAACCATTAAAGTCTTAAGAAGACTATAGAAGGAAGCCATCAAGTTTGAAGACTTTAAAGCCATCAAGTTTGACTACTTTAAGGGAAACCATTAAAGGTTTCAAGTGGGTGAGGATAAATAGGATTTTAAATAAATAATTTATTTAAAATAGTTGTGCAACTTGCTTTTGTAGGAAAATACAAGTGGGTGGAGGATAAAGGTGATTTTAAATAAATTATTTATTTAAAATAATTGTGCAACTTGCTTTTGTAGGAAAATACAAGTGGGTGGAGGATAAAGGTGATTTAAATAAATGATTTATTTATTTAAATGTGAGAGGTGGGATTTTGGGGGATTTAAATAAATATTAATTTATTTAAATGTGAGAGGTGGGATTTTGGGGGATTTAAATAAATATTAATTTATTTAAATGTGAGAGAATATTTAATTAAATAAATATGATTTATTTATTTAATTAATGGTCTGAATTTGGTTAAGTGAATTAAATCAAATAAATTGAATAATTTATTTAATTAATAGGAGAAGAGGGTTAAGATGAATTAATTAAATATTAATTTAATTAATTATTACTTGATGGTTAAATAATCAAATAAATACTAAATATTCATTTAATTAAGTGGACAGATTTATGTGACTACACTTCCCATACAAGAAAATGAATAGTTACACTTTCCAAAACATTCTAAGGGGGTTATTGGTGCCAAATAAAGAGAGGTTACAGAGGATTGCTCCATCAATGCAGATTGTAGCTCTAAATTTTAGAGGTTTCTTAAAGAGTTGATTTTCTTTGTAATGAATTAAGCCCATGTGGCTATAGCATTGTAATTCTAAATCTATTACTCCCTTTCATTGAAAAAATTAAAAGTGAGTTGTTTTTTTCTTGCATTTTTTGTGTTAATATTTGTTGTAGTGCTATGCGTGATTGTTGGGTGGAGTATTTCTGCATCAAGGGGTATTACAATTAGGGTTCTTGAGTGTGTAAACAGGTCACTAAACATGAGACAATTCACACTAGGACTTGTGGTTGTGGGTTTGTGAGAAAAGTGATTAGTATGTCTTTATTAAGAAATAGTGGCAGTGGAAGAAATGTTGTTGTGACGGGTGAGGATTTTAGATCCCTACAAAGACATCACCAGCTAGGGCAGCACAAGAGGAGTTGCATAGAGTTTTTGAGTCGAGAATAGGAGAGAAGAGTGAAGATGACATTAGAGAAGATGCATAGTTTGAAGAAGAACAAGATGTAGTAGATCCTAAGCAAGCAAGATTATTAAAGGCATCTCCAAGATTGGAAAGAGTTCAAAGAGTTATATTTCTACATTTTGGGGGTTCTTAACCAAGAAGAATTGATTCATTGGATCATTATTATGGAGGAGTAATTTTGAGTATGAGGAGGTGGAAGATCCTGAGAGGGTTGAATTTGCAAAGACCAAGCTAAAAGGTCATGCCAATATTTGGTGGAAGGAAGTATTGCTAAAATAAATAGAAGGAAAGAAAAAATAACAAGATTGGATGGGATGGTAGAAAAATTGAATAGACAGAACTTCATTCTCGTTGATTATGAGTTAGAATTTTTCAAGAAGATGCAAGGTTTGAAGCAAGTAGGTAATTTCGTCACAAAGTACATTGAAGAGTTCTAGAAGGTCATGATCAGAACAGGCCATTTTGAGGCCAACAAGGAGAAGGTAGCCTATTCTATAAATGGATTGAAGCCAAGTATTCAAAAGGAGCTAAGTTTGATTAGCATGACTACTATTGAATATGCTCATCAGTTTGCCCTAAAGGTAGAAGAGAAGCTAAATAGAAAATTTGAAAGAAAGCTAAGTGGAAGATGTCATAGTGGAAGGATTGATGAAGGATAATATAGAGGATGAAATGAAGATCAAAAGAAGAATGGGGAAACTAGAAGCAGCCAAAAGTAGAAAGGAAATAATTCCTACAACCCTCATGAGAAAAATAATGGTCACCAAAGAGGAAGAGGAAGGTCTAGATGAGAACCTAGAAGAGGAGGCTTTCATGGAGTTTATTTCCAATGTAGAGAAGAACATTGAGCATACAAGTGTCTGCAACATCAAGGAAGGACGTGTATTATTTCTTGCCAACCCATGGTCAACACCTCTAGTTTTATTTCTCTTGATGGGAGGAATACTTTAATCGCTTGTATATATTCATTTTCTTTTGTTGTCTTTGTGCAACTATGGTTTTTTTTATGATAGTGGTGTGTTTTGTATGTTTTTTTTTCTTTGTCATTCCCTATTTGCATGAATGTCATCTACAAGTCACCTTTTGTATTTTTTTCACTACAAATTTTGCAAATGTGTTTTCTTTCGATTAAAATATTGTGTACATGCACTATTATGTTCTCATTGCTTGCATCCCTTATGATATGGAACCCACTATTATCCTATGATGCCTTTGTCACTTGCTCCCACTATTTAATACTACATATTCACTTTAACTAATTATTCTCACTATCCAAGTAGCATAATCTAATGACTTATATTTACTACATTCTTTTGAAGGGATAGTTGTGCAACAATTAATTTTATGATCTTGTGATGGTTACATACGTTCTTACAAGTATTCCTATATTGTAGCAACCTCCTTTTTTCCTTCATGAACTTTTGTAATAGTGAGAGAGATAAATTAGCTTAGTTCTCCTATGATGTTGTGGCAGGTATGTCCTCAAAATTTAAGTAGACCACATCTTAATGAACTTATTTAGCAATATATCTACGCAATGTTGGGTAATTTATCTTTGGGGGATGCAGTCTATTTACTCATTGTGTGGTATATTTTTCACTTTGTCGGGTGTTTGGATATGTGCACCAAGATGGGGAACCAAAGAGATGCCACTTTCATTTTTGACCCCCATCAAGGCATTTGGTGAGCACCAAATACTTTGCCTATACCAACTCTCTCTCTCTCTCTCTCTCTCTCTCTCTCTCTCTCTCTCTCTCTCTCTCACACACACACACACACACACACACACACACACTCTCACACACACACAGTGCAATATATACATAAAATGTAAATTTTTAGTATAAGTCACATTTTAATACATGTGTCTTTTTTTCTTTCTTATAATTTAAGTTATATTTTATGTATATATTGATAGGATGTTTGAGAGTGTTTTTAGATCTCTAAGAGTTATAATTCAGATTCTAGGTTTTAGAAGATCAAATAATTTTTTTAGACAATCAAATTTTAATAATCAACATAGTCCAATTAGCATTCTCTAACTCTCTTTATCTCACCAAAACTATAGACCTATCTCTCTCTTACTACTCTCTCCTCTCCCTAGGTCTCTCCCACCCCCCCTCTCTCTAAACCTCACCTTTCCTCCTTACCCCTATCTCTCTCTCTCTCTCTCTCACTCTCTCTCTCTCTCTCTCTCTCTCTCTCTCTCTCTCTCTCTCTCTCTCTCTCACTCTCTCTCTCTCTCTCTCTCTCTCTCTCTCTCTCTCACACACACACACACACATTATTTCTCTCCCTCTGTTTCCCTTCTCTCAATCACTTCCTCTCGCTCCCTAACACCCTCCCTTCCCACATCTAGGTCTCTCCCTCCCTATCTTCTTACCTAGATCTTTCTCCCTCTCTCTCTCTCAACCTTGGTATCTCACCCCTCTCTCCCTAAGATCTATGTCTCTCACCTCTATATAACTCCCTTCTCTAGTTCTTTCCCATCATCTCCATTTTAGGATTCCCAAAGATACTGAGAGGGGGGGGGGGTGAATTAGTATCTAACCGGTATGTAAATTTACTTGACTTAAAACATGAAAAGCATATTAAAATTGTGTACTGGTAAACCATAAATAGTGCAATAAACAAGAATAACAACAACCACATGAGAAGCACACCATAACACAGTATTTTAATGAGGAAACCCGGTGTGGGAAAAACCTCGGTGGGATTTGTGACCCACAATATTCGTTTACTGGCCAATAAGGGAATATTACTTTTACATTAGGGGCCTGCACATGTAGGAAGGCCAAGTGCTTAGAGCTCACTGCTCAATTACAAAAGAAGTCACTCCGACTTATAAAAATGGATTATATTAATCCAAAGTCTTGTACTGCTTCAGATTAGCATCTGCTATGCCAGATCTAGTACCGATTTAAGCTCTGCTACATACATAAACCCTTAACCAATAATTCACATATTAGGTCTGCATAATTTCGCCTATCACCTTATTACAAAATGATCTCCAATGATCTCATACATGTATGAGTCATATTACAACTCGCCATGTCGGCTTACAATGATGTTACAATTAATTACAAAATACATTTTAAACAAAATTGAAGTCGGCCAAGGTGTCGGTATCCTTCCTTTCATTGCCGGTGTTCTGTGTGCCGGTGTAGAGTCTGTCTGTCTGTCGGTGCCGGTGTCGGTATCTTTATCTTGTCGGTATCATATGATTGCAAGGTTGCCATCAATGACAAAACCTTCAATCACCTATAATTTCTCATTGGAGTGTGCATTTTCCAACAATCTCCCCCTTTGGCATTGATGGCAACACTCATGAGAAAAATCAAAAGTGTCCAAAATGATATCCAAAAATAGTCTGCCAAAATTGTCTTTCCAAAACTGTATGCTCCCCCTAAGCAGATGATGTCCTTTCTTCTGACCATTTTTCTCATCCCACTACTCCCCCTTTGACATCAATGACAAAGGTTGTCATTCGGTGTCAATGGAGTCTTGCATGGATTCTTGTAACCGATGGGTTACAATCTGAAATATATCCGTCAAGATCAAATTTATACCATTGCTGAATATCTTGCTATCTTTTATTGCCTCTTGTGTTCTTTGCACTGTATAGGTGAGTATGTGCATTTTCTCTTCCGGTGTCTTCAGTCTCAGAACCAGAGCTTTAGATATTTCTTTTCTCAAGGAAATAAGATACTCTAGTCTTGGACTAAGTCTGCGTTTCAAGTCCTTTGCCTTATCCTTTATTCCCTGTTTGTCATTCTCCAGTTTCTTAATTTTCTCTTCCTGTTCTGCAATCTTCTTCTCTAACTCCAAAAATGAATCTGATGCACCTATTAGATTGTCAGAAATATTATTTATCTTCTCTTGTGCTTTACTGATCTCCTTGTCAAGATCCTCTATTAATACATTCATTTTGCAAGTATCCCTGTACAGTTTCTTGAAGTCATAGATTATTTCTCCAAGTTCCAGTAAAAGGGTGTCCATTTCTTCCTTGTTTTTCTTTACAATATCCTCAAATAATTTCTCTTTTTCTTTTATCATTCTCTCCTTGAATGTATCCTCATTCATTTGATCAACAGTCAATAGGTTGTCAGTGATGAACTTAGACAATGTGTCTAGTTGACCTAAAGAATCTTTATTCTCAACACTGCACTTTGGTGCTATCAATTTAAAAATTGGTATTGTATCATCAATAGCCTTATAGGATTGTGCATTGCATTTGGTGATCTTCTTTATTGAATCTAATAGGACCTCTATTACATTAGTAGGTCTGAATTCTGATATAGTTGTACCAGATGTTTGTACAATAGTTTTTACAATAGCCATGCTACCGGTTGTGGTAATTTTCTTGCTTGATTCGACCTCTGGTAGGTCTATCTGTGTTTGCATTTCTACAAACATAGGTTTATGTTTTTCAATTTGGGCTAGTGGTATTGTCTCTATCTGTACTTGAGCTTCAACCTGTACCGATTTTGGTTTCTCTAACTGTGTCTCAGAAGGTTTCTCTGAGTTTTCAATTGCCGATTTCTCAGATGTAATCTCAGTTTGTACCTTTGAACTTTTCTTAGCCGGTTCTTTAGATGGTTTATCTGTTGTATCTATCGGTTTCTCAGTGGTGTCCTTTGTCGGTTGCTCTGCTTATGTAGGTTTTTCTGTGTTTGTTTCAATCTCTGCAGTCGGTGACTCAGTAGTCACATTTTTCTCCTTATCCTCACTGGTTTCTCTGTCAACCACAACATTAACTTCCCGAGTGTCTACATTTACTGTATACAAAATTTCCGATTCAGGATTTGTATCTTCTACCAGAGTCTCCATACTCTCAGTGGCTGGTTGATTTTCAATAGTGTCTACCAGTGGAGTATCTAAAAGAGTTGGGGGCATATTGTCAGTTATTTTTAGGCTTGGTGGTCCACCTACCTTACCTTTTCCCTTATCTTTGTCCTTTTGATATACTTTGATAGTTTTTGGCCTAAGTAATTCTTCCTCTTTTTCTTTTTCCACAAAGAATATATCCTATCCATCTGTTGTTTCCTTAGATACTTCATTTACTCTACCAGCCATTGATGCTACATGTTGGTGAGTAGTAGAAAATACTATTCAGTTAGCCTCACTGATTAATTTGTCTATTTCATCAAGTGAGTTAACTGGATGCACTGCCAGTAATTTTTCAATCTTAATCTTTTTATCCAGTTCAACAATAGCTAATCTTCTAGCTTCTAATCTCCTATACAATTCATTTGGAATTTCATCGACAACTTCCATTAAGAATTTCTTGTATATATCTAAGTGTAAAATTACACTATTCTCTATACTTTCCTTATCATCAATTGATAGTGTATTGTATATTTTGTTGATGTTCTTCAGCTTACCATCTTTTGTTATTTCGCTAAGAAGTTTGTCTATAGGAGCAATAGTTTGTTTCACCTTCTTCTTAGGAGTCATCTTCTTTGCCGGAGGCTTTACTGCCTGTTGCTTCTGTCTTGTCCTTTTAGGTGTAGGAGAGGGTGTCGGTGAGGGTTTTCTTTTCCTTTCAACCCTTTTAAATACATCAGGTATATCACTTTCAGAAGAAGTTCCAACCAGTGAAAGATGAGTTTCCAGTTGAGGTGCTTCCAACTCACTTTCACTTATACCAGTTTGTCACAGGACACATCTTCCTTGATTGCCTTTTCCAACCGGGTTCCTTTCCTTACAGTTGCTTCAACCTTCTTAACCCTTTTTCTAGATTGAATTCCACTTTCTATTGTTTCAGCATTTCCAAAAACTTCCTCTTCTGGTTCCTTTGGAGCTTCAAGGAGGGATTTTGCATATGTTTCTATGATGTTGTCATCTGTTTCATAACCCATTTTAGTTAGCCAGATGGTTCTAGGGATAACTGCCTCCATCCAAATTTCATCTTTCTTGATCATAAAACATATTTCCTTTTGATACTTATCCATAATAGCTTGTGATAGTGTTACTCTAGTTTTCATTCAAGCCTTCAGTGCTTGAAAGTATTCATTTATATTTTTCTCCCTGTTCTCTCCCATATTGTTCAATAGATCTAATAGTTGTTTTCCTACCGGTATGTCAAAAACAAAATCTCTAGCACCAATACCGGGTACTTGTTTGGTTATGTACAACATCAGACAAACAAGTAAGTTTCCAAATCTGAATGTTCCTTTCTTGTCTCTTTTGATCTTACCCAGATTGTCTATCAACTCATCTTTAAGCCATTCACATATGTCTATCCTTGCATTATCATTGACCATATCATAGGCACTCTTGATACATAGGCTAGAAACTGAGTTTAACCTATTTGCATCTGTAGCCTTATAACCTAAGATCATACTGATAAATCTAACATTTATATCCTTTACAACGTTTACCCTTAGAGATCTCTTATCAAATGTTGCACCAGTTAGGTTTATCACTGTGTCATTTGAGACCTTCTTTGTTTTGTCAGGTCTGTTGCTAGTGGAGGGTAACCCTGATACAACTTTTACTGCTTCTTTTGTGATTTTATGAATAGAGTCTAACCAGAAAAATTCACCATGTACTCTGCTTAACACAATCCTTATGATATCCTTGGGAAAATCTGGGATACTAAGAATTTTAGTGAAACCTAGGGTTTCTACTATCTTATGTTTAGGTTTGACATTTCCAGATTCATCACAAATCATAGTCTTATACATATTTTTAATCTCATCATCACCTAGTTCATCAATATGACAATGTATATACATCCTAGGGTCTTCAGCATATACTACTCCTTTAGGGATTTGAGAAAATGCACCTATGCTATCATCTTTCTTTGCAATTTCAGGAACTAGCTGGAATACAGGTCTAGGTCACTTAACAACTTCAACAACAGTAGGGTTTGCAATAAATTTAGGAGTGGATGAAGATGCCATAGCTATAAATACCTCAATCTGCCTTAAGGATGAATGATTTGATGGATTGCTTCACTTCTTCGCTTGAAATACCTTCACTCAGGAATTTTCACGCTCTCGAAGATTTGAATGCTTGGTGAATGAAAAAGGAGCAAAAACACTTGCTTTATAATGTTATTTTTGCTAGCTACCACATTTAATGCTCATTGATTAAGTCACAACTTAACTCATCTGCCGGTATAGAAGTAATTTCAACTTCTCACCATCAACCGAGGGAATAATAACATGTTTTTCATTTTGTTGCTAAACCCCCAAAAGATTTGCTTCAGTTAGATGAAGATTCTCCTACCGGTGGAGTGTTACTCTGTTCTGCCAGTGGAGGAGTATTCCCATCAATATTCTGATCTAACTTTCTGATCCATTGTTTTGAGAATTCTTGCTTTACCTCTTCAACCTTTTCTTTACCTTTCAGACTAGGACCTTTGTTATTTGACAGTGAGGACTTGCTTATACAAAATTTAGCAATATGTCCAATCTTGTTATAGGCATAACAAGTCACATTGTTCTTCTGAATAGCTTTCCCATATCCTATGTTGGTATGTGTTCTACATTGATTAGATAAGTGCCCAAATCTTCCACAAACATAACATCTTACATTCATTCTGCAATTTTCTGAATTATGACCAACTTTGTTGCATTTAGAACATTGACCAGTGGGTGTATTAGTGTTCTGATAATTTCTAGATCTACACTGATTTTCTCTATGACCATACTTGTTACAGTTAAAGCATTTGCCATTAAATTTGTAAGTAGTAGGTTGTCTTACCAGTTTGTTATGATCATGATTGTTTGTAGTACCGGAGCTTTCACCAATTTCAAAGCCAAGGCCATTTGTATCACCATTAGGTTTCTGATTCTTCAGCATGTCACCAAGTTCTTCTGAACTTTTCTTGAATTTCTCCTTGTGTTGATTTGCAACAATCAGTTCATTCTCCAATATTCCTTTCTGTCTCATGAGTTCAGTTCTGTCACTTTGTGTGTGTATTAGATCTGTCTTCAACATATCATTTTCATGACCGAGTCTTATGTTTTCATTTCCAGCATCATTTAGTATTCTAACCAAGTCTTCTTCATTCTTCTTTCTATCTTCAATTTCTTTACAAAATCTCATAGTCATATCCTGCATCTCATTCTTTGTTGTACCGATTTCTTGTCTTAGCTTGTTTACCAGATCATTAAGAGTTTCCTTTTCATTTTCCTCATTCTGCATTTTTTCACACAGTTCTCTTCTCTTGCTCCTTGCAATAGTAAAATTATCTTGAAGTGCTTGAATAATATCCTGAGCAGCCTTTAGATCATCTTTAAGTTTGATATTTTTCACCTTTTCTGCATCATAGTCTGTAAGAGCTGTTTCCAATTGTTTTCTCAAGTTTTCCATCTCTACCAGTGACAAGATCTTCCTCAAGCTATTAGGCTTTTGAAAATAGAGGATCAGGCTCTAATACCAATTGTTAGGATTCCCAAAGATATTGAGAGGGGGGGGGGGGTGAATCAGTATCTAACCGGTATGTAAATTTACTTGACTTAAAACATGAAAAGCATATTAAAACTGTGTACCGATAAACCAGAAATAGTGCAGTAAACAAGAATAACAACAACCACATGAGAAGCACACCATAACACAGTATTTTAATGAGGAAACCCGGTGTGGGAAAAACCTCGGTGGGATTTATGACCCATAATATTCGCTTACTGGCCAATAAGGGAATATTACTTTAACATTAGAGGCTTGCACATGTAGGAAGGCCAAGTGCCTAGAGCTCACTGCTCAATTACAAAAGAAGTCGCACTGACTTACAAAAATGGATCATATTAATCCAAAGTCTTGTACTACTTCATATTAACATCTACTATGCCAGATCTAGTACCGGTTTAAGCTCTGCTAAATACATAAACCCTTAACCAATAATTCACATATTAGGTCTGCATAATTTCACCTATCACCTTATTACAAAATGATCTACAATGATCTCATACATATATGAGTCATATTACAACTCACCATGTCGGCTTACAATGATTTTACAATTAATTACAAAATACATTTTAAACAAAATTGAAGTCGGCCAAGGTGCCGGTATCCCCCCTTTCACTTCCGGTGTTCTGTGTGCCAGTGTAGAGTTTGTCTGTCGGTGTTAGTGTCGGTATCTTTATCTTGCCAGTATCATATGATTGCAAGGTTGCCATCAATGACAAAACCTTCAATCACCTACAATTTCTCATTGGAGTGTGCATTTTTCAACACTCCACCTCTTGCTCTACCTCCTTACCCATATTTATCTCTTTGTGAACTTATATCTCTCATTTTTTTTCTCTCTCACTCACTCACCTCTCTACCTCTCCCGTATCTAGGCCTTTCAATGACTCTCTTCCTCTCTCCTAGAACTCTTTCTATTTGTTCTTCTATCTCTCTCCTCTTCTCTCTCCCTCACCTCTCTATGTCATCACCTCTCCTCACTTGCATAAGGTTTAGGTAATAGGGTGTATAATATAAGGTTTAAGTATAGGGTTTAAGGTACAAGATTAATGGCAAATGGTTTAGGTACATAGGGTTGAGGGTTTTTCTCATATTAATTCTTCCCTGTATCTCTCCATATTCATCTCTCTCCTCAACTATTTTCCTTCTCTAGGTCTTTCCCTCCCTTTCTTCATCTCTCCCTCTTTATCTCCGTTCACCACTCCCTTATTCTCTATATCCATTGTCTACATCATCACCTCTCCCTCCCACCCTCTCTCTCCCCTCTTTAGGTTTCTTCCTTCCTCCCTCTCTACCTCTCCACCTCTCCATCTAGGTCTCATTACCCACCTCTCTCTATCCCCCTCCATCTATCTCACCCCTCTCTCCTTATCTAAGTTTGTCACCTCACTCTCCCCCTATGGTTATCTCACCCACCCCCTTTACCCCTCTTCCTTTAGAAACTATCTCCTTCTCTTATCTCTCCCCTCACTTATTTATCTCATTCTTCCTTGGTTCCCTCACTCCCTCCATTCCTTCTTACTCCTCTCTCCCTGTCTCACTATCTCTCTATCTTTCTCTCTCTCTTGTCTCTCCTCTTCTCCCTCTCTCCCCTCTCTATGTTATAACATCTCCCTCTAATTTATATGCTATAGGGTTTAGAGTATATATAAACTTTTTAGGGTATAGGTTTTAGGGAATGGGATGAAGGGAGTGTGAGACTTAGGAAATGAGGAGATAGAGAGGGGAGAGAAGAGAGAGAAGAGAATGAGAAAGTTCATAAAGGGAGAGTGGTGATAGGGGAGGGAGAGAGAGAGGTTGAGATGGAAGGAGTGAACTAGAGAAGGGATAGATAGAGATGTAAGAGACCTAGAGGGGGTGAGAGAGGTGAGAGACATAGATGTGGAGAGGGGTGAGATAGATAGAGGGGGATAAAAGAGGAGAGAAGTGATTACCTAGAGAGGGGAGGGAGAGAGAAGAGAGAGAGAAGAACAAAGAGAAAGAGAGGGTTGAGATGGGAGAGAGAGAGAGGTAGAGAGGGAGGGAGAGGTAGATAGGGAGTGAGTGAGAAATTATAAAGGGTAGAGGTAGAGAGGTAAGGGATAAAGAGAATAAAATGAGAGAGAGAGAGAGAGAGAGAGAGAGGAGAGAGAGAGAGAGAGAGAGAGAGAGAGAGAGAGAGAGAGAGAGAGAGAGAGAGAGAGAGGTTCACAAAGGGATAGGTGAGGAGGAAGGGAGAGAGGTGGAGAGGGAGGGAGAAACCTAGAGGGGGGGGAGAGAGGGTGGGAGGGAAAGGAGACAACCTAAACAACAAAGAGAGAGAGAGAGAGAGAGAGAGAGAGAGAGAGAGAGAGAGAGAGAGAGAGAGAGAGAGAGAGTTAGTAGGTAAGGGATAGAAATATGAGCATATGGAGGGAGAGAGAGGGGAAGAAAGGGAGGGAGATACCTAGAGAGGGGAGGGAGGGAGAAGAGGAGAGATAATGGAGAGAGAGAATACAGTTCAATGGGTAAGGGAGGGAGAGATTGGCGTAGGGATGGAGGGGAAGATAGAGAGTGGGAAAGAAAGAAAGGGAGGACGATACCTAGAGAGGTGAGAGAAAGGTGAGATAGAGAGAAGAGAGAGGGAGAGGGAGAGATAGAGGGAACTATCAACACAAACAATACCATCAACCATATGTATGCTAAACCATGTCCCCTCAATATTGCACCCTAAACCCTATACCAATACCCTCAACCCTCAACCTTATACCATAAACCCTATATCCTATGTTCTATTCACAAAAAATTGTACCCCAAACAATTTATATACGGTCCTATACCTTATACCATGGGTAAGTGCACCAAGATGGTGAACAAAAAGGGGGGTATAAGTGGCCACTTTTTTTTTTTTTTTCTTCTCTGAAAATAGGTAAACCTGAACTTCAAAGAGATATTTGAAGGTCATGCACTATTGAGAAAAGAATAAGAATTGTAGTACTCTAAATATAGTTTCTAAATACTAAATTTTCTTAAAATTGGATAAGATTAAGAGGGTCAAACCTTTTATGCATGAAAAATTGTTCCTGATTTTTTAGGAAAAACATAACATAGCTATTTTCGTTCGCTGCACAAAATATATAGTTAAATTTAGTATTTTGCAAAACGCTTTGGTAGGATGATAGGTAAGAGTGAGATCTATAAGTTGTGTATTTTTTTGTTATTTTCCATTGAGTGTTTTTGTTTTTATGATTTTTTGAAGTGACTACATCCTTAAAATTTGGTACATGTTCGTGCGATGGGCATAACTTGCATCAAAATAATAAAAAATACAAATTTTCTTTTTAAATGTATAAAATCTAGTGTAGAATAATAATATATAATTTATTTTGAATTTGGTCAAGTATATCAAAAGTTATTAAAAAATGGTAGACATATGTCTGTGAGGACTGTCAAGGCACTAATAAAGAAAATTAAAGTTTACTATGCTAATGTTGTCCAAAAATAGAAAAAAATATATGGTCAGAAAACTAAGAAGATGTGTGAGATTATGGTGGTATTTTAGAGATACCCACTTGATCATTTGTAACCTGATGACGATGATGTCAAGAAATCATGTTTGAGGATGAAAAAATGTGTAAAGGGACAAAAATGGGGGGGAAATGGGCTTGCAAGCCTTAGGGTCATTTTCCAACCCTCTTACCAAGCCAAAACCGCACGGGTTTTGAAAACAAAAAGTACTATTCGCAGTTCTAAATAACCAATACGAGTTATGTAAAACTATAAAAAAAAAATTGTGTTTCACAGAACCCGTACGAGTATGAAGACATAATAATGTATGCTTGTAACTTAGCATTTATTACACATATGTTAGACATACCTATATAATATGTGTTTATGTATGTATATATGCATATCTATTGTTATATATACACATATTTATATAGATATATGTTATATGTTTGTATACAGGCATGTATCTCTTCTTGTCCTCTCTCTCTCTCGTCTTCCTTCCCCCATCACTGTCTTTGTCTATTATGAGCCCTAATTATCCTCCTTGAGTTCTATCTCATCTCTCTCCCCCTCACACTTCTCTCTTTTTCGATTCTCTCATCCTTTCTCCTTCTCTTTCTCTCTACCTCATGTCTCTCTACCCTCTCCTCCTCCTACTCTCTCTTCATATCCCACTCTCTCTCTCTTTCTCATTATCCTATCCTATTCTCACCCTCTCCCCCTTCTCTCTCTTTCTCTCCCCCTCCTCTCCCTCTCCCCCCTTTCCCTCCCCTCTCATTATCTTATCTCTCTCTCTCTCTCTTTCTCCCTCCCTCTCTCTCTCTCTCCTATACTCTCTCTCTACCCTCCCTCTCTCTCTCTCCTATACTCTCTCTGCCCTCCCTCTCCCTCTCCCCAATTTATCCTCTATCTCTCCTCCTCTCTCTCCCTCCCCCTCTACTTATCCTACTCTCTCTCTCTCTCTCTCTCTCTCTCTCAGCTCTCTCTCTCTCTCTCTCTCTCTCTTCCCCCCTCTCTCTCTCCCTCTCTCCATATCCCCCTCTCCTTTTCCAATCTCCCTCTCTCTCACCTCTCCCTCTCCCCTCTCCTTTTCCTATATCCCTCTCTCTCCCTCTCATCCATCCCCTCTCCTTATCCTACTCTCTCTCTCCTTATCCTATTCTCTCCCTCTCTTCCTATCCCCTATTCTCTCTCTTACCCCCCTCTCTCTCTCTCTCTCTTCTTATCCCGTATTCTCTCTCTTACCCCCTCCCCCCCTCTCTCTCTATCCCTCTCTCCCTCTCCTTTTCCCAATCTCCCTCTCTCTCCCTCTCCCCCTCTCCTTTTCCCAATCTCCTTCTCTATCCCTCTCCCTCTCCCCCTCTCCATCCATCCCCCTCTCCTTATCCTACTCTCTCTCTCTCTCTCTCTCTCTCTCTCCTCTCTCTCTCTCTCTCTCTCTCTCTCTCTCTCTCTCTCTCTCTCTCTCTCTCTCCTTTTCCCCAATCTCCCTCTCTCTCCCTCTCCCCCTCTCCTTTTCCTAATCTCCATCCATCCCCGTCTCCTTATCCTTCTCTCTCTCTCTCTCTCTCTCTCTCTCTCTCTCTCTCTCTCTCTCTCCCTCTCCTTTTCCCAATCTCCCTCTCTCTCCCTCTCCCCCTCTCCTTTTCTCAATCTCACTCTCTCTCCCTCTCCCTCTCCCTCTCCCCCTCTCCTTTTCCTAATCTCCCTCTCTCTCCCTCTCCATCCATCCCCATCTCCTTATCCTTCTCTCTCTCTCTCTCTCTCTCTCTCTCTCTCTCTCTCTCTCTCTCCCCTTTTCCCAATCTCCCTCTCTCTCCCTCTCCCCCTCTCCTTTTCCTAATCTCCATCCATCCCCCTCTCCTTATCCTTCTCTCTCTCTCTCTCTCTCTCTCTCTCTCTCTCTCTCTCTCTCTCTCCCTCTCCTTTTCCCAATCTCCCTCTCTCTCCCTCTCCCCCTCTCATTTTCTCAATCTCACTCTCTCCTCCCTCTCCCTCTCCCTCTCCCCCTCTCCTTTTCCTAATCTCCCTCTCTCCCCCTCTCCATCCATCCCCATCTCCTTATCCTTCTCTCTCTCTCTCTCTCTCTCTCTCTCTCTCTCTCTCTCTCTCTCTCCTTTTCCCAATCTCCCTCTCTCCCTCTCCCCCTCTCCTTTTACCAATCTCCCTCTCTCTCCCTCTCCCTCTCCCCCTCTCCTTTTCATAGTCTCCCTCTCTCTCCCTCTCCATCCATCTCTCTCTCTCTCTCTCTCTCTCTCTCCTTTTCCCAATATCCCTCTCCCTCCCTCTCCTTTTCCCAATCTCCCTCTCCCTCACTCTCTCCCTCTCTCCCTCTCCTTTTCCCAATCTCCCTCTCTCTCTCGCTCTCCCCTCTCCTCCTTTCCAAATCTCCCCCTCTCTCCCTCTCCCTATCCCCCTCTCCCTCTCCCCCTCTCCTTTTCCCAATCTCCCTCTCTCTCACTCTCCCCCTCCTTTTCCCAATATCCCTCTCTCTCCCTCTCCCTCTCTCCCCTCTCCTTTTCCCAATCTCCCCTCTCTCCCTCTCCCCCTCTCCTTTTCCCAATCTCCCCCTCTCTCCCTCTCCCCCCTCCCCCTCTCCTTTTCCTAATCTCTCTCTCTCTCTCTCTCTCTCTCTCTCTCTCTCTCTCTCTCTCCTTTTCCCAATCTCCCTCTCCCTCCCTCTCCTTTTCCCAATCTCCCTCTCTCCCCCTCTCCTTTTCCTAGTTCTACATAACTCGTACAGGTTATGAGAAATTGTGAACATTCACATTAAAGGTTTCCATAACCCGTACAAGTTATGGGAAAATATTAATATATTTTAGTCCCAATGGCCTAAAAACCAGCATTGTAAGTTGTTTGAAGGCCCCACTACTTTTGCACATGATTTTTTGGGATAGTAATAATCAGGTTTTCATTTTTTTTTGTCACTTTTGCTTTGAAATGATTGATTTGTCTCGTATATTGGATTGTTTTTTAATTTATTTTATCATTGTTGCTTTAGATTATAACAAAATGATGATCATTTGTTATTTTTTTTCTTTGATCATGATTGATTTGTCTTGTATTTTGGTTTTTTTTTGAAGTTATTTTATAATTGTTACTTTAGATTATAAGAAATGATGACCATTTGTTGTTTTTTTTCTATTTGATTGTGGATTGTCATCATGCTGTTATGTGTAGGACAATGGGAAAGAACAAGAGAGGAACAAATGAACAAAGAGAGGCAGGAAAGGAAAGACAAAGGGAGCGTATGAAGAGATTATGTAAAGGTACATCATCTAATTAGTCAACTCAAACAATATTTAGATACAACTCAAACATGGTTTTATGAAAGGTTTCTTCAAAGCTTTCCTCAGATTAAAATTAGTCAAAGATTTTTTGAGATGACAATACCATTTTATGTTAAGATTAATCATGCACGTATTACATGTTGTTGTAGGGTCCATGTTGAATTTTCCATGCATTATGATGTTTATTAGTACATATGTTGTACTTTGTACACTAACAATGTTTTGTAGGAATGTGGTCTACAAGAACCTCCTAAGTCACTGAGAGAATGCATTTCAAGTGTACTATGCAGACGAGATGACGGGTGCATTTACTATGAGATGATATGTTTGAGAGGTTTTTGTCCTACATGTGGCAGTTTACAACAATTGCATGGATGCCTACATCTAGATAGCACATATGAAATTGGTAAGGAACTAGTTTCTATTGGAAAATACAAGTCAGCCACATATGGTGTTAAAGATGGAGAAGAATTAAAGAGGTGTGAGTTAGTGAAAAGGGATAAATGCGTAGCTGATTTTATGAAGATGTTTCAAGAGAAACTAGTGTATGAGTACATAGGTCACACACATAGAGCTAGATGGTTAGATGAGAAATTCAAGTTGTGTAAGGACACTTTCCCCCTCAGCACTATTATCTCTATCATTGATTTTTCTGAGAATTATACACTAAAGCCGCAAAATGAAGTACAATTTATGCATTACCACTCTACACAAATTACAATTTTTGTACACATAGCATTCATGCATGCACATGATAGCATTGAGGAGGACTGAAAGGTTATAAGAGAATATCAATTCTATATCAGCGATGATCGTACTCATTCCTCAGTGTTTGTGCAAGGATGCTTTACAGTCTTCTATGATATTTTAAGGGAAAGAGATATAAGATACAACCAACACTTAATATTGTCAGACAATTACACCCACAATTCAAGAATGCAAGGATGTTCTACTGGTTGACTAGGATGCACATGACAAGTGGTGTGCAACATGTTTGGAATTTCATTGAGGCATGGCATGGAAAGGGAGAGCATGATGGTGCGGGAGCATGTGTAAAAATAGCTCTTACCAGAGAGGAATTGAAGTACGAAGGTGGTGCAATGTTAATAGATGCTGAAACAATTGTGTAATGGTGTAACTCTATGATGAGACCAGGTAATGCAAGTAAGTCTATGGTTTCTAGATATTTTTGGTTAATAGGTGAATCTAACATTGAAAACTATCTAGATTGTTGTACACTTATCGGATCAAATGACATTCATTCATTTAGAAGTTCAAATGCAGCATCACTAGTTATTTATACTAGACAAATTGCATGTTTTTGCTCTTCGTGTATGCATTTTGTGTGGGATGAATGTGAATCAAAAGAGTGGGTTAACCAATGGTCTTATAGACCTTTGCAAACCCTAGATACATATCAACTTCCTAGAGCACTACAAATGAACCAGATTGAAGCATCAGTGGATTTTGACCATGTATCATTTATTTAGCAGTCGTTGTATTGATTTTGGCATTAACTTATCCTTCTATAAAATGCAGGTACCCTATCAAAAATTCTAATGCCTGGTTGTTTGAGGACTTTGAGACACATAGACATATTCTTCATTACTCAAACCTTCTTGTTGCAACAAGTATTCATTTGATTAAATATCATGGTAGACCTCTTAACAAGGATTTGTGGAAAGTTCGTGAGTCTAACCACGAGGCAATACTTGAGACACTAAGGGTTAGAGCTGATCCAGAAGGTTCACTTGATTGATTTTGGGCCATCTAGAAGAATAATTCTACAATATGGTAGAATAATTTTGATAATTTTGTATATATCTTTTGTGAAATGTTGCAACTTCACTTTTTTGGATGTGCTCTACATGCATATGAGCTGTAATATGCATATGAGTTGTAATGTGCATATGTAGATGCCAAATTTTGTATATAAAAACATCAATGAGTTGTAATGTGCATATCTAGATGCTAAATTTTGTATAAAAAAACAACGATGAGTTGTAATGTGCATATCTAGATGCTAAATTTTGTATAAAAAAACAACAACGAGTTGTAATTTGCATATTTAGATGCAAATTTTTGTAAATATAAACAATAATGAGCTTGATCATTTATATGAGATGCCAAATTTTATACATGAAAGTGTCCATGGGGCTGATTTACAAATTTTGAGAGCCCAAATTTGTACCATTTGATTATAAATACATTTGTAATAAAATTGTATCATTTGATTATAAATTTGTACTATTTGATTATAAATAACTGTGTCCGATTCTGACATATGTTAAATAACTTGGAAATGGGTATCTGAATATGCAATTTTTTTTCCAAGTGTTTTGGGAAAGTTTTGAGTTATTGTTGAATTACCCAATTTGAAGGGCAAATAGGAATAGTCCGAAACTAAGAGAGGCCCTTTTAGGCAGTGACAACATGACCCCATAGGTTCAAATGGATCATCCATAAGTGCCACAGTCTCCGAGTTACGCGACGTCAAAGTTTGATCATTTTTTCCACTTTGAGTGCTCAAGGGAAAATATCGCTACGAGGTGGCTCCGAATGATCAGACATATTGGAGAGTGAGACAAGGGAACACCTAGCATAAACTTGACCACTTGAACACACACGCACTAATGGTTCATTCCCACAATGAGCAGAATGAAAGGTGCACTATTTTGCCTCTCACTGACGGTTTTTGATGTGACAGAAAAAATCTCACCACAAGAAAATGAAATTGAGTTGTCCGAAACTGAGAGAATATTTTTTAGAAAGAGACAACATGACCCTATAGGTTCAAATGGATCATCCATAAGTGCCATGGTCTTTGAGTTATGTGACGTCAAAGTTTGACTGTTTTTTCCACTTTGAGCGCTCAAGAGAAAACATCGCTACGAGGTGGCTCAGAATGATCAGATGTCTTGGGGAGAGAGACAAGGGCACATCTAGCATAAAATAAGCCACCCAGATGCACTCATCCTGATGGTTCGTTCCCACGATGAGCAGAACGAAAGATGCACTATTTTGCCACCTCTCATTGACGGTTTTTGATGCAACAGAAAAAATTTCACCACAAGAAAACAAAATTGATTTGTCCAAAACCGAGAGAGGATTTTTTAGGAAGAAACAACATGACCCCATAGGTTCACACGGATCATCCATAAGTGCCATGGTCTCCGAGTTACGTGATGTCAAAGTTTGACTATTTTTTCCACTTTGAGCACTCAAGGGAAAAGTCACTACGAGGTGGCTCTGAATGATCGGATGGCTTGGGGAGAAAGAAAAGGGCACACCTAGTGTAAACCTAGCCACCCAGATGTGCTCACACTGATGGTTCATTCCCATGACAAGCAGAACAAAAGATGCACTATTTTGCCACCTCTCATTGACGGTTTTTGATGCGACAGAAAAAATCTCACCACAAGAAAATAGAATTGAGTTTTTTGAAACTGAGAGAGGATTTTTTAGGTAGAGACAACATGACCCCATAGGTTCAAACAGATCATCCATAAGTGCCACAGTCTCCGAGTTACGCGATGTCAAAGTTTGACTATTTTTTCCACTTTGAGTGCTCAAGGGAAAACATCCCTACATATGAGGTGGCTCTAAATGATCAGACGTCTTGGAGAGAGAGACAAGGGCACACCTAGCATAAAACCAACCACCTGGACGTGCTTGTGCTGACGGTTCATTCCCACAATGAGAAAAATAAAAAATGCACTATTTTGCCACCTCTCACTGACGTTTTTTGATGAAAGAAGAGATAAATGGTTTGATTTGATGTTAAAATGATTGCTTCAAATCTTCTTTTATAGGTGATTTGGATGAATAGGTGTGTCTCTTACCCTAAGGCCGACTTGTTATGGAATAAAATTTAAATGAAAACCTTACCTAAGCTGACTCATCCTTAGATAAATTTCAAATCTGCTTTGTGCATTCAAATCTTGTATTAATTGGTTCTTGAAATGATGAACTTCGCTCCATAAGCATGAGTTTATGAAATAATAACTTCACTCCAATCTATTCATGCATGAAGGACTCAAAGAAAATTCACTTAATCAAAATACATAATATCAGCATTACCGGTGTCGATACTTGGGTATACACAATATGAGCAATAGATAGTTTAAAAGTATACACTATATGAGTTACAAGTAATGAACAAATTGGATCACATTTCAAGACATATACACAATGAAGAAGTTTCATCACATTTAAATAGAAAATAACTAATTTTCAAGAATATCAAGTTTCATATATATCAATGAACAAATTGGATCGAATATCAAGTTTCATATATATCAAAATGAACAATAACCGTGTACATATCAAAAAATGGCATAGATGCCAAATCAATAATAGTTACAAAAATGTGGCATGTGACATGTCTCTCAAAGTTGATATATACATATATAAATATCAAATATATACAAAAAATTGGTCCTTCAATGACCACAACTATAACTATATGTCTCTATCGGTATCTATGATTGTGGTGGATCATCAAAATCGAGCCTCTTCGAAGCAGTACATGGCTCTATAGGTGGCTACACAAGGACAATTCAAATGTCGAATCAGATATATTTTCTTAATATAACATCAAAATAACTAAATACTGAACTCTAAATTGTTTGAAGTTGAAATGTTGATTACCTCATCTCTATCTTCTGCAATTGGGTGAGGTTGAGGATCTGTGGGATGTCCTAAAGGGGGCTGTAACTGGTAAAACAACATTAATACATATTAATAATATATATGTCAAATAACACATAATAACTAAAAATGAATAGACTAAAAAACTAAAGCATACCGGAGCCTCATATGGATGTGATGTGGTCATAGGAGGCAAAGTCACAGATGAATCAGTTATGACCACTTCCTATATCCATGGTAAGTGATCCAAAAGGAGTTAACTAGAGGGTTTCAACTCTGTTGTGCACTTAGTGAAAAGGAGTTGATCTAAGACAAACATACCTTTTCCCTTGGTCATGTTGGATCCCATAATATACATGTAGGACTTCTACTGAAATGGAATGGTATAATGACAATAGGAATTTTGGAAGGGGCCTGTAATAGGTTAAAGACAAATAATACAAGTTAATAACCCAAAGTTGTTGACAAACTAGATAAAAAAAATATTTTTAACATATGTAGAACAAATGCACACCAAAACCTTGTATAATTCTCCTGTAACCTTAGGAGGCCTAGTTGAATCTGATGTAGAGCTATTACCATTTCCTATATGAAAAATGATAACATATGATATAGAAATAAAATGATTTAGTTATTTTGAACAAGAAAGAATGCAATCCAAAGTGAATATGAAGATATCACCTCTTCCCTCTGTTGAACCTCATCGACATCAAGTGCATTCATTAATTCCTTAAACCCCATATGTTTCTGTATATAGAACAAACAAATTAAGTGCATTTATCAATATCTACATATACATGTTTAATTATAATACATTTCAACAAATGAATTTAAATTCTATTTAATTACCTTCTATCATTTGGGTGTCCGAGAGGATAGCTTTTTCTACCTCGGAGTGCTAGAGGATGGCTTTCTCACATGAGATGTCCTCGAGGCAGGTGGGGTAAACTAACAGAAAAAAAATTAACATAAGGGAAAAGAGCATGTATTTAATATATCTCTTAAGTTAAAAATATATAAATCTAAATGGTACTACATAACTATCTTGGCCAAAGTCAATGGTTGAAAGTGTGATATCATCAAGTTGGGACATCTCAACCATTGATAAGCCCTATAAAACACCAAGTAATGATACATGTAATTAATAAAAGATATTTTGAAACCAATGTATTATTATATTTTAAACAAATTTACAAATCTTTACTTCTGGTGGCGAAACTACTCATGGCCGTGGAGTCAACTAAAAAGTATGTGGTGTACTCCCACCACTTGCTGCACCCTGCAATGCATTTTATTTATATGTCACTTTAAATTGTTCTAAAAATAAAAATTCATTTTTTTATAAGATTTAGTCACTTAATTGATAACATGTCATAAACAGAATTAAACGCACTTGTGTCTGATAGGGAGGGTACAACATATTGATTAGTTCGTTGATGAGGGCCACATCCTCTATAGTGGAAGCATGGCATCTACTCCTGCAACATGTGCACAAATGAGATGTCAAATCATCCTCGTCTGTGTTAGTGTCTACACCAGAACATACACCCTGGCAGGTGGGGCACATATGTTGAATGGGCTAGCTCATGCCAAATGATGCATGAGGTGATGCTGATGAAGGAGGTGTCACTAATGAAGGAGGTGCTACTGATGAAGGAGGTGTCACTGATGAAGGAGGTGTCATAGGTGCTGGTACATCCTCTACTTCGACCAACTGTGTGCCATGCTAAACAATGACATTAGTCAATGATGGAGCTGCCTGAAGAGTCTATAATTCCATAGACTCCTTCAAGGATATAGGGACAGTGACATGAACCATGGGTTTAGGAGCTATACGCCTCCTATATTGTGTCTCTACCACCCTATGGGCCCCAGGTGTATCTTGCATAGAGCCTCTCCCTCTACCTTGAAATTGCTAGATGTCAAAGTAATTTGGCTTCTCGCCGAGGATAAACTCACAATACAACTTTCTGAAAAAATGTAGAGGCACCTCCCAATTATTACAAGGTGGTTGGTCAAAGACCATATACAACCTATCCCAAAAATCTTCTTTCAGCCTAGCATGAACACACCAATGTATAAGAAACTGAGCTGTATTTAGTTCTAGGTTGTTACTGGTAACAGGATCGGTGAAAAGAGCACATATGTTAGCTTTGCCTTTGGCCTTTTTTTTTTTTTTTTCCCTTGATCATATGACAACCCATTCGCATAAAATGTTTGACATCTATCCCTCCATGGACCCCATTTTGTAACCCCCCTAGATACCTCATTTGCACTATTATCTATTATTTCTAGTGTTCTGGCAAGGGTTGAGTGGTGATCAAGCCTAGATGACCTCAACCTATTTACCAATATAGAAATTTGGGCACTATTTTGTGTAAGACAATTGATGGGATCCTCTTGTGTGGGATCTACATGATCTAATGGAGGACATGGACAGTTTCAGGGTGGCCGAGGTTGTTGAGGAGCAACATTTTGAAGATTTTGAGGGTTTTCTTGTTGCTCATGTGCAATGTTTATAGGGTTTGCTTGTGTTTCTTGTGCAGGAGGAGGTCTTTGTTGTCTATTTTGTTTTTGTGGATTGCTTGAAGAATCTGACATCAAATTAAAATAAAAACAAAACTTAAATCAATTAAAAAACCCTACTTCAATTAAAATGCAAACAAAAATAATCAAACCAATCAAATCTACATGTTCGATGGGGTGTCATTGTTGAAAATTGTTCTCAATGTTGGGAATATCCAAAATAATTGCAAACTCGTGCGGGTTCTATGGTTTTTTGGCTTTCCCTTGCTGCTGTTCCACGGGTTTTGGCATTGAAAATGGCCAAAACCCATGGCCTACACACAAAAAAAAAATGTTTCTCAAAACTTGTATGGGTTTTGAGAAACTTTTAATTTTTTAATTTAAAAACCAAATGTTCCTCAAAACCCGGAACTTTTGGTTTTTTAAATTGTTTTTGGCTAGGTTTGGTGTTACCAAGTCTAGCACATTTTTGAATTTTTAGAACGCGCATGAGTTATGAAAAATTTGGTTTTTTTTTGGCATGTGGCCACTTTTCTGTTCACCATCTTGGTGCACTTACCCCCATATAAAGAATAAGGAGAGGTAATGACCTACATAGGATAGGGAAGGAGAAGAGAAGAGATGAAAGCAAAAAGAGAGATGGATAAGAAGGAATGGAGGAAGAGGTAGACACAAGAGGGAGTGAGGGACCTATATGAGAGAGAGAGAGAGAGAGAGAGAGAGAGAGAGAGAGAGAGAGAGAGAGAGAGAGAGAGAGAGAGAGAGAGAGAGAGAGAGAGAGAGAGAGTTTGTGTGTGTGTGTGTTTGTAAATGGAGATGGGTAAGAGGGGGTGGAGAAGGAGGGAGAGAACTAGAGAGGGGGCATAAGAGAGGTGAGAGACCTAGAGGGGGAGAGAGAGGTGAGAGGCCTAGATTGGAAGAGGGGGGTGAGATAGGTAGGGGGACAAAGAGAGGTGGGTAATAATAAATGGATGGAGATGTAGAAATGTGATGGCTGAGAGAGAGAGAAAGAGAGAGAAAGAGAGAGAGAGAGAGAGAGAGAGAGAGAGAGAGAGAGAGAGAGAGAGAGAGAGAGAGGGGTAATAGATATGAGGTAATGATGGAGGGGAGATAGAGAGAGAGAGAGAGAGAGATGAAGAAAGGGAGGGAGAGACCTAAAAAGGGGAGAGAGATGTGAGAAAGAGAAGAGGGTGAGCGAGAGGGAGAGGGAGAGATATATGGAAGTATCAATATGCGTAATACTCAACCTTATGTACGCTAAACCATGTACTGTCAATCTTGTACATTAAACCCTATACTAATATCCTCAACCCTCTTGACCATATATCCTATGTATCCTATTCCTTAAACTATATACAAGGGAGGGAGAGGAAATGATTAAGAGAGTGGAGGGAGAGAGAAAATGAGAGAAATTAGAACAAAGAGAAAGAGAGGGATAAGGAGAGAGGGAGGGAGGGAGAGGTAGATAAAGACCAACTGAGAGAAGTAGAGAGGGGAGAGGTAGAGAGAGAAGTTCACAAAGAGTGAAAGAGGGGTAAGGAGGTAGGGAGAGAGGTGGAGAGGGAGGGAAAAAACTAGAAAGGGGAGAGATATAGAGGTGAGAGACCTAGAGCTTGGAGAGTGAGAGAGAGGTAAGATATCTAAGGGTAGAGATAGAGGTGAGGTAGTGAGGTAAAGATGAATAGAGGGATATATAGATATATATATATATATCTATATATATATATATATATCTATATATATATATATATCTATATATATATATATATCTATATATATATATATATATATATATATATATAGAGAGAGAGAGAGAGAGAGAGAGAGAGAGAGAGAGAGAGAGAGAGAGAGAGAGAGAGAGAGAGAGAGAGAGAGAGAATGTTGATAGGAGCAGATTGATTATTGGAATTTGACTAAGTTTGAAAAATTTATAAGAGTGAAAGAGGGGTAAGGAGGTAGGGAGAGAGGTGGAGAAGGCCAAAGGTTTCGTTGACCATTTCAGGCCCGAGATGTTTTTCTTAAAAGATGAAAAAATTTCTTACATTTTTTGTCATTCTCTCTATTAGGTTTTCATGTGTTTCAATTCAAGAATAAATAAACACCATGATGATGTTAAGCTCTCTCCTAGCTATCCAGCCACATACTTTTTTTTACATTTTGACTATGTTAAGGTTTTCTCTCTAATTTCTTTTGCTAATGTGTCTATTAATGTAAAAAACCAACATGGGTTATTTTTGGCATTGATTTTTACTCGTTTATCAAATTTCAAAACAAATTACATTTTTCAGAAACTAAACTCCATTCTACACATTGAAAAAAAATGATTTTCTATTAGCTATAAAAAATTTTAGTAGGGAGAATGCTCAAATTATTGTTTTTTAGGATGTGTCTACTTTGAAAATTAGTAAAAAATTATTTATTCATTTAAAAATTAGGCACAAAATCTAGCATAAATTACATGGTGTTAGCTAATTTTCCACTAGAGAGATTTTAGAAATTCTAAAAAGAGGTTGACATTTTAGGGGACGCACACCTGATGCTATGTTATGTTTTTTGAAAAAATAGGACCACTTTGTGTGCTACCACTTTCATAAACCCTTAGTCTCCATCATTTTCAAAACACATTAGTAGTTTGTAAAGTAGATTTAGCGTACTACAACTCTTGTTCTTGTTGCATCTTGTAAATTTGAGTGTAACTATCTTCATTTTCTCATCGAAGTTCAAACTTAATTGATTTCAGAAAAAAAGAGTGGCATCTTGGCATCTTAAGACCTCTTTTTGGTCCCCCATCTTGGTGCACTTATCCATTTTTGTGATAGTGGTATTAGCATAACTTTATAAAATCAAAGTCATGCTTGCAATGGGTACTATCTTTCTATTATGAATTATGTTCAAGCCTTGGGTCACATGGATTTCTTAACGTATAATGGTCAACACTATGCCTAGCTTCTTTTTTGATAGCCACATGTACTTAAAAATTATATTTCTTCATCCTTACATGTGGTCTCTCTGCTACATGAAATTTATTCATTACTGTTACCCCTTCTACTAAAGTGTGCTCCTCCAACACTTCTTGTTCTCATGCTCCCACTAGTTGGATTTTGTTTTCTTTTGATGGATTTTGCACACCATATGATAATTGTTTTTGTGTGTAGTAATATATGCTATTGTCAATCATCAATTAATGGTGTCCCCTATAAGATTTCATACTTATAAAATGTTTCATTCACCATATTGTAGCATCCTAAAATTACACCCCTTGCAATTTTGATCACATTTTGGGCCCTCACCTTACCAGTCTCATCCCCATGCTTGATCAGGACCTATTTATGCCTCCCCCATGCAACCAAGCTTCATTTTTTCATCTTGCACCTTGCATAGCCCCTTGTTCCAAGCCTAAATTAGGGTAGGACCAGGGCACCATGCCCTGGTCCTCCATAATTGGGACCTATTTTGGCCCCTAGGTCCTATCCCAAATTTGAGCAAGAAATTAATTCCTCTTGTCGGCCTATGTCAAAAAATTAATAAGTTTGATGGTAGGTAAGTATATAGGGAGGTCTTCCTCTCTCATTTGGATATACATTCATGAAGGCGGAATTGGATCTTAAGCATTCAAACATCAAGCCTTCATCATCTCTACTGAGCATTCCTCAAAGCTGCATATTCTTCATCTATTCATTGGAGAAACATTGCATCATTCATTTGCAAGCATGTGTGTGTAAGGGTTTTGTCATGTTCATGCCATTTCATACAACATATGTGATTACATCTAAGAAGAAAAGTGTTATCATCATCTATTGTAGATTTGAAGGTATACCTTTCCATCATTTATTTCAAGCATTTGCAGTATTTCATTCAAGGTTGATTCCAAACTGGGGTTTGACTTAGGCAAACCCCTATTCCCAACCCCTTTCTTCTTCTTTTGTGTGTAGGAAGCACGTGTGTAGTTGTACCTCTGGAATTAAGCTTTATTTGCAAAGATAGAAAAACCCTCTTCAACGCGTAGAAAGTTTGGAGGACCAAGTGGGTGGGTGACCTGGTCTGGATGCGAGGTCACTGCTACTTTTAGTAGATTTTACAGAGAAGCTCCGAATCATCTCAAACTTCTTAGATCTAGGTGCATGACAAAATCCTGAATTTGTAGCTCACTATTTCCACTCATTTTGTCTTCAATTCCAACACCTTACTTATTCAACTAACAAAAAAGGGTCAAACACATTCCAAACACAATCAATCTACTTAGTATTCAGTCCTTTTATCATTTAGGATTGGATCTAGTAGATTCATCCCCTCTTTTGAATGTAAAGTTCTCCAAGTGAAAATCAGCTTAGTGATTCCCCCCTTTCCATGTGGCGAATTTGCTAAGCCTCAAATTTTCTACTTTACATTTTGGTGAACCCGATTCCTTACACCATTAATTTTATTTTTTGTTTTCAGATCTCAGTATATGCAATTTGAAATTCAAATTTTCATCTACAAGTTTTATTTCCTTGCAAATTGAAAAAATTTAAAGGTTAATTTCACTAAAGCGCTAATTTTTAAATTCAAAATTGAGCTTGTGAATTGCTTAATTTGGATTAATTAATTCAGATCTGAACATTCATTCAATTTCAAAATTCAAATTTTCATGTACGAGTCAAATTTCACAATCAATTTTAAAAAAAAAGTGGTTAATTTCAAAATCCCTAATTTTTAAATTTTTAAATTGAGCTTGTGGGTTGTTTAAATTTTGAATTTCCCTCTTCAAATTTGGTTGCTAATTTAAAATTCAAATTCAAAATTGCAACCTTAGATCAAATTTCAATTTGAAATTTAAATTTTAAAATTAAGAGGTTAATTAAACAACCCCTAATTTATAAATTTAAATTAATCTTGTGCATTTTCCAAATTCCAAAAATTTCCAATCTTAGATCTATTTTCAAATTTAAATTTTTAATTAAGTAGTTCTTTCTATAAGACCCTAATTTAAATTTAATTCTCTTGTGGAAATTTCAAATTTAAATTTTTAAAAATGAAGAGGTTATTTAACAAATCCCTAATTTTAAAATTTAATTTTTATTGGATAAAATCAAAATCTTCTAGTGGGTAATTTTAAAAATAAATTAAGATGTCATTTTCAAGGCCCTAATGACAAATTTATGTTTCCTAGGAGGTTGCATAATTTTTCAAAAAAAAATAAAAATTCAATAATCATTTTTCTAAAATTTTGAACTATTCAAATTTCAAATTTCAAATTTTCATTTCACATTTTTCAAAATTAAAGAAAAAGATCAAATTTGAATCTCATCAATTTACATAAATTAAGTGGTTTTATTTATAAAATTCTAATTTATTTCAAATAATTTGCTTGGACTTAAATTTCAAAATTCATCATGGCAATTAATGGACTTAATCTATTTGCTATTTCACATATGATTACATTTTTTTTTATGTACATTTATTATAATCATGTGTTGGATATTGGCTTCATTCATTTCATGTTACTTCTTTTCATTCATTGCACTTGGACATATTGCATTCTTTGGATTTCCAAGTTGATTCCTTTTCATAGATTAGATCTCAAAGCTTTCATTTTTCATATATGTTGTGTTATGGTGATATTTTTGGGTAAATGCATTTCATACATAGATCACCTAAAAGCTTTTGTAGATCCTAATCCTAGAAATGACAATGAGAAACCTAATACTTGTACCAACCTAGGGTATCTAATGTGAATGAAGAAATAGCTAATACTCCTATCAATGATCTCTCTAATGGAGAGCTAGTATTGAAGAGAAACATGGCCCCATCTTCTTCTCATACGCATGCATTCACCCCTGCACGGATGGCCAATCTAGATACCCTTGCGCAAGGGGGACAAGGTCAAAATATTGGTATTTATATCTCTCTAGATCCTCCTTATTCTCCTAGAGGTTATCTTAAACATCAAAACATTTGTAGAGAAGATGACATCATGCATTTCATTCATGATCTCTCTCCCCATATAGCATTAAGCAAAGATGAGGCCTTAGATGATAAGGATCTACCTTCCCTATCTACCAAAGAAGATATGCATGATGAAAGAAAAGAAAATACTCCTCTACAAGATATTCCTTCTTCATCTACTAATCCTTTCATTCCTTCTAAACATCCTTACACTACAAAATTCAAAGAAATTTATTATAATGTTCCCCCACCTTCTCAATTAAAATATTATTATAGGAGTGGCAAATAACATAATATCAAAACAAGGTTTTAGAGGACAAGGACTTGGAAAATTTGAACAAGGAATTCGAGTCCCTATAAACACTCCTACGCAAATAACCACATAAGGCCTAGGAAATGATAATAAATCTCCTATGAATGATCCCCTTAGGATTCAAGACTTAAAAAATCATCTTGCAAGACAAAGGATGCGTCAAGAGGCTAAAAGAGCTTCTTCTTCAAAAATTCTTTTTTGTTCATTTCATCAAACTCATAATCACCATGCCGATGATTTTCCCGAATTTTAAAATTCAATAAAAGAACTTATCGATAGTGGTAAAGTTAAAATCATGAATGAAAATCCTTCTTATTCTAATTAAAAATCTTGTCCTCAATCTCGAAATAATAAACCTATATCTTTTAATGATCAAGAAAGAGTAGCAACTAGAATCTTTTGGAGATTGAAGTATGATAAGAATATTGCTTTTGTTAGGATAACTGGTGAACAACTGAGATGGGGGGGGGGGTGAATCAGTTGTTAACAAATTATAACTTTTAATCCATGATACAACCTTAAGAAAATCAAGTACCGAAAAAGTACAGACAAATGCCGGTAGGGACAGATACCGGTAAACAATACAACTTAACAATTAACCAGATAATCAATGCAAAGCAACCATACCACATAACACCATGACTTGTACATGGAAAACCCAGAAAGGGAAAAACCATAGTGGGAAACCTACCCACAGTCAAATGATACTTCTGTAGAAAGTATGTGTTACAAGAGGGGCCCGCACTTGCAAGAAGGCACACTACCTAGAGCTGTAGCGTCCTAAAATTGCGACACTTGCAATTTCGACTGCATTTCGGTCTTCACGATGGTGACGCAACATGCAACCTGAATGGAGACCCTGAAACTTGCTCACGACACTAAAAACTGCATTTTTCAAGCACCCTGGCCTGAACCTCCTTGCACCCTGCTGTCCCGGGAGGTGGGACCAGAGCGCCCAGTGCCCTGGTCCTTTAGGACCAGGGCGCCCAACGCCCTGGTCCCCTAGGACCATGGCGCCCAGCGCCCTGGTCCCTGGGCCTATTTTTGGGCCTGGTCTCCTAAGGGGTCTCGGGTCTTTTTGTTTGCAATTTGGAAATTAACTTTCCTGGTCGGCCTAAGGTCAGGAAAATCAGTCTTTTAACCCTAATTGGCAAGTATATAAACTACATTTTTAAACGACATTCAAGCACTCAAGCATTCAAGCATTCCTTCTAGGTCTCCATTCAAGGCTAAGTGTTGCATTCAAGTCAAGGATTCAACCATTGAAGAGGAGATCACATACTACAACATACAACATACTACAACAAACAACAACATCTATACCTTCACACATAAGGATACAAACATCCTTAGAACAAGGTATTAGTACTTGTTTTACATTACAGACATTTACATTTACAGCAATTGCTCATTTCTTGGTTAATTCCAAAACCGGGGTTTGACCTAAAGGCAAACCCCTAATCCCTAACCCCCCAATCATCTTCACTTTTCTATGTGTAGGTTGTAGGTACGCGACTGAAATTGAAGATCTGGAATCCTTGTGCAGAGACGAACAGATCCCCCTTCGTTTCGCGGATTTTTTGGAGGACCGTGGCGCCGGGCGCCATCGTCCCGACAACTTTTGCTCAAATTTGCAGGACAACACCGTATCGACATTTTACTGCTAATTCCAGGTCCGTAGCTTCATACTATATCCCTATCTCAGTTTATAAGCGAATCTTTATCACTTTCTATGCATTCCTAGCTTAATTCTCCTATGCACATTCTTTACAAAAGAGGGTAGCCTTGCTTTCTTAACCCCTTGAAACACATTTAGCATCCAATCTTGCCTTGTGTGGGATTGGATCTTGTGGGTTTCAACCCCTCTTTTGAATGTAAAGTCTCTCCTTTAAGTGAAAACCATCAACCCTAGCGAGCCACCCTTCTCTCTCCTCGGAGTTGGAAGAGAGGAGAGCAACTAGGGTTCGATTGTGATTTTCCGCTTTACATTTTGGTGAACCCGACGTGAACATATTTTCTGATTATTCATGCTTAGATCTGAAAATTGATTCCTTGATTACATTTCCATGTTTGATCTTTTGCAAAATTTTAGAGGTGATTGCATAAAAACCCTAAAATTTCTTTTTAGTAATTAAACTTGTGAAATATTTAATTGTTAATGCTTACTTCAGATCTGCCCTTCTATTACAAATTATCAGTTCATATTTGTGCTTTAATTTTGAAAATTAAGTGGTTAAGTGTCAAAACCCTAATTTTTGAAACCCTCTTGATTCAACCTTTGTCTGACAATTTCACTGATCAAAACATCTCCAAATCAGCTGTAACTTTGGATTCCGCAATAAAATCACAATATCTTTCATCCCTGAAAATTTGTAAAAAAGTTGCGAGGACCGTGTGCACTCCGAGCGCCATCATCCCCGACATTTTTTCTGAAATTTCGGGAGCGAGATCTTACTGTATTTTCCTGCTAAAATCCAGAATTTTGGCTACTTTTATCAATTATAACACTTTCAAAATTACAGTCAAAGTTGGTCTTGTGATTGCTTGGTTTAGGGCTTCTAATCATTCAAAAATCATCGAAATTGAAATTTTGTGTCAAAATTGTGTTCTTATTGTCCTAAATCTGAAAAGTGTATTTGCATTCATTCAAAATTTCAGTGCTTTATTCAAATTCTTGCAATTTGTGACTTTTGAAATTAAATGCTTAATTACAACAACTTTGATTTCCGCTTTCAAAATTGAATTTTGTGTGAAATTGAGTCAATTTTTGAATTTCAAAATTTGCATTGCTTTTGGCATTCCCTCTAAAATCATAAAATTCAAAATTTCAGTTTCCCTCTCTTTTTCAAAATTCAAATTTTGCATTTTTCGACAATCTTGATAGGGTTCAATTTTGAATTTGCAACTTTAATTTGGCCTATCTACAGATCGTAAAATCACTCAATTTTTTCAGATTAGCTTTAAAATCATCATACCTTTCATCCCTGCAAATTTTGAAAAAAGTTGCAAGGACCGTGTTGCACTCCGAGCGCCACGGTCTCGGACATTTTTTCTGAAATTTCGGGAGACTGTCGTGATTGCATTCAACAGCTTAAATCCAGAAGATTGGCTGATTTTACTGAAAATTGCTACCTCTAAATTCAAAATCTTCTCTCTCTTTCTAGTGCATGAGTTTTACAACAATAAGCCCTACTTCCACTATTCCCGTTAGACGAAGCTGTAGAATTAAGTCTTTCTGAGGTTTAATTACCAAGGAGATGGAACCTAATTTGAATAGCCTTTTTAACGAGGACATGGGTAATTCCTCTAATCCTCCTAATGATGAAGAAGCTCTCCATGAGGTTTCTGTAGAACAACTTTCGAAATTGGATAACCAATTTGACGATTTTCACCAATGGATGTCTCATGAGTATCCCGATAGTCAAGCTCTTCCTTTAATTGAGGGTCTAAAACATATGCTTCAAAGTGATAAGAATGGAATTGATATTTTGCATGGTATTTCACACATTGTGAATTCGAACGTGATGCCTATGAAGAGTTGTGCTGAATCTTTAGGTTATACACAGCCTCCTACACAAGTCATCATTCTATTCCTTTGACAACTTCTATTGCTAGCATACCTACCTTTACATCAAACATAATGACTACTTCTATACAAGACATTCCCCCTGTGATCACTAGTCATGGGGGCAATCCCTCTTCTTCAATTAACCCTATTCCTTCATTCAATCCGACTTCTTCATTCATTCCTGCAATGAGTGTCCCTATTACATTTTCACAAATGAACATGACGCAAGGGGGCAATTCATTTAACCATTCCATTCCTCCTTGTAGTGTTCCTCCTGTCCAATCATCCCCTATGATTAATTATCACAAAGTCCCACCACCTTACTCTTTACCTTCTTTCAATAACATAACACCTCCATCTCAATCTAACACATCTAATATGAATTCTTCGACTGAAGCTACCATTAACAATCTTGCACAAACTGTCTCTTCTTTATAGCAACAAATTGCCTCTATGAATCAATCTAAGTTTAGTGTGCCCACATTTGATCAACTCTTCAACAAATTGCCTCTTCAACAAATTGCCTCTATGAATCAACTTCTTTCCAACAGTTGTGTGCAACTCTTCACAATTATCAACTGACTGTGAGTCAAATGGAACAATCACATCCTATGGCTCCGAGTGATAAGGGTGATAGCAGTCAACAACCATTTGGGAGGTTTAAACCGAACAGAGATTCCATCAAATTCAATGAAAACATCATCAACAACAATGTGAATGCAGCATCAGGGGTGCCTCCTATTTCTAAATTTTTCAGGAAAGAAAGAATGTATACTCCTTTGAATGAATCATTGCATAGTATTCTGAATAAGTTATTGGAACAAAATGTACTTACTCTTCCTCCTATAAGGCAAATTGATCCTGCAAAGATTACTTCACCTTATTTTGATAACAAAGCTTTTTGTCACTTTCATCGTCAGCCTGGGCATGATACTGAAAAATGTTTTTCTTTAAAAGGTAAAATTCAGGATTTGATTGATAATAATACTATCTCTGTTTCTGGAGTGAATGATAAAGGCAACACATCTGTAGCTCCTCCTAACCAAAATCTTCAGATTTTTACTGATCCATTACCTTCTCATACCTCCAATGCGATTGAGACTAATGATTCCTCTCTCTCATCTGATGGTCTTGTGTCTATGACTCCGAATGTGATTAACTTTGTAGAGCAGCAAGAAATCCCTAAAGAACTTTCTATCACATTTGATTCTAGTGAAACTATCAGGGCACCTGATGGTCCTTTATACATAGTTGCAAAAGTCAAGAATACACCTTGCCGTGGAGTGCTTATTGATCCTTCATGCATGGTTAATGTTATTACTGAAGAATTTCTTTTTACTTTGCAATTGAATCAAGTGATCTATGACAAAACAGATGTGGTTGTGAAATTATTTGATGCATTTTCTTCTCCTGCAATTGGTTCTATTACATTGCCTATTGAGGTCCATAACAAATCTCTTGATGTGAACTTTGCTATTATTCCTTCATCCGAACAATTTCGTGTGAAGCTTGGCTATCCTTGGCTATCTTCCATGAAAGCTATAGCTTCTCCTATACATAAATGCTTGAAATTTCCCCATAATGGTGAAGTTGTTACTGTCAATCATAGTCTCTTTAAACCAGCTGAAAGAACTTCTAGTGTTCCTATTGATTACTTTTGGCCTAGACAATTCCAATCTCTTCCTCCGCGAAGTGATCATCTTTTCAAATCTTATCAAAAGTGGAAAACAGATATGATCCTATCTTTAAGTGAACCTAGAACACCCAAACTTGACATTCCTATCATTCTTGAGAAGGAAGTTCTTCCTTTGAAAGATAAAACTAATATCTTTCCTCAAGAAGAATCCCAACCCATCCCTATGGATGTGACTATGTCTATGCCTAATAAACCTTCTAAAAGTAGACCTATACCTCCTCGTCATGATGGACTTGGTCTCCTTCCTAAACAAAAATTCCTCCTTTATATGGAGCAGTTCCTCCTCCTTCTTTTTATAGAGAGAAGAGACCTTCTTCTTCTCCTATTATCCAGCCTAAAAGACCACAACCTAAACACCCAAGTGATAAGGATGAGAACATTCCTCCTCCTCTATCTTCTTCACTTCCTACTATGACTAGACGTAATCGTTCTGCATGTGAACGCCGACGAAAGCGTCGTCTTAGGGCTCAAGCAGTTGCTTCTCAAACTTTACAATCTCCAAAAACACCTTCAACAAGCATTATTCCATTTTCTCCTCAGCCGGACATTGAGCCTAAATCTCCTAAACACAAGATACATGATGGTCTTGATCCTGTGCGAGTTAAAGATCCTATTTTTATAAATCTTGATGATGATATAGATGAAAATGTTATTCATGATGAACATGTTACTCCTCTTGCTTCTGATAGTGAATATGAACTTGTTGATATTGATAACCATTTATCTAATGAATTTTCTAAAGCACTTATCCTAGCTCCTAGACAAGAACAACGTGGCTTGGAACATGAACATAGCCCTTGTTTGGATCTTGTGATAGCTCCATCTACTGTGTTGGATGTTCCTCCTCTAGCATGTTCCCTGCCTTCCCGAAACATTGATCAGCAAGATCGGGGGGTAGATGACATGCTAGACTAGTTACATTAGCATAGCAGATTCTCTCCCCCTCTCTTTTGTTACTTCTTCTATATGTTATTCTCATTCTTCTATTTGTTGTCCTTAGTGTTGTCTACTTGAGGACGATGCAAAGCATTGAGATCTCTTTTGGTCTCTCTCATGTTGACTCAAAAGACACATGTGTTCCCTTCTTCTAGGTGACCTTCCTTGATTGGGGAATGAAGAACAATTATGCATACATACATATGATATATATACATGACTTATCATACATCATACTGACCCCGAGGAAAGCGAAGTCACCTCGTGCTTTGTGTTTTGTGTCTATTATCCTTGGGTTTATCTCACACTTGGGGGCTAGATCTTTGTGATAATGTGCTCCTTTCCCTTCTTATTTCTTATGTGTATCACTACGTTAAAACAATCACCCCCGTTGAGGCGTGTGCGATCGCTTTAACGTAGGGGGGCATACACCCTGTCTATCCCTTCACGATACTTGAAAATTTCTTGGCAAACTTAGCTTTGCCTTGAAAATTTTCGGTATTTCTTTTGCATGACTCATAGTGAGGGAACCTTACTATTGACAGTCATGGTTCTCCCTTGTGATCTTCCCTTTTACTTTGTCAATCGAAGTTGTAAGATCCTTAGTCCACTGGGGGCTTGGTGTGTCTTGCCTCCTTGACGTGGTGAAAGTCTTTCAATGATTGTTCCTTGTACTTTACCGGAAGTATGAGCATACATACTCCCGCTAAAGTGGGGGCTAAATGTAGTGTCCTAAAATTGTGACACTTGCAATTTCGACTGCATTTCGGTCTTCACGATGGCGACGCAACACGCAACCTGAATGGAGACCTTGAAACTTGCTCATGACACTAAAAATTGCATTTTTCAAGCATCCTGGCCTGAACCTCGTTGCACCCTGCTGTCCCGAGAGGTGGGACCAGAGCGCCCAGCACCCTGGTCCTTCAGGACCAGGGCGTCCAGCGCCCTGGTCCCCCAGGACCATGGCGCCCAGCGCCCTGGTCCCTGGGCCTATTTTTGGGCCCGGTCTCCTAAGGGGTCTCGGGTCTTTTTATTTGCAATTTGGAAATTAACTTTCCTGGTCGGCCTAAGGTCGGGAAAATCAGTCTTTTAACCCTGATTGGCAAGTATATAAACTACATTTTCTCTCTCATTTTGGAGAGAGGATGAACATATGTGGAAATGACATTCAAGCACTCAAGCATTCAAGCATTCAAGCATTCCTTCTAAGTCTCCATTCAAGGCTAAGTGTTGCATTCAAGTCAAGGATTCAACCATTGAAGAGGAGATCACATACTACAACATACAACATAATACAACAAACAACAACATCTATACCTTCGCACATAAGGATACAAACATCCTTAGAACAAGGTATTAGTACTTGTTTTACATTACAGACATTTACATTTACAGCAATTGCTCATTTCTTGGTTAATTCCAAAACTGGGGTTTGACCTAAAGGCAAACCCCTAATCCCTAACCCCCCAATCGTCTTCGCTTTTTTGTGTGTAGGTTGCAGGTACGCGGCTGAAATTGAAGATCTGGAATCCTTGTGTAGAGATGAACAGATCCCCCTTCGTTTCGCAGATTTTTTGGAGGACTGTGGCGCCGGGCGCCATCGTCCTGACAGCTTTTGCTCAAATTTGCAGGACAACGCCGTATCGACATTTTACTGCTAATTCCAGGTCCGCAGCTTCATACTATATCCCTATCTCAGTTTATAAGCGAATCTTTATCACTTTCTATGCATTCCTAGCTTAATTCTCCTATGCACATTCTTTACAAAAGAGGGTAGCCTTGCTTTCTTAACCCCTTGAAACACATTTAGCATCCAATCTTGCCTTGTGTGGGATTGGATCTTGTGGGTTTCAACCCCTCTTTTGAATGTAAAGTCTCTCCCTTAAGTGAAAACCATCAACCCTAGCGAGCCACCCTTCTCTCTCCTCGGAGTTGGAAGAGGGGAGAGCAACTAGGGTTCGATTGAGATTTTCCGCTTTACAAGAGCATACTGCTCATTACAAAAGAGTCTCACTGACTACAGAGAGGCTACAACCTTCTCAAGATAAATGAACAACAATCCAATAGAGTGAACTATTGGAAATAGCATCTAGCATGCTTGATTACAATCTCGATTAAGCTCAATGCCAGAGGACTAAATCCTCTTCTGAATCCAATTTGATCACCAATGAACGATCAACTCCTCTATCTGAATGATATTACAATATTCACACATTACATTCCTTGACCATGACCTTTCCCAATAACCATGATTCTTTATAAAGAGTTTCTACCTCTTATTTATACAAACCCTAAGACCTAAACCAATTAGGTTGGCCACCTAAAAGATATTACAATAAGATCATTACATAATTTCATATTACAATGATATGCCATGTCGGCTTAAGACCAAAACAATAATAACAAATCCATAAATAATCTTGAATCATCCAGGTAACATGTAGAGTACACACTAGCATGATACCAGTCCAGAACCTAGATAGGTACCAGACCTATTCTGGGTCCACCATGCCAAAGCAATGTCTTCAAGAAATTGAAGCATGATCAATGAACATTTTCAACATCTTGAAATCCTTGAAGAAGCTACACCAACACCAATTATGCATCCTGTCACAATTCCTCAATGAAAGTGCTATCGATAAAGCCTTAAACCAGTGTTGGTAAGGGTTTACCAGAGTGTATTTTAACATCCAATTACCAAGCCAATACCAACTGACCAAAACATGTTCATGGAACATATAACACATGAAATCCAATATACTTCACTGATCCAAACATGCCGGAAGTGTCAACATATAATATCTTTTGTCGGTAACACTAGATCTTCTACCGGTAACCAAAACTTGTCTACCAGTAACCATCCATATCAGCTAATGTTGACATTAATGACAAAACATCAATGCAACACATAATCAATTCATCCATAATGCCAACAACTTTTCCTTTCATTAGACCTAATTACATTTATAAGCATAAGAAAGGTGATTTACATTGTCTTTTTCATAATTGTTATTCTCATTCTCTTAGAAAGTGTAAAGAATTTAAGGAATTTGTTCAAGAATAATACGATCGTGCTCGTATATGTCTTTCAACAGATCTTGCTGTCTTTCTAGGTGAAAGGGTAGTGCCTTAATGTATTCCTTTCACCCTCATGTTTCTCCTCACCCTATGACATAAGAAGTTAACTTAATTGGGGGATCTTTGTCATTAGAGGTGACACTTCTTCAAAATCAAATATCTTGGGGTAGAAATATGATTTCCCCTCTTTCTCTCCTCTTCCTAGAAGTTTCACTATTTTCTTTGTGATTGCATTATTCATAAATTGATGTTCTTTCTTGCATAGAGTTTTTTTTTTAATAATTAAATAGTTGTAGAGGGGCAACACCCTTGTATTAATCAAAATAGGAGAATACAAGGCCTGGTTCAGTGAGAGCGATAGGGGGAAAGAACTAGGAAGAAAACCCCCTACCCTAGTTCTATTCCTTATACAAAAAGAAACCAACAATGGAGGCTGGACAAGTACAAAACATTAGTCGACAACTGCTGGAAATAGATAACAGAATCAGCCAGAGGCCTTTAAAGAAAAAATAATAACCAGAAACAAAGAAACTCAAGAAAGGTGATACAATCGGAATCAATGGGAGTCTTCAGAGTCATCATCCACAGGAGCATGGGCCACATCCAGGATTATAGGGCATTCAGTGCCATAGGTCAAGTGAGCTGCCGATTGAGCCTTCTCCCTAGGGAGCCGGTAGTCATTTGGGAACCACTCCTCACCAAGCCCAAACCCCCAGACATTGCCATCAACCAAATCTCCATTCTCCAGAATACCAAAACCTTCTGCACCTACTAACCCTTCATCTCGAAGATATTTTTCCTTGCATTCCAACATGAAGCCATTTTGAATGCCTGCCGCTTTAAGTAGAAATTCAATATTCTTGGTAATGGCAGGCCAGGTTTCTTGAAGAGCATCAAAGTCTAGAGAGTTTTGAATCACAAACTTTCTCACCTCCGCCCTGTTACCCAAGGAAATATAGTAATTTTGAGGAAGCGAAATTCTCAGGTTGCGATCAATATTGTCCAATGCAGCATCAATTTCCCCCAACAGGTGGTGTTTAAACACTATATGAGTTAAAAGCTTTGCTTTCTGCTTGCTAGCCCCCATATATATCACCATTGCAAGGAAAAAGGTTGGGATATCAGCATTGGCTCTATATCTATGATGAGCCATAAGGAATTCCTTCCCTAGTATCCTTTTAAGGTTGTGAAGAATAAGAGGGTGTCGAGAGTAGAGGACCTCTTGCAAACACTTGTCAGTGATTTCACCTAGGAAGGCCATCTATCGACAAGTAGCTTCAAGGAGAATTGGGGATTCCATAGCAAGTCACCAAGTGAAAAAATAAAATGTTTGATGAAAAATGAGGGCATTCCATTGTTAAGTAGCAAGTCATCAAACCAGGGGATATGGGCACCAGGAAAGTAGCTCATGCCTATTGAATACACACACATGTGAAGTGATAGTATCCAATCAACTTATGAGCCAAAGTTCATCAACTTAATGTCGATCATCTTTATCCATCAAGTAATTATATGTACATCCTGCTAGGATCTAGTCGTAACTAGATATCAATTTAAAGTACACACATGTCTAATTGCCATGGGGCA